>NC_135765.1:1252171-1852171 GCF_052425735.1 Oculina patagonica | reverse complement strand
TTTATTCTTTATCATCGGCCTCAGTTACAATAATCAGCATTGTAATCTAAATCTTGCAGGAATCTGTTAGAAATGGTCAAGGTCCGTGTAGTGAGAACAGTAGGATGGCTAGGGACAGGCTAAAAGGAAATAGTGAGAACCTTTTTCACGCGCTAATGTTTGTTGGTTCATATTCCACAGGATGTACTCTGCCGTTTGGAACACACCACCTTGCGTAAAGTTACTGCCAATACAGCCATTTACTACGACCCAGACCCCCAGAACACAGTAGTAGCAGAGGACCAAGACTTTGTGAATGTTTACTATGAAATGCCCGACTTTGACGTGACACGCATCTCACCGTGGCTTTTGCGTATAGAGCTTGATCGCAAGCGTATGACAGACAAGAAGCTCACTATGGAGCAGATCTCAGAGAAGATTAACTTGGGTTTTGGTGACGATCTGAATTGTATCTTTAATGATGACAACGCAGAGAAGCTCGTGTTGCGCATCAGGATTATGAACAACGACGATGCAAAGTTCCAAGATGTGAGTTGCGAAAGCTTTAGAGTACTACCAGTTAGTAATTTGCACAAAGATTTGAAGAGCTGATGCAGTGGAACTGTTGACAAAAGTAATAAAGTTAAAAGTAATGAGTCAACAGTCAGATAGACTGACTCGGAATGCAGTTTTTGGAATCGCCGTAGGTTCGGTGCGAAGGCGTCCTTTGTATATAGGCTATTTCCTACACGAATAAATCCAGGTTTTGTACAATCAATTCTCTTGTACTGAAAGATTGCTAAGCAAAAAAACCCACTTAATTGCTTCAACCATTCTGCAAGTCTTCGGGCAAAAACGCTTCATTTTAAATAGGCTTTTTAGTACTGATACCAAACTACCAGCCTAAAATCAAGCCTTGGCGTATTTCATTAAACATACTATTGGACAAAATTGCAAATTTTATATCTTTATTCTTTGTTGTCTGACAGGAAGAAGAACAGCTTGACAAGATGGATGATGACGTGTTCTTGCGTTGTATTGAAGCCAACATGCTGACTGACATGACCCTACAGGGGATTGAAGCCATCTCCAAGGTGTACATGAACCTGCCACATGAAGATAACAAGAAGCGAGTGACAATCACGGAGGAAGGAGAGTTTAAACATCTATCTGAGTGGATCCTGGAAACTGATGGCGTGTCGCTTATGAGGGTTAGTGCTGGCACGAATTCGTTTGGCCCATGTTAAAAACAAAACAAAATCTTTTTTTAAATGTTTTAGTTTTGATGGATAACTTGCTTTTTACTGTGTTCTTATGTTAACTTTATTTCTCGCAGGTTCTAAGTGAAAAAGACGTCGATCCTGTGCGTACAACATCGAATGACATCTGTGAAATATTTTCTGTAAGTAAAGATTTTTCTGTTAGTTACAATCTATAGAAGCTCGTAATTGCTTTTCTCCCCTAGGTCCGTGAGCTTTGTTTTTGCCTTAAGGTTTGCACTGTAATGTTCCCATCTAATCATCGTAAACGGTTTTCTTGGAGCTTTGTTGAACATTTACGCACGTTTTGACCACGACTCCGAAGCAGAGTTATGTAAATTCTTCCGGCGGAAGTAAGTTTTAGTTTAATGTGAATATGATCAGTTACCAAAGGTTCATTTTGTCCTAATTCAGGTTCTCGGAGTCGAAGCTGTGAGGAAAGCAGTAGAGCGTGAAATGAATCACGTGATCTCGTTTGACGGTTCTTACGTGAATTACCGTCACTTGGCCTTGCTGTGTGACATTATGACGTGTCGCGGTCATCTTATGGCCATCACAAGACACGGAATTAATCGACAGGAGGTCGGAGCGCTCATGAGGTGTTCCTTTGAAGAAACAGTAAGTACTTGGTCTGATCCTTCACTCTTATATATCAACATACAAGATCTCCTTAGTGGTCTGTTTACATTTCTTATAGCAATAATTAAGAAAATTGTATTCTTTACGATATTTTTCTTTTGGCAATCAGTTTCCGCTTTATTTTCTCGGTCTGCTTGGGGAGAAATGTACTTCTGATCACTTTTAAGGTTGAAACACTGGTAAAGTTTATATTTTGCTTATCGTGGATACAGTTTTCCTCCGAAATTATGGCAAAGCTTAGAAAAAAGCTGTTTAGCGGCTTCTTAGGCTTGTGCAAGCCAAATGGCATTCTCATGCAGAACGACTATTTCTGTATTCGTCTGGCCTTTCTCTTTCCGTAAGACACAAGTCAGACGGCGGCGAACAGTCTCTTAAGCTAGAAGCAATTTGAAGTCATTTTCTCAACATAAAAATTGTTTTTGAATCGTCAAAACACTGAAATAGTAAGGAAGGCTAAAATTGGGAAAAGAAAACAAATCACAGGTCATTGAGCCTTTAAATAATATCTTTGTGTTCACTTAGGTTGACGTGCTGATGGAGGCTGCACAACACGCGGAAACGGATCATCTGCGTGGTGTGAGTGAGTGCTTGATTCTTGGAAAACTTCCTCGGTTAGGAACAGGCAGCTTTGATCTGATGTTAGATGCCGAGAAGTGTAAGTTTGGTATGGAGATCCCCACTAACATCATGGGCCCAGGAATGATGGGCGGACCCATGGCAGGTGAGAAAAACATTCTAGCATTTCACTTTCATTTTAGATATAAGTTGAATCGTAACCAACGTAAGGTCCGTGGAGTACTTGTCAATATACGAGGTCCTACCACCAACGTTGCAGTAAACAGTAACGCAACCGATGGCATGTGTTCAGTTTGATGTTTGAGTGAAGACAATTCCCTCTCATGATTAATAATTTAGTAATTTGCAGTTGTCAAATCGGTCTGTCTGCTCTGTAATTATATTGTGCTTTCTATAAATCAGGCTGTTCAAAACGAATGTTTTTTAACGCGATGTGTAACAGAAAATTTACTTGTTCAATACGTTTTTTTTTCGTCAGGTACTGGAATGTTCTTTGGTGCAGCAGGATCTCCGACAGCCAAGTCACCACAAATGACACCATGGACTATGGGAGCCACACCAGCTTATACAGAGGCCTGGAGCCCTGGACTGGGCAGTGGAATGACACCAGGCGCTGCTGGGTTTTCACCCGCAGGTTCAGAAGCCAGCGGGTTTAGCCCTGGAGGATACAGCCCAGCTTGGAGCCCTCAGCCACAATCACCTTCCTCTCCGGGACCCACCAGCCCGTATATTCCCAGTCCAGCGGCGGCAAGTCCAAACTATTCGCCGGCAAGCCCGGCGTTTATGCCAAGCTCGCCTTCCATGTCACCCGCGAGTCCGTCGTATTCTCCGACTTCTCCTGGCTATTCACCCAGTTCTCCGTCAACTGGGTACTCGCCAGCAAGTCCCAGTTACTCGCCAACTTCTCCATCGTACTCGCCGACCTCGCCGTCGTACAGTCCAACGTCTCCATCCTACAGTCCCACATCTCCTTCATACTCTCCAACATCTCCTTCTTATTCTCCTACCTCTCCCTCTTACAGCCCTTCCTCACCATCTTACTCGCCCACCTCTCCATCTTACTCTCCTAGCTCTCCTTCTTATTCCCCCACGTCACCTTCCTATTCTCCCACCTCCCCATCTTATTCACCAACATCTCCGTCTTACTCCCCCACATCTCCCAGCTACAGTCCGACGTCACCGTCGTACTCCCCCACATCCCCCCTCTTACTCTCCCACTTCTCCGTCCTATTCCCCTTCATCACCATCCTATTCCCCCACGTCTCCCAGCTACTCCCCTCAGTCGCCATCTTATTCACCTTCCTCCCCTTCATATTCACCATCGTCTCCCAAGTATTCTCCAACTTCACCCAGCTACTCTCCCACTTCACCAAAGTACAGTCCTACATCACCAACTTACTCGCCTTCCTCTCCCTCTTATTCTCCTTCTTCTCCAAAGTATTCACCTTCTGCGTTGTCTTACACCCCTTCTTCTCCAACCTACTCTCCTACCTCTCCAACCTACTCACCTTCCTCTCCTCGCTATTCCCCTACCTCGCCTCAATACACCCCTTCCTCGCCGCAATACTCGCCTTCATCTCCCAAGTACAGTCCCAGCTCACCTCATTACTCGCCGACATCTCCAACATTTACGCCGGCATCAGCTCAGTATAGTCCAAGCTCACCTAAGTACAGTCCAAGCGGTGGTGGACCTTCACCATCCCCACAGTATTCACCGTCAACGCCGCATTACACTCCGCAATAAAGCGTGAGTGAGTCCAGGAAGAAAATCCTGTGGGAAATGAACTGAACACATGTAAGCCTTTCAATTCCAAGAAGTGTGACAAGTGATTTTCTCATTTAACTGCTCGGCGACATCACAAATACACAAAGGGGAGAAACCCTCTATCAATACACTAGGAGAGACGCTTTATAAGTGGAAGCATTGAGACTATTAAAACACAACTCGTGTGTACACGGGCATAAGAGCCAATGCTTAATTTAAAGACTTATGTACATTATGACGAGTGTATTAAGTATTGTAGGCCTAATTGATTGCCGTTAAACTAACGATAAATTGAGTTTATAAATAACGTCGATTTGAATTTGGAATTTCTTTACATAATTAATATGTAGGAAATAGGAGTGGTTGCACGATTTTCCCTTCCACCTGACGCAACCGTTACGTGGAAGTTTTTTTTGTCAGTTAGCGCTTATGAAATAAGTTGCAGAAATGTCATGGTGTGATCACCATTGACGTAAAACAAAACAAAAAATCAAACAAACAAACAAACCAGAAACCAATGCGCACACGCAGTTGCTAGCAACTGGGTGTGAGCAACATTAACTAAAACCCCAAAAGCAAAAAAAAAACATTGAGGTTTTCCGGGACGAGAATAGCTCATGTTGCCTAGTTAAAAAAAATAGAAAATAGTCAACGTAAATAATGTCATATCGTTAGTACATAGTTTTGTGTGATTATTTTTGTAATCCTTATCGATTTCGTAAAGTAAGTTTCATATTGAAATAAGGTCAACTTTCTGATTATGCTGTTGTAGCAAAATTAAATTATTAATTTGTTGGTTCTTTTTGAAGTTCTTTTGTCTGAGCTGTTGTAGCCAAAATTTCGAAATGTTAAAAACACCAAGCAAAAAAATAAATAAAGAAAATGTATTAAAAAAATCTTTGAGATAAAATCCGTGTTTTCTGGCCAAAACTGTTGTCGACTTGATCATTTTAAAAGTCTAGTTTTGTAGCAATTACTTAGAGGGATGTTGAATTTAGGCTACATATCGTAAAGGCCTTCAACAGTTTACAAATTTATAGCGTAAGAGACGGAATTCCATACGTATTTAATACTGTTTGCAGACGTTCGTAGATGGGTCGTCTGCAGGCAGGGAATCAAACCTCTAAAAAATACGGCTTTAATAATCAAAGTTGTTTATTGTGACGGTCGTTCAGGAACGGAGCAACAAAACAAATCTTCGTTCTGTTGATCGCCTTTAACTTTGAATTCTTTATAGATTGAGGTGCCAAGGATTTTGCCCAACTCCAGAGGCGAAACTCAAACCAAATTTATGGTCGCGTTTTTGGATAGAGCTATTCAAATAAGATTTTTCGATAAGTAGAGCAAAAAGATCACTGAATTTCGAATTCAGTTACAACCCCTTACCGATCGGCGTTCCGGCACGATTTATACAGTTAAAGGGAGAAATCCCTGGCATATATGCGCTATAGATTGGTGAATTATGAACTATTAAGAAAGTTCAGATTTGTTTCAAGTAAACCTAACTGTAGTCCATAAAGTTGAGTAAAAAACAACAATAAATTGAGTGAGCTTACTGACTGTATTTGCTATTGTGTAGTGTAAATAAAGTCTTTTAAAAAGCCAAGAAGTTTCAGGAGGTATTTGATTCATTCCGTTAACCACTAAACAGCAAGCTAGCAAACCTCCCGTAAACAAAATATACTAATGATTCGTCTCAAACTATGGCCTCGACTTAATGTTCAGGCCGATAAATGCCAGTTGTTCACAGCTAACCAGTGTTCAACAGACTAGTTCTTTTATCAACTGGATGACCATCTTCCTTATTGCTGAAACTCACAGTCGGATGTTATGTTTCTGCGTGCCGCCTAATACAAAAACATTTTACAAAGTCGCGCCTCAAAAAACGGACAGCTTTAATTTGTATAGTCTGGAGGACCGCCAAGATTTTTTTTTAAATCTAATATTAGCCAAAAATCGGTTTAAGACCGATCTTAAAAGTAGCAGATACAAGCCCTCCATAAATTCTAAAGTTTAATAATATAAACAGGGGGACATTCTTATTAAAAGGGTTCTAGATATAGATATAAAGCAATGACGATATTCCAGAAATATATCTTCCAAAACAAACCTATACAGACGACAGGAAATACTAAAATTGGCAAGATTGGAGAAAAAGCCCAAAGATTGCCTAGATAAAAATGTTGACAAATCCTCTTATATTACGACCTTCTATGGATTTCCTGTTTCCTAAAGCTAAATCAAGCTAAATCAGCTTTAATTTTAGCCTCCTCCTGGGGCTGGTCGCGGGTCGCGGATTTAATGACCCACTGGGTGTATAAAATTTTTTAACCACTAAACTGGTATTTGAAGTTTCCAAAGCCCAGCAAATCTACAACTGTCCACTGCATTTTTGGGTTGTTTATAATAGGAACATTTCACAACATGCAGTGTTTTTTTTCTCGGCGTCGAAGGGCACACAATACTGTCTGAACCCCCGGCCACGATCCCCGACCACCCACCCTCTTGTTCGGCCCAGTCCATTAGCGGTGACAAATTCGCCGCGCGCGCGCCACTTACAAAGTGCTTGTTTGCTTTCAAAAGGAGCAACTGCTGCGGCTCATTGAGTAATGTCGTTTTGTATTCACAATGAGATGGTAAATTCTACAATGGTGACGCATTCGCCAAACCGGAACGGGCGATATAAATATCCTGAAAGGAACGAGAATTGATTTGTAGACAAGGCCTCGACAATAGCGCCAAAAAAATTAACTTTTATCGACTGAAATGAGGGATGGCATTCACGATTCGTTTATATCGCCTCATCTTTATCTCGTGATATTTGAAGGCTTTCATTTCCGTTTTATTTTACTATGGCCCAAGGCGAAGACGATTCCTCTGTCGTTTCAACACTTCCAGAATCTGGTAGGTATAAAAACTGGTTTAATTTTAACTTCTTTTTGTGTGAAAGTTTAATGAAATTATAAATCTCGTCAAGTCAAAACAAGAGATGACCTCTCAATGTGAGTTGAAAGAAACTGAATTCTGGTCGATTTCAGAAGAAATATATTAATCTAAAAGCGGTAAAATTGACCGCTTTCCTTCGAGACTCATTGTTGATTTCTGAAGTTCCTGGTACAAACATTTGCTTTGAATAAAAAGCGTCCCATCGAGAAAGTGCCAAAATGTTTATTTTTATTTTTCATGCATGGACACGAAACCTCCGAAGAGATGTAATTTATTCATAGTCAGTGAGATGTCTACTGTATCGTTGTGCATTTTCCTTGTTGAAAAATTAGGATTCATAACGCGCAAATAACATCCAGATTATTTCATTACTTTTCTCTGATTTTACAGGAAAATACGGTAACTTATCGATTACACTTTCCTAGCCTTCCTTAACCATTTATTGTCAAGCAAAAAGCTAGTACACTCAATTTTTGTTGTGGCTGTTTAATTTATTCATCTCTCATCGGTGATGGACCGTAACACATCGTCTTCGATCAGATCACTTTCGCGACAAAGTATTAAATCGTTGTTTTCAGTTAACTTAACATTTTACCGTCTTCTTTGCATTGTGGACAATTTTTGATCAAGAAGCGTTCTCTTCAACAGCATTAGAACACTATAGAGCGCACTTTTGCAACCGATCAAATATTCTCGAATCATTTTATTCGAAATTCTTGTTCAAACAGTCGCTAATCCAGGCATATTAAATTGCGCTCAAAACAGTAAGAAAAAAAGCACTGAAATATTGCTTTTTATTTGAAGACACTGTGAATTTTGATCTTTGGAATTCTAATTCACAGGCGAGAAAAAATGAACGATATAATCTCTCGTCGGCTACAACGACGGGTGGTAATTAAAAATTAATGTTTATTTAAATTTTTGACACGATTTCCCCCATGAAAACTGAGTATTTTAAAACAAGGAGTATTTTTTGGCCTAAGAGTTAACTTTTTTATTAAATTTATAAACGTAAAATAAAATTAATGACGACATATTGCGATTTATGTGTGTTGCATCCAGAAGATAAGAATATTGATTTCAAGACATAAACATGCACTATCTCAGTCTGACTTTAATTTGTACCTGAATATTTAAAAGGCTTACAAAGAGTGGGGTGTATTTTTTTCTTGCCTTTTAAATCGTAATCACAAGAGAGTATTTTGCCTTATCTTCATGAATCACATAGGAAAAAATATTTATTTTATTTAAGGGTAATCAGATTGCCAAAAATGTACAATAAACCATGAAGTTCAACATAACAAAAGCAGCCTCAATCACCCATCAGATAAAAGAATTGACCACAGCTATTCATTATATAGACATGATAGAGGACTCTCTTTATTGTTTCATCACTAAATTTCAGTTACCATGGCTACCAAAAAAATTGTGCCATATCCCTTCTGCTTGCTGTGCCAAAAACAAGTTGCAGCAGAGGTTAATAGCTAAATACAAAAAATTACCGTATTGAGGCCATATCAGGGTAAAATTGTGCCGGTAATGAAAACCATTGTATTCCCAGCAGGTAGCAATGTTATTGCTTTTAGTTTCCGACAGTGGGTGTCCAATTTCAGGGGTTGTAAAGCAAGTGCCTTCATCAACATGAGATCCCCTGGCTGTGTAACTGTGATTTTATAAGATACCGGTATCAGCTTTAAGAAAAGTAATTGCTTTTCAAAATTATGGCAGTTGTTTATTTATTGTTGGATTAAATTTATAAAAATAATTTTGTGGCTAATGCATTTTTCAAATCTGCAAGGGATTAGTCTATTTGCTAAATAACTGCTAATTGTTTTTAAAAGTGACCCACACATGTGCATATAAACATATCTAGTCTCCTGCTGGGTGCTAATTTGTTTTTGGTTGCAAATTAAGTTTCAAATATTAAATAGCCGTTGTTTTCATTTGTGCCTTTACTGTTCTGAAAATATTTTGCCTTTGACTGGCCAGTCCCGTATTTAAGGGGCATTGTCATGATATTTTAAGTCATTTTTATGATTACTTCTAAATTGAAGGAAACCTCAAAATAATAGTTGTGTAATGTAGGAAAACAACAAAGGAGTAATCAAATCCCGAAAATAACAGGATGGTTTCGTCTGACAAAGATTAAGACGGATTACGACTGACAAATGTGAAAAAACTTGCCAGTTTTTTCAAGATGAGTTGTCCGTGACTGAGCTCCTTTAAGCATAGCCTGCATAGAGGCCTGACTTTTGATTTTTTGATTTTTGTAGCTAAGGTATACTCAACACTCGAGCTTCATTTCAAATATTTGCCCATACTGCTGGTGTGGTGTATATTGCATTAAACAGGAAACACTCAAGCTTTACTTTAAAATGTCTCACACCATATCACACAAATGAGATAAGATAGATCTACTGCAGTCTCATTTAATGGAAGATGTAAAATATTGTTTGTGAGAAGAAGGAAAAAAACAATGCAAGGATCAACATGATATATAGAGATGTTGTATTGCTTCTCTGACATTTAGAACAGAATAACTTGCACTTACAAACGCAATGTCAGAATTAAATACAGTGTTTGTCATCTAGAGGTAAAAAACACTGAGGTGATTATTTATAGATTGAAATAAAATGGATTTGAGGTTGTTGGATATAGTGTTCCAAAGGGGTACAGTTCTTATAAATGAGAATATCATGATCATAAAATGGTAAGTATGCTATAAGATGTTGCAAAGTTATAAATATTAGATGAGGTCAAAGTGTCCTCTGTGCAGTATGACGCATAAAATCTTCGTGAGGGACCACTACTGGCTGTAGATCTTTATTAGCTTTTCTTTCAGCTATGTAGACAGACAGGCTACCATCTTTGACCTACCCACAGTTCAATTGGGCAAACCTTTTGCTTCTGGGTAAAGAGAAGAAGTACTTTTCAGGGTTTGTAATAAGAGCTGAGGCAAAGAGTAAAATTCATGATCTACAGAGGGGCTGTGTTCTTACAAAGGCTAGGACAGAAATGGCAAAATTCTCCCAAACCAGTGAAACAGTTTAAAAGTACACTAGAAAACAGACTAAGGAGCAGACTAAATTTTTCTTCGCCATTAAATTCTCAAAACTAACATGAAATGAAAACTATAGCAATGAGTAAGGAGAATGAGTATTTCCACCTTGGGACTGGAAAGGATTCTTAAATATTGACAATATGGTTTTCTATAAATTGGAAGTTCTTTGTAGTCTTTGTATGTGTTACGTGCCTATGAAATCTAAGGCGTTTCTGCCAGGGATGCCACAGAACAGGGAATGGCAAGGGAAAATAAAAATTCTCAAAGGTCATGGAAAGTCAGGGAATTTTACTTTAAGTCAGGGAAAATTGACATTTGAAGAAAAGTCAGGGAAAATTGACATTTGAAGAAAAGTCAGGGAAAATTGAGATTATAACACTGCTGATTTTAAAATTAATACTAGATGCTCGGAGAAACATTTCAGGTCATGTGATCAACTATGATGTGATCTTTAGCTATGTGTTTTGTTTTAGAAGCAGAGGCTGGAGGCCGCTTAGGTCGTATCAGACATTTTTTTTTTATTTGATCAGGGAAAGTTAACAGGGAAAAGTCAGGGAATTTTGAAAACTGATGTTTATGGCAACTATTTTGTTGAAATTTACCTGTGGACATCTACCTCTTCTTTTAAATTTTCCCGCGGACATGACGATATTTCCCGCGGACTTCCAGGTTCTTCATAATTTCCGTTTTGGTTGCTAAATCCCAGTAAATCCGAAATAAATCTTCCGGTTGCAATAGTCTTTACGTCATTACGACTCAATCAGTCAGCTCAAGTTGTTTCACTTTCACAAAGTTCTAAATTCGGAGCAATAATCATTGGTCGACCGAACAATGGAACACACGAGAAATATGATCGGGATCAATTTCACAAAACAAACAGCAGTTCCGCCTGACCGGTGCGCGGTACGTAAAGAAGCCAAGCCGGGCTAGTTTATCATCACACTGATCTGTGGTGGGATAGTTCTTGAAAAGTTTGCCTTCTCGGTAGGGAAATGTTAATTTTGATAACATACAGAAGCTAATTGTGCGGTAACAACATTGGCTAAGCTCAAGAATCTTGCCAAGTTCAACGAATCCCCGCCGGGAACGAATCGCCGACTCCGCCATGTTGAGGTTGTTTTGGTTTATTTGACTTCGGTCAGGAATCAGAAGTGAAGAAGGCAATGCACTCCATCAATAAGTAATCAAGAATGTCCAAAAAATCAAATCGAAAGTCCATCTTCGGTAAGGGCCGTTGACTTTGTTTAAATGTGGTTTGCGTGGGGCCGGACTGCGAACCCAGATTTTGCTGTAATTGGAGGGACAATTTAAGCCCGGAAATTTAAGCCGCTGTGTGTAAATTCGTTATTTTTCCTTACAGTACATTTCATTTTGAATATTAGTATTGATATAGTTGATTAATTCGGTGGGTATATGATGTAATTATGACATAATATTTGCTGAATTGTTTATCATTACTTTGCTCATCCCTATAAGAAGCAATCCGACAATGTACTTTTAGCTAAGATTTTTTATCATTGGGGAGGGGGTGAATAGAACAAACTTTGTAAATTTGTATTTTTATATAGTTTTAATGTGTAAGTAGTTAACGGATATAATAATATTGTTATTTCTATTTTACTTGTTTTATTTTTTATTTTTAATATATATTTCATTTGTTTCTCGAAGAAACTAGCTTGTCTTAGCTATATAAAATTCGAGGATAAATAAAGTTTTATGTATATGTTGCAGTTGATTTTTGATCTTAGTTAATTTTTTTATTTTAACTAGTTAGTTTTTTTCTAACTAGTTTTTTTTATTATTATTCTAGGTTAATAAGTAGAAAAAGTAGAACACCTCCCCCCTTGATATCTCATACCCCCCTCCCATCCTTACTAACCCTCCCCTACTATCTGCTACTATCCCCCTCCCCTAAGTACTATTATTTTTTTTTTCTTTTTTACTAACCTGCACTAGATTTGAACTCTCGACCTCTGGATTTGCTGTCCAACCCCTTACCACTTTGCCACGTAGGAAACGTTGGGTGAACCACTATTTTTTTAAAATATATGATACCCTAACCCTAACCCCATTATTTAACTAGTTAAAAAAAATCAACTAGTTAGAAAAAACTAACTAGTTAAAATAAAAAATTAACTGAGATCAAAAATTAACTGCAACATATATATATGTATGTATGTATAAATATTTGATCTGGTCTCAAATTAGCTTAAATTTACTCCAAGTCCTTGCACTGGTGAATTTTAAAGATAACATTTGTAAAGATAAACTCTTGTACGAACATACCTGTTCTAGCCATAATCTTTTTTTACAAGAATTTCCTATTCGTTTTTGACGATCAGAGATGTTGTCCAATTTAATATATTTTGTTCCAGACAAGGCATATATGTAATAACATTGCAAAATACATGTTGTATGCAAACTGGGCTTTTGTGGATAAGATAAATAATCCAGATGACAGATTCTTTTTACCAAGTGAAGAATTTGCTCTCCAGATGAAATGCCAGCCTGTAAAAACAACTATACAGCCGGTAAAAAAACTATACATGCTAGCAGGGAATCTTTACTGATCACTAATTACAATTTTTTCTACCCCAATCAACAGTAAGAGAGGAACCAAAAATAAAGGCAATTGAAATTGCTGCTCTTTTACAAGAAAAGTATGCCTTCTTGTCAGGTGAGTAAACTACTAGACTGCACAAGGTGGTGTAAAAGTATTAAAGCTTTGAGGCTCTCATGCGTGATACCTGCACATAAATACACAAGAAGAACATATATTGTGGCTGGTCCTCATATGTCACCGACATTCCTGGGACATAGCCACAATCATGGCCTGGGACATGGGAGCATTTACCGTAAATGGTCTAATAAACGCCCGGGGCGTCTATTAAATTTTAGGGTTTCTACAGGGGGTGTTAAATAGATATGAGGCATGTATTAAAGAGAGGCGTTTATTTCACTTTAACTGAAACAACGTCAACAAAACAAATAAGAGACGAAGTTTGTTCGCGGAGTAAGACAGAAAGCAGAGTTTGTGACTAGGAGTCTAATCTATTCTGCGCTAATGCAAACCCTGGAGATGTTGTTCACAGTTCGATATTGATGTTTTTATCGACATCGGGACAACCATGTTGGTATCGTTGGCCTCTTCGATTTTCGAAACTAAATAAATTGCGTGATTTTACTCTATGGAGCGTTACCTTGGTTTTTGAGGCAATCCTTGGAGGGGGCGTCTATTAGACACGAGGCGTTTATTAGAGAGGGGCGTCTAATACAAACTTTACATTTGAGAGTGGGGGTTATTAGATCATTTACGGTATCACTGGCATCACAATCTGTCCCAGGTTTTGACTGTAGATATGTTCGCAGAGTTGAGCTGAGTTGAACTTTGCATGCATGTCAATGATAAAAATATTTTGTTGGAATAGAATCAGGCTCCAGCAATTGGTTATGAACCAACTCAATCTCTCCCTCATACATGCACCCCTGCCACTACAGTTTCTTGGGTGTGTACATGTTGAGATTGATATTGCTGCCCTTTACCCCACAGTAAGGCTCTAGCCCGCTGGAGACAGGTCCGGAAAAAAAACCATTTCCAAGGTGGCTACCCCTGGTACTACCTGATCTGTACTCCTCCAGGAGAGCCCCCTCCTGGGGCCCTAGTCCCAAGTTGCACTTCCCTGCCACCCAAATTAAATTTTACCCATAACAGTTGTGTCATTGTCCCTTATGTATTACTTAAGCAGCAACTCCACCAGCCCTAGAAAAGAGGATCATTAATATGTCCCTACAGCATGTGGCTTCACATTCTTGTCAGCATCTTTAAAATTGTTATTTTCTTTGTTTCATTACTCTCGCTGATAATTATGCAATTTGATACTTGTAGGAGCACAAGCTAAGAATGAATGCTTGTTTGTCACAATACCTGATCACCCCAAGTTCGGAAGCCTTAGTGACAGAGATGCTGAAAGGGTTTTCAAGTATCTTGTTGGACTGGCCAGGTATGAACTAAGCTAGCATAATAATTATGAATTTATCTAGTAAAAGTAAGTGAAAGACCTAATCAAGAAACTGCTATAACTAGATCAAAGGTTGATAAAATTATCAAATAAGTATTAAACCATAAATAAATCAGTTTTACCACTGCTAAACAATCAGACTGCTTTGCTTTCTCTTTAGAAAGTTGGTATGGGACTTAAATAGGAACCCTTATAGCTCGCAGTCCAATGATATTTAATGTGTATTACTAACTGTGTGATGGATGTTTTTTACATTTTAGTGAAGAGCTGCTCAAGAAAGGTTTTATCTTGGTCCTCGACAGGAGAAAAGACAAATGGGCAGCTGTTAAATCTTGTCTTCAAAAAATTCAGGTTTGCAAATAAATTATTTTTCATAGGTTAACACAAGTCTTGGGTAATTGATTAATTACTAGACTGCATATGTTTGGAAGTGTAACCAGTGATAAGATTGGCAGAACACAAGAAAAATAAAGTTATTGTTATCGTCATCATCATCATCATCGTCGTCATCATCATCATCATCATAACCATCATCATCATCATTATTATTATAAGATTTCCAAAAAAACTCAATGAGCTAAACATTTACATGCTTTTTAGTGCATTTTATACATTATTTTCATTATCTCAACTAATTTTATGACATTTTCACTACCATGAGTACTGCTTCTGTTATTTTCAAAAACGTGCCAAATTTCCTGCTGCATCAGCAACGTATAGAGCAACGTAAAAGAGTACACATGACATGAATTAAAGGTATTTTTTACTGCTTGGCAGTTTTCGTTTGAATTTACACTTAACTGCATTTTTGTTGTTTGCAGAAATGCTTCCCAGCTAAAGTAGGTACTATACATGTCATCTATGTGTTAAAGCCACAAGGATTTTTTCAGAAGTATGGTTCTAAACCAAGCTTTGTGGCTGATGGCCTGCTTGGTGACTCAAAAATAAAGGTGAGGTCAGACTAAGATTGAGATTGAATGTTATTGAAGACAATAAGATTTTTCTTCAGCAGAAAATGTTACACGAAGCTGCATAGAACGCATAATATTTAGGGCAATGGAGTGTCTAATAAGCCATTGAACTTTATACACATGGAAGATAAGAGGTATACGAGCATGGTGGCCTAATGGTTAACGTGATGGATTCTGTGTGTTCAGGATTCAAGTGCTGCATGGCCATGGCCAAAGTTCTGGCTCCACTGATCCCTTAGATCATAGTGAACTTTACGATAAGATAGGGGAGATTGCTTTATTGTGCTGAAATTGGTCTCTTTGAAGATAATGAAGGATAATGGCTTTGCCTCCCCAGAGTAAACAACTTGTTTTAAGCCACAGAAGGTTAATAGGAGATTCAAGTTGTTTTAAATGTTTTGTATATCACTGTTGTAGATCGTCACTCTTAATTCTGCTGCTGAGTTAGAGGAGTACATTGATAAATCACAGCTGACAGAAGAACTGGGAGGGACCCTGCAATATAAACACGCACAATGGGTTCAATACAGAACGGTAAGTTTGGGATCTTTGTTGATTTATATAATTTTTAATTTTGAGTTGCGGTGGCATAATGGTTAGTGTGCTGGACTTTAGATCAAGCAGTCTGGTCAATTTCAAGCCTTTTGAAGTCAACGCACATGTCTGAGTGTATGTACGGGTTGTGAATAAAGTAGTATGTGGTGACAATTTGTATTTGGAATCATATGGTACCATGACTTCAAGTCTTTGCTTATACATGAGAGGTGTCTAGCTAGCAATGGGAGGTGTCCATTATATTTAGGGGAGGTTTGATTGTAATGTGTTACTTATTACTCAACACAAAAATGTACTAACAATTAGAAATAACTTTACTTTTTCAGGCAATTGAAAGGTTTGAACGGAACTTGACTAACTTCGATGAGAGGATTGCAGAGCTACGGCAGACTTTTTTAAAAACAAAACTGTCTTCAAGTATACAGGAATTGGAACATATTATTGAAACACAAGAAGAAATGTGGCATGACGTCAAAGAAGACATGGGAAGTGCAAGACAAGCTGGAGTTACACTGTTGGACTGTATTCATCCTAAGCACAGAGACGGCCATGACGAGTGGTATACTCCTGACGTCCTAGCAAATGCTGCTGAATTGAAACAATCACTAGTTCAACTTGAGGAAATGGAAAACAATTTTGATAGGTTTTGGAAAGAACACAAGTTAAAGATTCAGTATGGATTGAGAGTGTGTCTCTTTGAGCGGGAGATGAGCCAGGTACGTTTATAAGAATTCATTATTATTCTCTGGCGTAATTTTTTTGGGGCTTGAGAGCTCGGAAACAGGTGATGTCACCCCAAGTTACGCCCCAAACTAAAGTGAGGTTACTCCAATACTGCAAAATTCTGGATATAAGCCCCCCTCTGCCGGATGACAGTGCTGAACAGGGCTAAATGTTGCTTTAATATGCATTTTTAAACTTAAAAGCGTATTTCGATCATCACTCCCGTGACTTGTTTCGAAATGTTTTTTTATTCCGCTTATAAGCCCTCCCGGATATAAGCCCCTCAGTTTATAAGCCCACGCAAAACCCCTTACAAAGTTGTACAAGCCCAGGGCTTATAACCGGAATTTTACGGTACTCGATGACCACTTGACCAATTTAGTCATTCTGTCACTTGTTAACTCCGACCTAATAATTTTTTTTTTGTTATCATGAATATAATGTTTCACAGTGAGTTGTAAATTAAACTGATTTACCAGAGAATTGATAGCTTAGTAACATTGTATACCCAAAATCGAAATTTATAGTGACTCTGACCAGTCACAAATTACACAGACAACCCTGGTGAAAATCTTTTTAAGATCCTCGAGGATCTTTAAAGATCTGCGCAAGGATCTTTGTGGATCTTGACAAGGATCTGCAAGGATCTTCATCCATATCCTCAAAGATCTTAAAGGATCTTTTAAAATTCTTGCAGGACCCTGCAGGGTCCCTGCAAAGATCCTTCAGGATCTTTAAAGATCCTCAAGGATCCTTCAAGATCCTTAAAGATCCTTTAAGATCCTTAAGGATCCTTTAAGATCCTGAAGGATCTTTGTAGGGACCTTGCAGGGTTCTGCAAGAATTTTCAAAGATCCTTAAGGATTTTTGCAGGGACTTTGAGGATCTTTGCAGGGTCTTGCAAGAATTTTCAAAGATCCTTAAGGATTTTTACAGGGACTTTGAGGATCTTTGCATGGTCAGGCAAGAATTGTAAAAGATCCTTAAGGATTTTTTGCAGGGACTTTGAGGATCTTTGCATGGTCCTGCAAGAATTTTAAAAGATCCTTAAGGAATTTTGCAGGAACCTGGGAGATCTTAACAGGAATGTGAAGGATCTTTACAAGAACCTGAAGGATCTTAGCAGAAACATGAAGGATCTTGATTGGTAGGATCCTACTGGGTCCCTGTAGGGACTTAGAAAGGATCTGACAGCGGGGCGAGCTGATTAAATCCCTGCAATCACATCCTGCAAAACAATACTAGTATTTAAATGATTATCAAAAACAATAAACATTACTAACCTCTGTTTATATAATTCCAAATGTATTTTATTTCTCAGATAAATTGTTCTCATTTTTTAAGAAATGTTACTGGTAGTTAGCTTACAATTAAGCATCTCATTGATTTAAAATGAATGCAAAATACAGTAAAGTTCTGCAAAATGTTAATATCTTTATATTTGCAGCCTGAGAAAGGTACCTTTTGTCATTTCTTGCTTTTGCAATAAGCTATTTTTTAAGCTTTCATTAAAGTACATGTAATATAGGCAATGTTTTCTTCCAGTTTGTCACAGCACATTTTAAACACTGGAGACTGCAAATAACAGTCAATCACAACCCGCCGCCTCCAAGTTAACTTTTTTCCTTAGTGGCCATTTGGCGACTACCTTTTTAGGTTAAGTCGCCATTGAAAAATTCTGGTCGCCGAAACATTTAATTATTTGTAAATCTAGGTACCAAAAATAGTGAATGAAATGAAATTTTACCACGAAATTTCTTCCGGGAAAAAAATTAACGAAAGAATAATGGTATTTTCCCCAGCAATCCATGACACACGGAGCATTTTTCAGTTCAGGTGATAGTTTGCTCAAGCTCTGGAGTAGTCTTCTTGTGGTTGCCAGGCTGGGGACTTGCTCTACAGTTTAGTTGCCAGTTCCAAAATTCTAGTCGCCATGGCGACTAAAATGGTCGCAACTTGGAGGGTTGAATCATCAGACAATGGCTGCCTAAATTTGGTCCATGTCGGGCAAAATCCCAACTGTAGCTGGACCTTGTCTGCCCTACTTTTTCAAATCATAAGTGACTTTAAATTTCATTCTGAAAATGAATTAATTTTATGCACTAACACAATTTTGATTGTATGTTGCTTCTCTTAAATTAACTTTATGCTGGGACAATTTTCAATTCAAAAAAGCTTCAACATAATGCCATATTGAACTTAATTTTTATGTTGTACGGCAAAAGTGGTGATTTTGGACTTATGTCCTTTCAGCAACAACAAGAAATATACAAATTGCAGCCTTAAAGGACCCTAGTCAGCCTCTGCCATTTTCCATGCTATCGAAACTAAGAAAACTACATGTATATGGTGCAGGGAAATCTTATTACATTGCTGTAAATTGTGTTACTGGAAGTCTGTTTAACTACCTTTAACAGTTTTACAGTGTGAGTGATCTCTTTTGTTAAAACACTGTACGTGTACAAGATAATACCGTAACTCTGGTATGTAAACAAAAACAAAGGCATACTGACTACGGTCCTTTAAGATTAACATTGTTGATTATTACATATTACAAACTGTGTTGCAAGTTGCAGAAACAAGTCACACAAAGTTGATCTATATTTATGTTCAGGGCTGTGCTTTTAGGGCATCCAGGTGCCTCAGACAACTAACTTTTGTCTTTAGGTGACCAGATAATCTTATTTGTTTCATATAAGCTTTATACTGGGCACCCTGGATCTTATAGTTTGGAACCTTTGGGCTCCTTGTAATTTTTCTTGGAGCACAGCCTTGATGTTTGCGCAATATGTCACCGCGAATTGTAACACAGGTGGTCTGCAGCAATTCTTTTCAATGATGTTGCAAGACAAGTGAAGAGGAAAAGTTTACACGTGGGATGATATGTTAAATGGATTCTTAAGTGGTAGTCCGGATAGGATGAGAAAATGTCTCCACTGTCCAGGGATAATTAGTTATTGAAATACTATTACAGAAACGTGTCATAAAACACTGCTTCAATTTAAAACTAAAGAATGAATTTATTAAAATATACAACTGCAAACAAATTACCAATACTAAACAATAATATTTTAAATCATACAATGAGAAATGTACAAATATGGAGAAACAACAACAACAACAAAAATTGAAAGATTCAGTAATCAGGAAATTTGTTTTCTCTCATTCAGATTGAGATATTTATCAGGAATTCTTTCTTGTACCACATATTGACTGTTTATAGACAACTAACAGTTGAGAGTTTTAAACTACAATTCCTGCCACATGCATTAACAATCACTCATGTTTGTGAATGGCTTTCACTTAGCTTTTTAAACATATTGCTTTGTTAGTGAATGTCTTTTTCTAGCCCTTTCGCTTCAAAACCTACAAGAAAGCACAAAACAACAATTATAAACCTTTAGAAGCTGAAGCTTATTTCATATTTAAATAATACTGACAATAATCGCGCGTACTAGATGTATTTGTCTCTTCAGCACTCTTCTGCATCGCTAATCATTCTAGAATCGAAGATTGCTAAGCTGCATACATACATACATGTATGTTGTTTTGTATGTATGTTGTTTAACAGATATCAAATTATTCATTTATGTATATAAACAGAAAAATGATTTTCTATCTCGAGAGGTCTATCACTATAAATAATACTGTTAAAGAGCGAAAGAACAGTGTATGAACAGTTACTGATCTGATCACCGAGCAGATTCTTTAAACAAAACCGAAACGCTTTGTCTAAGCTATTACTTCCAGAAGCCTTAAGATTCTCTGTCTACTTACATTCTTTCTTAGAGGCAAAAGATCCGGATTTTGTTGCTTTTTGGGCATCATAATCCTGAGGCATTTCGCTGTAAACTGTTCTTCGACCGTTGAAAAGAAGTTGAGATTCAGGCGCCTTTCAAAAAGCGTTGCATCATGGGATATATCCACTCGTTCCCAGGGCCCAGTAATCCAAGATGGCGGCTCGTGTCTCAGTCTTTGTTCGATTTTCACGAAACAAACTTGGATTTTAACTCCATTTAGCGGTCTGAAATAGGCTGGAAATTATTCAGGAATCATTGAAAGAAGTGCATGGTGATTCCAAGCAATTTTACTCTCACACAATCGGGAAATTATTGACTTTATATTGCGAGAAAGATGAGGTGAATTATTCAAGCTGGAACTTGAGAAGTCACGTCTATCTCTGTGTAAGAAAGTAAACTTAAATTAAATATAAAATAAAGTCAGATACGTGGAATGAAACTGTAATCGCCGCTTCATTCAGCCTTCAGCATTGCAAGAGGTAACATGACTGCTTTGGAAAGTGTATTGCTTTTATAAGAAAAACTGAATAAGCAAGAGTCAATAATAGATGCATGCAGATCTGAGCTTCTCACATACTGTTGGTTTGTTTCTATAAAGATCAAACTCAAACTACAAGATAATCAGATAACATTTTGTTGTTTGACCGATAACCAAGTGAGATCCTTGATGGGATTCTCTTATGATTCTTGTAAAAGGTCCTCATTGAATCCTTGAGGATTCTTGAGGATCCTGAAAAAGATCTTCGAAGGATCATTAAAAGGATCCTTCTAAAAACCTTGGAAGGTCCTTGTAAAATCCTTAAGGATCCTTTAGAAGATCTTTGAAGGATCTGTTATAGGATCCTCTTAAGTTCCTTTAAAGGTCCTTATTAAATCCTTGAGGATCTTTAAAGATCCTGACAAAGATCATTAAAAGGATCCTTCTAAGAACCTTGAAAGGTCCTTGTCAAATCCTTGAGGATACTTAGAAGGATCTTTGAAGGATCCTTAATAGGATCCTCTTAAGTTCCTTTAAAGGTCCTCATTAAATCCTTGAGGATCTTTAAAGATCTTGATGAAGATCATTTAAAGGATCCTTTCAAGAACTTATTAAGATCCTTCTAAGATCCTTGAGGATTATATAAAGGATCCTGACAAAGAACTTTGTAAGATCCTTGAAAAGATCTTAATAAGAACCTTGTAAGATCCTCATTAAATCTTTGAGGATCCTTAAGAAAGATCCTTCAAAGGATCCTTCAAAGGATCCTTTTAAGATCCTATTGAAATCTTTGAGGATCCTAGAGGATCCTTGCAAAGATCTTTGAATGGATTTTTGTCAGGAACCTTAGAAGATCTTCACAAGATCCTCATAAAATCCTTTAGGATCCTTAAAGATCCTTAAAAGATCCTTGTGTGTGAGGATCTTTACAGGACCTTTGCACATCTTTAAAGATCTTTGAAGATCCTTGAGGATCTTCAAAAGATTTTCACCAGGGAATCCAGTGAACCAATTAAACTCAAAGTAAATACTTACTTGAAGTGCAGGATAATGAATGGGAGCAAGTCATAATTGGTTTTGTTTTTACTTCTGATTGGTTGAGAATTAAGTGGCACAAGTTTTTAACCAATCACTATAAGTAACGGTAGTAATGCAAAACCAAAGCAAATGTGAATTACTTTCGATGCTCAAATGAGACAAGTTAACCAGGTAATTTGCTCTGTTTTTATTGACTTCACTTTCATTGCTCTTTTTGAATCTTTCAGACAACAGGCCTTCTTCTGTCAGCGTTAGGTAATCTATCAGCCATGACAGATCTTGGAGACTCAAAAGACGATGGGCAATCATTATTAGATCAACTCAAAGAATTTACAGATAAGTGTGTGGTAAGTAAAAAGCCTAAAAAAAGAAAAGTAAACGTTTGCTCAATTATTATTAATAGAAAATTAAAGCTTCCCTAAATTAAGGTCTGAAATCAACACGACTTAAATTAACGGTTATTGGAGGGGAATTTTTTTTAAATTAAGGAAATAAATGCGAGGGACAGGGAGAATTTTTTGAAATTAATGCAATTTTTCAGGCCTTTAAAGAAATTTTTGCTGTTGTTCCGCTCTTCCGAAAGCAAGAATAAACTGGAAATATTACAGATGACATATCTTTAAGGCTTTTACATTGTAAAAGACTGAGAAAATAGTGCACATAGGACTGAGAGGAGAGAAGAATATTTTTGCCTAGTTTCTAGATGTGTTTACTAGGACAGAATTCAGTATTTGGAATGAAATTAAAGTCTTGGAAATCAATACTCCACTTAAATAATGTTGTGGAAAAAATGCTCTCAAAAATAATTCAACTTAAATCAATGCAATTTTGATAATTTGCATAATTATTAAGTTCCTGTTATGCTTTTCACAAGGTTCTCTCTCTTTACAAGTATCAATTTTGTTTCTTTTGAAAAACATTTGCAGGGTTTTTGCAGGCGCAGATCCAGGAAAAATAGTGAATGTTTTCCGATAACACAAGGGCCAAAGGCATGAGTTGTTAAGGGTGGGGGTTAAAGATCCATGAGTATGTTCCTCCAAAAAAACTTTTAGATTTTAGATTTTAGCTCCCTGAATTAATTGCCATGTCCAGGTATTTCGAGTGACCCATTTTTCTCGAATGAGGATAATTTCATCAATATAAATTTCTATATTGTAATGATTTTGGATTAACTCTTAAACTATATACTTAATAAAAAAAAATCTGACCAATTTTTGTAAAACGGTGGAAACCGGTCTGGATCCGCAAATGCTTTTTACAAAGACTGAGCAGACATATAATATCATGGATCCACTGCACATAAGCACCTGTCTTTTTCCTATTGTCATTTGTATAATTATAATACTTTGATGTTGTTTACTACCATTATGCATGGACTTATTTTTTTCCACAGGAACTCCTTGACAAAGCCAAAGGTTTAGTTGTCAAGGGGCTCAAAATGATAGAGTCTAATGAACAATCAAAAGACTCCATCAAGATGAAATGTGACGAAATAAGGGAGCTTTGCGACAAGTTTGACAAGGGGGCACAAAAGAGAGAAGATGATTTAAACAAAGCAATGGATATTCATGAGTGCCTGGAAATGGTAATGTTCAGTATTTCTTTAAATTGTCAAAAGCTTGTTGTAGTAAAAAAAAATATCTGAAGTACATTAATCTTAACTTGGGAGGCTCAGTGGTCTAATGGACTCTGGATTGGCTGGTCTGAGTTCAAGCCCTGGCCAGGGTCATATGTTGTGTTCTTAAGGGCAAGACACTTTGCTCTCATCGTGTCTCTCTCCACCCAGGTGAATAAATGGGTACCAGTGAATTTACTGCTGGGGGTAGCCCTGTGATGAACTAGCATCCCATCCAGGGGGGAGAAGCACTACTCCTTGTTGCTTCCATCATGCTATGGAAACTGGGATTTGCTCCGGCCTGATGGGCCACTAGGCTAGTATTCAGACTTTACCTTTACATAATCTTAAGCAATCAGTAGAGCTGTTCACAAAAGGAATTGATCTTTATTATGTGATGTCAAGATTTAATGAAACATGGACATGGTTATGTTGTCTTTTTCTATTCTTAGGTCAATAAATGGTGCAAGACGGGTGTAGACCTTTTAGCGTTACAGCCCATAGAAAGATTTAAGTCCTCAGAGGGTGCAGAGAAAGCCCTGGATGAAATTGATAACTTTCTGAAAAGTCCACAAGGGATGAACATGGCGAAGGTCAGGAAAATGACGCCCACAAGTAACGCTCTTGGTAACAAAACGCTGATTACTAAGGTCAAGGATAGCATGAAGAGAATCGGCGAGGTCAATGATATGATGGCCAAACGAGAAACCAGGTATCTTTTGTTTTATAAATATTTGGTATAGTGCCTGATGAACTATTATTTGAATTTTTTGTAGTTATGTAGTGTTTATTGGTAGTATCAAAAATGTTAATTATTTTTCTGGTCACCAGTAATCACTTTAAAATTAAGCCATGCATATGACTGTTCAAAATGACCAGCAAGCCAAAACTTTGTCTGTCATCTTGACAGGACATTGCCCGTTGACCTGCCGTTATTTTGAATCGATTTTGAACCCTGAAATGCTATTCAAACTGTATGCTATGCAATCCTTAAATAAGGATTGGACCCTTGCTTGGGAGTGCAAGTATTAACTTGTGCTGTTCTGCATTTGTTAGCCTGAAAAAACTTGTTGTGAAGCGGCCAGTCCAGCCAGTACCAGCAATACCTGCCAATCAAGCTTCCACTCCTGAAGATCAAAAAGATTCTAAAGTCCGTAAACCCAGTACAGCTATCAAAAGTCCAGGTTGGTGTGGTTTCTTATTATGGATTAAAGAGAAGGCATGCAAAACGAAAAGGAGAAACTTGATGCTACATGCTCATGAAATATAAATTTTAATTACCTTATTGTTACTTATTTTCGCAGGACTTAATTTTCGCGATTTTCAAAAAATCACGAAATTAAAGACCCGCGGAAATTAATTTTAAACAATTTCTATTGTATTTTTCATGCTAATTACGTATTTTTGGCCAAATCGCGAAAATTAATTCTCACAAAATATCCCCGTTCCATTTTCGTGAAATTAAGTTTCTTTTTCAAAAAAAATAAAACTAACAGTTTGAGGGAAATGAGATCAAAAGTCTGGGATACTCAAGAAAAACTGCAGAAATGAAATCATTTGTGTTATTCCCCCAAAATACTGATTTGGGAGGTATATTGATTGGGGGGGGGGGGGTTTCAGAAAAAGGTCAGGGCATTAGAGCATTGGACAATTTTTGCCTTAGTACAGCAGCAAATACTTTGGACAATGTCTTGAAAATTTTCCCATAGGTTAAAGTCCTAATAATTGAAAGCTTCCCTAAAAAATAGAACATTGAACTGACATTTTTTCCCAACAGTTCAGTTCCGAAGGGAGCGTAAGAAGTCAACTCCCCCAGCCAGCACTGAATCGCCAAAGCGACCAGTGTCCATTGTGTTGAGAGACACTCTTCAGGTGCAAGGAGGTGTGCGCACAACAGTTTCTGAGCCAAGTATGCAGGTGGGCGTTAATCTCTTAGCAAATGAATTTATGTATTTTTTGGCAAAATGCTGATTAAGTTGATGTGAGCCTGAAGTTGAATAGTATGACTTGTTACTATTTGTCTTCTTTTGTTGTGTGTTGATGGGTTGATTTCCATTCTGGTTGTGCTTTAATTTTTGACAGTACAAGGGGAAAAAAAGTCATTTGCCAAACACTAGTCAGATCCTTTGAGCACCATGTAATATTTATAAAATCATTCCTTTTCTCTTTACTTTTGTCTCTTGAGCTTCTTTCCTTCCTTCTCTTCATCTTCATCAATTTATTCATCCACTCTTCGTCCATCCATCCATCCTCCCATCTGTCCTCCCCTTATTCATTTGTTTGTCTGTCTGTTTGTTCGTTTGTTCGTTCCTGCTTTTGTTTGTTCCTTCATTCTCTGTTTGTTCATGTATCCAATCATGTCTCTGTTCCTTCTTTTGTTCTATTCATTCCTTTTTCCTCCTTCCCTCTCTCTCCCCTTTCTTTCTTCTTTCCTTCATTTATTCATCCATTCATTCATTTTTAAAAGAGAGATATATTTTTTAATTTTTTTTTTCAGAGGGATATTGTGGATGGCACTGACAGCCCAGAAGCTGGTAAGAAGCGGCTACAAGTGATGAGAGAATTGATTACAACAGAGGAAATTTACGTCCATGACTTGGAGTGCATTGTCAATGGATACCTAAAGGAATTTGCACAAGCTGGAGACAAGATTCCAGCTGATTTACGTGGCAAGAAAAGCATAATATTTGGAAATATTGACCAGATCTATGAATTTCATAAAAACGATTTTTTACTTGAGCTTGAGGCATGTGAGGATAATCCCGCTCTCGTGGGTGGGGCCTTCATCATGAATAGCAAACAATTTGAAATGTATGCAACATATTGTAAGAACAAACCAAGTTCTGAAGCACTAAGAATGGACTACATTAACTTGCCTTTCTTCAAGGTAAGAGAGATTATGTAAGCTTGAAGTAGCTACATATCATGGACTAATTTGTTGTTCATATAATCAGAAATCCATTTCTGAAAGGTTTCCTTTAATGTGAAAGTAATCAAGAAAATGACTTAAACTACCCTGACACAGCTTCTTTAAAATGCCGATTGCCATGTTCAGTTACATGTCCATTTGAAGGTGTGGTGAACTGAGAGGTCCAGAGTGGATTAGCCATGACTTGGGTCATTGTGTTATGTTCTTGGGCACTTTACTCTCCATCCAGCTGTTGCCAAAACAGGTGCTGGCAAACTGTTAGGACAACAAAATGCAGGCTGAGACCTGTAAAGGACAATCATCTGGTCCATGGGAGGGGGAGTCCTGGGGGGGGGGGTACTCAGGTATGTTTTGGGTGGGTATGTGCTGCCCGTGTCGCCAAAGTAGCACCCCGTTTTAGAAAGAATAATTTGCATTGAAAGGGGGAAGGGTACATGTAGCAATACTCCTGGTGGGCAATATACAATATACACTACAAAAATAGACTTGAGCTCTGGACAGCATTGTGAGCAGCTCTCTTGGCTAAGTGCAAACTTTTCCACTCCTTTTCCAAGTGTTAATTAATTTTTAATTTGCTTTTTGCTTTTCTCTTGTGCAACATCTAGCAAAAATGTCATGTGCGATTCAAAACTATAATGTAATGCAATGCAAAAATTTTCTTTTTTCAGGAGTGTCAAGAGCACTTGGGTCATTTGTTGCCTTTGAGTGCATTCCTCCTAAAACCAGTGCAGAGAATCACAAAATACCAACTACTGTTGAGGGAGATGATGAAACTAACACTAAGAAACAGTACTGCATATGACGACCTAGAGGTACATGTAGCTTTAAAAGACTTTGATTCAATTGCAACATTACAGCACAATCATTATGATTATTAGAACTTTTGGTATTTATAATTATTATACAAGTGTTGTGGTTGCCTGACGGTTAGCGTACACGCTGCAGGGTTCTAGAAACGTTTTAAAGGTAAGGTGTCATTAAAGAATTCCATGGATCAACAGATTTGAGCTTCAGCAAATCTTGAAAAGTTTTCTATTAATTTGTAATGTAAGTAGCTTACCTTGTTAACTAGGTTAGTTTTGACCTGGGACCCCTCATGTTCAAGCACTGCTCTGCCTGGTCCAGGTTTGAGCGCTAGCCCAGTTCACTGTGGCATTGTGTTCTTGGGAAGACACTTTACTCTCATAGTGTTTATCTCTTCGCAGGGGAATAAATGGGCAACAGCATTTGAACGTTTAATTCTCCTTGTAACTTATGCTATGGAAAGAGGGGAAATTCTCTGGCAGTGTGGTCAGGATCGACTTTACATTTACATTATATCATATCATTTAACTCTTTGGCTCGCTCAAACTTGTGTTTCTCTTTCACAGAAAGCTCTTGAAACCATGGAAGGAGTTTTACGCCATGTGAATGATGTAATGCACTCTTGCGGTATAAGAGGTTTCCCTGGTAACCTTGCTGAGCAGGGAAAGTTGCTTCTTCAAGATGCCTTTATGGTTTGGGAAACAAACAAAACCCTGCACAGTATAAGTTTGTTGCCACTGAAAGGAGGAAAGCAGCGTCAAGTGTTTTTGTATGAAAAGATGATCATCTTCAGCAAGAAGATTGATGTTCAAGAGACTAGCAAAGATGCTGTTGTGTATCAATACAAGAAGGATGTCAAGGTATTAATGTTGCAGACAACTGTTGCATGCAACATGCTTAAGACACAAATTGTTTTGAATTGTCTACTAAGGGGTCTGGACAATCTGTGAGCCAGTGAACCATTTTGGTTAAATAACTCATTGGTCAGCCTAAATAGCACTCCGGTTAGCCTACAGTAAGCTTAGGTAGCTTCGCGATTAGCCTTTTATTGGGATTAGGGATTTGTCTGGTAGTCATGCGAGTCATTCCGGTTAGCCTAAATGACACATTGGTTACCCTAAATAGCACTACTCCGGTTAGCCTACAGTTGGGATTTAGGACTTCTGGCTTGCATGGCTTGCTGGCTTTCGCTGTGTCCTGACTCTTGTCTAAGTTAGACCCAAACGTTGCTTGTGGTTGTGGTATAAACTTCAAGGTACCGTAAAGACTCATGTATAAGCCACACTCGTAGATAAGCCGCACCCCCAACTTTGAAGCTTGATTTTGAGAAAAAAATAAAAACTTAAAAACTTGAAATCCCAATACCTTTTAAAAAGGATGCTCTTTTGATGATATATTGTCTTCATTGTCAAATGTGGAAAACAATGAAATTTGACTGGAAATGATGAGCACAACAGATAGAGAACGATACAAAACGTTTGCTTAGTAACCACACAGTCACTTAAAGAGAGTAGTCTGGGGTCGAGTCACGTTCGGTCGGTGACATTCTCGTCCCCATAGCCCTTTCGTTTCTCTTAGCCGGCTGGGCCTTGGCACGAGGAAACAAAGGGCTCTGGGGACACAGGATTTGTTGCTCAATGGGAGTTTAGCGAAAAGGCAGCTTTGTGGAGGAATGGAGATTCCATGTCAGCTCAAGTTCAGCTACTCGAGCGAGGTGCAAATAAATCGTTTGAAAGAACAACTGACGAACAATTCGTGACTGAGGAATTAACGGCTGCTTTAGGGGCCAGACCTTTTACCAAAAGCAATGATCGACAACTGCAGGTTTCAATATGTTGAATATTTATTTACTCTATGTTTTTAGTGCTTTTTCTGACCCCAGCCTAGGCAATTTACACCCCTCAAAAGCAATTGTCTCGTAGAGCCCACCCATGCGGTAGTAAAAATAATGTCTTTGCTGTTTTGGAACTCTTTAGACATGTGATGTGGGATTCACTGAAACAGTACAAGACGCACCTGAAAAGTTTGAACTGTGGCTGAATGGAAGATCAGGAGTGTTCATCATGCAAGTGAGTTACTTTCACTTTTTTGGTCTATTTCCAATAATGTATGTGTGTCTAGATTATTTGGGAGTTGGTGATGTTCAGTGGTAATTGGTTAAAACAATTTTTTTGTTTCATCTCCAATTTGCTTCTTTTGCCTAATACTTTTGTTCAGTGATAATAAATTGTTTGTATTTCTTGTTTTTTAAAAGGAAACCTTACCGGTAAATCGGATCTGGTTGGGTCGGGTGCGGTCTTATTAATAGTTATTTTGAGTGGAATTTTACCAGTTGTGGTGGTGTAATTTTTTAATAGGGTTAGGGTTAGGTAAATAAACGTGTGTTGTTGTTGTTATATCTGTTTGGTAGGAGAAGCCACGAGCCAAGCGGCCCACACTGCTGGAGCTTATCCCGGTTTCCGTAGCATTAAGCGGCTAGGAATATTTCTACTCCCCCCTGAATGGGATGCTAGTCCATTGCAGGGTTCCCCCCAGCATTATGTCGCCGGTACCCATTTATACACCTGGGTGGAGAGAGGCACTATGAGAGTAAAGTGTCTTGCCCAAGAACACAACACAAGTGACCCCGGCCGGGGCTTGAACTCGGACCGCTCGATCCGGAGTCCGGCGCACTAACCATTAGGCCATATATGTATCTGTTTGGTGCACTGCCCTATTTGTTAGAAATTTGCACCCAAGTCTTTGTTTAGATTGGTCATTTGGTGTGGGATGTTCATTTTTTACCGGTATTTCTCCTTTATCTTATCTATTGATTTCTCAGAAATGTTCACTATTGCTTCAGAGGGGTGTAAGCATGTTGACAGTGCATTGATCACCAGCATTTTTATTTATGATTTTACTTTTTAGCCTACATCAGTGGAAGTGAAGAAACGTTGGGCAAGGGAAATAACAAATCTTCTGCATTCGCAATTTAGTCAATTGAAAGGTTTGCAAAACCTTTTTTTTCATTTTTTTTTTAGTTTGTGCCATTATCCAGAGATTATCCAACTAACCTAACTTCAGGTTTATTTGGAACAGAACTTCTACTTATATATTTTCTAGTTTGAGTAGCATAAAATAACTAGGAGTATTGCCACTTCTTCTGGGTGGGGGAAGGGGGGAGGGGAAAGAGGGATGGGGGTCTAATCTTCCCACTTCCTGTACTTACGTCCCTGTTCCCTCCCCTTCATGTTCTCCTGCCTCTTGGTGCATTCTCTATTGTGTTGTTCCAGAAAATATCTATACCCCTCCCAGGGAAGGTTTTTTGGTTTAAATCCCCCACCCCTCCGGAAATTCCAGTTAAGCCCCATACTTTCCTTTAAAATTTTTAGCCCCCACCCCCTCAGAATTTCCAATGATCTTCCATGGGATGGATATGCATATTTTCTGGAACTGCTCATTGCAGAATATGACGAAATGTTGCAAAAAATTTTTCTCTATTTCTCCCAGTTCCAGCCACCTTAGAAATACAACTTTCTCCTCTTCCCCGGCTTCTTTTTCTCCGAGGCTCCTGCCATTGCCTTCTCCCCCTAGCCCCTACTAGGATGCTCTTCCATCATATAGTAACAGCCTGTAAATAACTAAATGTGTAGTTCCATAAATTATCCATACCTCCCCCACGGAAGGGATTTTTTTCTAAGGTGGCCGCCACCCCCCAGGAATTTTCAATCCCTTCTGTGGGGAGAGTATGGACATTTTCTGGAGCCACACAATATGATCAGTGACAGTTTACATGGATCTTAACTTGTTTGGTAAATTGCTTCAGACAAGTGCTTATATTTAGCACTCTGACTGATGCATTTTGCCAAACAAATTAAATGTTCATAAAATTGTGATCTAGACATTGTGGGTAAGATTCCACCTTTAGTAAGTTAATTGTTTTCTACTGAACAATTTACTGGAAGGAGATATTGGCTTATCAAAACCTGCAAAATGTAGGGTGGCAAAAGAGCCTATTCATTCTTTGTAAAGTTTTGAGTTTTTAAGTCTGTGCCACCTAGAAATTATTGTAAACCAGTAATACATCAGATATCTGAATTACTTATTTAATGCTTATATGCTTATAGTAGACGATATCTGCTATACGCAATATGTAAATTATGGTATCTATAGGCAAATCTTTGTTTACAATATACACTTGGTTGCAGAGATACAAAGTGAGAGTAAAAAAATTCAACCATAGATTTACTTATAATAATAATAATAATAATAATAATAATAATAATAATAATAATAATAATAATAATAATAATAAATATTTTTATAGCGCTATCCAGGCCTGCTCTATAAAATAATGTTATAAAAAAACCATTTTAGGCAAATTGGGGAACTTTTTCAAATTCTCACGTGTCTGTCGCATGAATGAAACGACAAAAATCACAATATAATAAAATCGAACTTATCCTGGTTCTTGGATTTTCAGTTTATATTTAATTTTGGTAAAGTAATTCATTTTGAACAGAAATTTAACCTATAAATAAATTTTCTTCCTTTTTCAGAGCAATTTGGTATTCATGGTATGTAGCTTATTATTATATGTCAGTCAGACCACATAACTTTTTCTAATAATAATGATGGTGATGATAAGGATGTTGACAATTAAATAATATTTTTTCTCTTAATTTCTTCTTTGTGTACCAAAAAATATTACATAAATATTTATATCGGGTAAATTACAAAAATTAATGTGATGACTGAGTTGAACCATCTCAGACAGTGACAATTTGTACTATTTCAGATCGTTGGAAGTCAACCTCAGCTCTGTCGTCAGCAACTGCTTCAGAAACACCACTACGATCAAGAAGCCAGTCTACATTGTCAATTGGCTCCACTGTTGCTAATGGTAACAATAGGTAACGGCAATCAGTCGACAAGAGTTAATATGATTCCCGGAAGGTCTTACAATATCACTGTATTGCAAGGCATGTACTAAACCCGAAACAACGAAACGAAACAACCGAAACAACTGAAATGGCCAAAACAAGTGAAACAAAATGAAATCACCAAAACAAGCAAAACCCATCACAATCTTTGAGTGCTAACCGTAAACAGCAGGCTAATCGGAGTTCTTTTCAGTCTAACCGAAGTGCTATTTAGGCTAACTGGAGTGGAAGGTGCACTCCAGTTAGCCTGAATAGCACTCCGGTTCGACTGTTTATGGTTAGCTCTCAGTAATTAATGGGTTTTGCTTGTTTCAGTGATTTGCTTCGTTTCGTTTGTTCTTGTTTCGTTGTTTCAAGTTTTAGTAGTCATGCTGTATTGCAAGCTAGTAAAAGGTGATGGCGATAAAGAAATGATCAAGTTGTTCTTACTTAAAATTAATCAGTTAGTGAAGCAGATAAATATTTTGAGCTCTTCATACTGTAGGATGATGGGAATACCAGTAAGAGAAATGATTGAATTTCTTGGGGCTTACTTAAAATAAAGCAGTCACTAAAGCAAGTTAAAGGGGGGTTTGGGGATAGCAACAGATCTAAAAACCTACAATCTCTGTCACAATCTTGACTTGAGGTCAGAATACCATCATAAATGGCAAACACTTTCCACTGTCAAAAGATGCTCATGTCAACAGTGGATGGAATGAAAAAAAGTGCTCCAAAAGTGGTACATGGATTAGGCTTGCTATCTTTTTCATTGATTTCTTTCCAATGTTAAGTTGGTTATTCTGGTACCAGGTTGATAAATAAAAATAATGGTTATTCCATTAAACAATAATTTTTCAGGTGTTCAAACATATATGAGGGAAATACTACCAATGATGATGATGACGATGGCTTTGACACTGAAGAATTTGACTCAGATATCAGTGATGAGTCTCCTACCAATGAACCAGTGCAGACTGAATACAATACACAGTATACTACACAGCCTGCGGTAAGGATACATGCACTTGGCACTGCACTAATGCATTAAAAGGGCAACATGCACATATTGAAATTAACTATGACACTAAGAGCTGCACTGTCAATTTTATAGTTTAGGGGTATACCTACTATATACAATTATATGGAGATACCCCCGGTACACACACTTTTAAACCTTTTTCTTTTACGTTTTAAAGCCATTTCTTTGAAGGCCATAACTCTCTTATTATTTGTTGACTTGTTTTATGAACTATACCTTTCAAGTGGTGTATCATACATGGACATCCAGTTAATATTTTATCGATTAAGGAAGAAAGACCAGTCCCCTTGGGGCTTAATGGGTTACAGAGGATCGACTGTACTTTTAAAAGTTGTTAAATTGTTGTTTCTTCCTGTGGGTTGTTGGTAACTTATTTACCCACTGTTTACAGAATATAACAGAGTATGACAATCAAGAACTTCCACAGAAAGGATCAAGATACTGTGCTATTGCTGGCTATGATGCAGTGGAAAACACAGAGATTTCCTTCCAAGAAGGCGACACTCTGGAACTGTTGAGAGTTGGACAGGAGGGATGGTGGTTTGCACGGAACACAGGAACTGCTCAGGAGGGCTGGGTTCCTGCAAGTTATTTGACATTTCAAGGAATGGCACAATGATGAATTAGTTTAGACATGGTGCCAAAATTAATGTTCCTAGACCATTTATTTTAATTTCAGCAGCACATTATAACTTAATTTAATTCAATACACTTTCTGTTAAGCCCAGGCCAAACGAGGATGAGAGTTTTCATCAACTCCCATTGACTATCATCAACTTGGGCCAATTTAGAAAAACTCTCATTGACTCTCATAAAAAATTTGAGCACCTTCAAAGTCCATGAGAGTGAATGAGAATAGTTAAGAGTGGATGAGAGTTGTATAATAACCAAACAAGAGCGAGAGTTTGAACTCTGATCAACTCTCATTCGCGTTTGGCATGGGCTTAAAAGGAAAAAATTGGCCAATGTTGAAAAGTTTGTACATATTGTAGTTAGTAACGTGGCTTAAACTTTCTCAATTGTAAACATCCTTGTTCTGTTTTGGTTTATGTTTTTCTATCTTAGCATTGAAAACGATTAGTTTGAGGTTACTTTAAGTTGAACATTATTTTGTAGGTCTGAAAAATGACTTAAAACATTGTGACACAGGGGCTACAATACTCGAGTTGAAGTTGAAACGCCTTTAAAATATTTATGATTGAAGCACGCATATGCTGCATAATGCTTCAATGTAAAAAGAATCAGTAAGAATTTAGGTTGGAAATTAATGTATGGCTGGACTGTACAGTTTACCTTAAAACAAAAAGGGTCTAAAAATAGATAACCATGAAGGTCAATAAAATAATATGTTTTGTAATTAATTTTCTTTAAAAAAAAATACCTTCATTATAGGAGACAAAAATAGCAACATACAGTTAGGTAGGTTGCAAACAGTGCCCTCCCCCTCCCAATCAACATTCTCAGCTTTTCCAAGCTAGCATGAGAAGCCAAGGTTTGAAGAGGCAATCGCTGACTATCAATGTTGATAGTGGTGGGGGCAAGTTCAAGTATCATTATCCTCATTTGCCTAGTCCTTTTGTATTCATATAATTATTGCTTGTAGGCGGCCCTTGTAGGCTTATTGTGATGTAAAATATGTAATCTTTCTCAGAATCATGCTCAGGACTCCAACTGTAAATAATAGGGAGTATACACAACCATGACAAACATTTAGAAGATGATATTACCTGGTAATTACTTTGTGAATCCGTCTATCCATTCGAATTTTCTATTAGGGTCTTTCTATTAGGGTACATTCTGCAAACCGCCATATTCTGCTCTTCCTAGACCGCAAACTGTTTTGCTTTCACCTGAAGGCCGAAACCGCAAAACCTTCTGACTTTAAACTGCCAGATCAATACGAATGTACCCCCCAAACCAACACAAAATTGGCTTAAATTGCCAGAGTATAATTATAGGCCCTCGTCTATCACTGTCAGAATTGTAACAATGATCTTTAGATGAATGTGAAAAGACAGCATTCAATTCCAATTTATAGAAATGTTTTCACTGTCATTATTCACATTTTCCAAAAAGTGCACAGTTTGGTCATTTCAGGTTGTTGTTTAGCAGAGGGTGACTGATGTACCAAGATTGATAACGCACATGCAATGCAGTCACTGTTCTACTCATTAAAACTTATTTGTTTTTTGTTTCTAAAGTAGCCTTCATCACTGTTTTTTCATAACTCGATAATGTAAAGAGAAGGCAAGCATATCAAGTTGTGCATACATTTGTTCAGTAATTATTATAATTTCTTTTCTTTTGTCCTGTATTTACAAGTTGATTTTTGTCTTCTCATGTTACATGCAAAGAAAGATATTACTTAAACATTAAATTCTGTGGGACATAAATCTGACTAGATGTAATACTGTAGATAGTAAACACAACTGAAAATTTATTTTTAAGCGGTTGTGTAGAGATTACATTAATAATTAATGTAATTTGTACACAACCTCTTAAAAATAAATTATTTTGTATAGCTAGTGCTAAATAATAATAATTAATGTAGGTTAATAGATATAATTCTAGTATTTATAGTTTAAGTCTATCCGAATATGTAATGTGTTGTTCGAAAAAATAACTATACCCCTCCCATGAAAGGTTTTTTGGTTTGAATCCCTCCACCCCTCTGGAAATTCCAGTCAAGCCCGTACAGTTCCTTTAAAAATTTTGGCTTTTAAGACCCCCCATTGGGGGTTATGGATATTTTTTGGAACTGCACAATAAATATTTATAAGGTTTATTAGGGAGACATTTTCTTGAGTAAAACTTGGGGGAAATGTGTTACAATGTAATTTGTGATTAGTTGTTATCTCCAACCTTTAAATAACAACAAATCATAGCTAAAAAAATAAATTAACATACTCAAAAAGCATAGCATGGTTTGGTTTTTAATTGTCCATCTGACCAGCTTCCTCGTTGGTTGCGCCATTTTTTTTTTTTTTTAAAAATGCTATATTTAGAGAGGAAGCCAGATCAGCTATAGCTGGTTTTCATGCACATCCTCTATCTACCAGTAGGTTGAATTAGAATTTGGAAATGTTTTTTCCAGGAGGGAGGAAAAACTGGAGAACCCAGTGAAAAATCCTTGGAGCAAGGACAAGAACCAACAACAAACTCGACCCACGTGACGTCAGGTCTGGGAATCAAACCCGGGTCACATGGGTGGGAGGCGAGCGCTCTCGCCACTGTGCCATTATTGTTCCCCTAAATGGTGTTATTCTGAAGAATTGTTTGTTGGAATTTTTTCATTATACATGTATGCATGCCTGAATTATGAAGGTCAATAGTAGCCTCCATCAGTCAAAAAACATTTTATAGCACCAGTGTCAGTTCACAGCTAGGCTCGATTGCCGCTCTCTCGAGACACCAAATACTCCTTTGCAAGACATGTGACCACAGTGTCCTGCACTACAGAAGTCCCAGATGTCAATTGAACACTACAGTTCCTCCCTGAGAAGAGATGACAGGAGGAGTGCATGCTCGTTTCTCGAACAGCAGCTGGTAATGGGTCCAAGTTTATGGCATGTGATACAAAATAATTCACATTTTTACTCAGCTCTGCTGAGGATACTTAATAGGTAAATGAACTGTTAGTATTTTTTCTGAGGAATGACACCTTACACCTGAAATTAGTTTTCAGTGTAAAGCTAACTGGGTCTTAAGTGCTACCGACTGGAATTTTCGAGAAAAAAATTTCAAAACTCCTAATTCGCATTTCTTCATATTCAGTCAAAAGAAACCCTTTGGTGAACTATTTACGAAAATGACATTTAAAATTTTCAAAGGGTTTTTATATTTGAGAAAATCGGCAAAAGGTTAAAAGGCCGTTTTTGCGTCCCCGCCGCCATAAAATTTTGTCGAATGTTTGTGGGTATTCAAAACACTCGTACGGAAAGAAGGTTGAACGTATGGAATTTATCTTTGGCAGGTATGCGGGGCATCCAATATACTACACAGAAACCTAAAAATATTGCAAAACGATGCAATTAAACAGATCTTTTTTAAAGCCCGAAAATTGGTATTTTGAGCACTTTGGTAAACACTTGAAACAAGGGTAACTTTGGTGGCAAAAATCGTGTCCTGGTACATCGAAATTTGGAATAAAAAATAGATCGGCGTCAAGTACTATTATGGTACTGTAACATATAAAAAATCCAGCCCGGGCAATTGAAAAACCACCCGTTGAGAGAAGTAAACGCATAGTGAATATTTCATGTATTGACTACAAAAATTGTCACGGTCACGCAACACTAGTAAACACATTTCGATCTGATTTATTCAATGTGTTTTAGTTTTGCTCACTTTGGCTACAGTTTATGCTCGAAAAAGTCTACCTATCTTATGTGTAATTTACTGTTTTGTATTCATATAAAAATTAATTTTAGAGGATGGGATAATTGATCTGACCGCAAAAATACAAAGGTCAAGTTTCGTGTCATATTTACCGACTTTGCCGCTCACACTGTGTAACTCGCACTGTGAAAGAAATAAAACAATTCAAAGCGAAATGTCTTCACAAAGTAGTCTCGAAGCGTGTCATATTTTATTCTGGTGGTTCTGTTTCATTAAATTACTAACTATTTAACACTGGTAAAAGTTATTTTTAGTTCCGGCTGTATCGATTCTGTAAAGTTTTTCGAATACCTCAGTCTGTGTGTCAACAACATGAATTTGCAAATACAGTATGTGTTCATAAACAAGATGATGATCTTATCGACAAGCGTATCTATAGGAGAACATCGAAAAATGAAGTAACTGTGTTCAACTGCTTGTATATTTTCCTTTTAAGAGTGCGGGTCCTCGACTTGATATTATACGCCAGAACTGATACATGTACATGTTTACCAAGAACTGCAAGAACTGGAATTAGATGTCTGTCTGAATGTCTGTTGATTTCCTGTTTAACAATAACAATAAAAAAACAGTCTTGGCTATAAAGCAAAAGATACTATACCACCAGCAGCAGCTTACCATACATGTCCAAACATAACAAGTAACGATTCTCGGCTGGTTGAGCAAATACCAAACACATTCGAAAAGGCGATCTCCACAGCCGTTGTCAGCCGTCGTCACGCTCTCCCCTTCGCTCCACTGTTCCCAAGCTGTCTGCCTTTCTCCCGTTTGCAATTTTTACACAGGTTCTCTGACTTTTTACCGCATTCACAACCAATCTCGACTCACTCTTTGTACCTCCAGACTCTTAAAATCAAATTCCATCCTTTGGATAGCGGGGAAAGGGAAGGTTTTATGCGGGTGTTGGGTGGGGGGGGGGGTGGGGGTGGGGGTAGGGGGTCAAGGTTTATTTTGTCATTGATCTTATTGTCCCACGAAGTGACTGACCAGATTACCTGGTGTAATCAGTTACCTTAAGGTTTAAGATGGTAGTAATTTTAGCGATTTTTTTTAGCAAGATTTAGCGACAATGTAATTTAGCGATTTTCAGATTTTTTTAAAAAAAAAACAGCAGGCCCTAGAAAAAAAGATACCCAGTGTAAACCAGTATTTCATAAAGTAATAGCTAAGATGGAAATAAATGTTCAGTAAAAGAACAGAATCACTAGACGGCATTGTCAGAAAGAACAAAGTTTCGATATCCATTTCTTAAAAGAATTTTTGATGTCGACTATGATTAATTTATTTTCTTTTGGGGAGGGGGGAGGGAGGTACTAAAATTTAACGAGTATTAAATTTCACGAAGACTAATTTTAGCGAGTACTTTTAAATTTAGCGATTTTAGTGCTGCTCGCTCAAATCACTAAAATTAGAAGCCGTTAAAAATTGCACCCTTGAGGTATGTTGTACTGACAGCAGCCTGGGAACTAGCTAAGGGTTGGCCCTCAGCCCTCAGATACTGAGGTGGTCAGGAATTCAGGAAGAGAGGTTTAACTTTAAAAAAACAACAACAACAGCGACAAAAAACCTTGTAGTAGAGAGAAGAAAAGGACCAACCTTGCAGAAAAAAATTGGTCGGAAATCATTTCCTGTCTCCACTTCTCAGTATTTGAAGGTTTGCCCCTTGCCTTATTTTAGGATATGTGGGACGATTAAATGCAGAGGGCCACACAACGTTAGGAAGACTTTGGCACAATTCTTTGTCGGATCTCACGTAGCTTGGAGATGCGTGTACTAGAAGTCACTCGAGGTGTATAAAACAGTAATTTTAAATGCACGGCTAGTACGACGACACTTAGTATTGGACAATTTATTAGGAGCTAGCTTATGTGTACTAAACAGTGGCGGATCCAGACCTTTAGGTAGGTGGGGCCCCCAATCATCCTTACCTGAAATTAGCTCTTGAAGATGATTTTTCTTGGTCCCGTGGGCCTCGGTTTAGCCTAAAAATAATAGGGACCAGGGCCCAATGGCTTCTCCCCTTGATCCGCCACTGTTTTTAATAGTTGCAGACGCAACAGAACACAGAGCATTTTAACTTGGTCCCGCATTCATGCAACTACATTCCTGGACAAGTTCTTGCAACAGGACCACATTAAGAGCCCTTTTCTTCACTTGTGGAACAGGAACAGCTAGTCCAAGTTCATTGCAAAAGAATTGTAGCTGCCACAGTTTTTTCTTCGAAAGAGAGTTTGCCTAGACCATTTCCCACACAAGGGCCTGGCCTAAAAAAACAAATTCTGAAATCGCTAAATTAAATAGTCACTAAATCTTGCTCAGAAAAATGGCTTAAATAAGTAGCCGCTAAAAATAGCAACCTTAAGGTAACGATTACTTCTGCAATTCTGGTAGTCTGGTCAGTCACTTTGTGGGACAATAAGATCAATGACAAAATAAACCTTGACCCCCTACCCCCCCCCCCTTCCCCCACCCAGCACCCGTATAAAACCTTCCCTTTCCCCGCTATCCAAAGGATGGAATTTGATTTTAAGAGTCTGGAGGTACAAAGAGTGAGTCGAGATTGGTTGTGAATGCGGTAAAAAGTCAGAGAACCTGTGTAAAAATTGCAAACGGGAGAAAGGCAGACAGCTTGGGAACAGTGGAGCGAAGGGGAGAGCGTGACGACGGCTGACAACGGCTGTGGAGTTCGCCTTTTCGAATGTGTTTGGTATTTGCTCAACCAGCCGAGAATCGTTACTTGTTATGTTTGGACATGTATGGTAAGCTGCTGGTGGTGGTATAGTATCTTTTGCTTTATAGCCAAGAGTGTTTTTTTTTTTTTATTGTTATTGTTAAACAGGAAATCAACAGACATTCAGACAGACATCTAATTCCAGTTCTTGCAGTTCTTGGTAAACATGTAAATGTATCAGTTCTGGCGTATAATATCAAGTCGAGGACCCGCACTCTTAAAAGGAAAATATACAAGCAGTTGAACACAGTTACTTCATTTTTCGATGTTCTCCTATAGATACGCTTGTCGATAAGATCATCATCTTGTTTATGAACACATACTGTATTTGCAAAATTCATGTTGTTGACACACAGACCAAGGTATTCGAAAAACTTTACATAATCGATACAGCCGGAACTAAAAATAACTTTTACCAGTGTTAAATAGTTAGTAATTTAATGAAACAGAACCACCAGAATAAAATATGACACGCTTCGAGACTACTTTGTGAAGACATTTCGCTTTGAATTGTTTTATTTCTTTCACAGTGCGAGTTACACAGTGTGAGCGGCAAAGTCGGTAAATATGACACGAAACTTGACCTTTGTATTTTTGCGGTCAGATCAATTATCCCATCCTCTAAAATTAATTTTTATATGAATACAAAACAGTAAATTACACATAAGATAGGTAGACTTTTTCGAGCATAAACTGTAGCCAAAGTGAGCAAAACTAAAACACATTGAATAAATCAGATCGAAATGTGTTTACTAGTGTTGCGTGACCGTGACAATTTTTGTAGTCAATACATGAAATATTCACTATGCGTTTACTTCTCTCAACGGGTGGTTTTTCAATTGCCCGGGCTGGATTTTTTATATGTTACAGTACCATAATAGTACTTGACGCCGATTTGTATTTTTTTCAAAATTTCGATGTACCAGGACACGATTTTTGCCACCAAAGTTACCTTTGTTTCAAGTGTTTTCCAAAATGCTCAAAATACCAATTTTCGGGCTTTAAAAAAGGTCTGTTTAACTGCATCGTTTTGCAATATTTTTAGGTTTCTGTGTATTATATTGGATGCCCCGCATACCTGCCAAAGATAAATTTCATACGTTCAACCTTCTTTCCGTACGAGTGTTTTGAATACCCACAAAAATTCGACAAAATTTTATGGCGGCGGGGACGCGAAAACGGCCTTTTAACCTTTTGCCGATTTTCTCAAATATAAAAACCCTTTGAAAATTTTAAATGTCATTTTCGTAAATAGTTCACCAAAGGGTTTCTTTTGACTGAATATGAAGAAATGCGAATTCTGAGTTTTGAAATTTTTTTCTCGAAAATTCCAGTCGGTAGCACTTAATTGGTTGGCTCTTTAATTACACCAGAAACTAATAAGCGCTGATCATGGTAGTGATTCCAGGCTGCAAGCAGTCTATTTTTCGGAAAATATTGTAAAGCAAATGTGAAAACAGACTGAATTACAAACACCCAGTGGCAAAGCTGGGAGTATCCTGAGCTCAGATGAGAATTAAGAGAGAAATAGAGACTACTTGAAATCTATGTTGGCAGCAGTGATGATAAGTGATGAAGACGACGACCACGATGATGATGGAACTAAAGAACATAAGAAAGTTGAGCTGCAATCCAATAAATTACAAGTTTCAGATGTAATATATAAAACATGAGAGTTTCATCACATTTCCAAACACCAAGAAGAGAGTTAAAAATAAATGTAGTTCCTTAATTTACAATAATCGTCTCAAAATTCTTGAAAACCAAAAACCTTGAAATTTCAGCTTCTTAGATTGACAGTCGTGCTGGTATTAAATGCAAAACCACATCATTGCCTGGAGCTGGAGAATTGAGATTTCTTGTCAGCTATGGTTCAATTGGCTTCCACCTTGAGCTGTTGTGTACTCCCTTGGCTTGGTAATAATAATTTGAACCACCTCATGGCCATTTGTGCATCAATAATGTTCAAAACCCAATGATCTGATCAATTGGTTTGTACTTCCATTCATCCTGGCTGAGTTGAGTTAATTCCTGTCTCAACTTGGTCAGGGTCTGCTCATGGATCTCTGAAATAAAACAGACTCTCAAGTTAAGGAGGGAGATCCTTTACTACATAATGGTTACTGTGGATGACTTTTAAACATCATATCTTGGGCTACCTTAGCAGGGCTCACCAAAACCCCCGTCCGGTCGTCCGGGACAAGTAGATTTTCTTGTCGGGCAAGTGACTTTTCATGCTCACTTGCCCGACGGGCAAGGGCCCAGGCAAACCATCAATTAACTTAATTTCTAAAACAACGATTTTGAAACAAAGCAGTACAGGTTAATCAAAGGTTATAAATGAACTTTACAAAAACTAAAGGAAGCTTACTATAAATAAACATGCAGGCTACTTTGAACAAGGCTTCAGGACAGTGATAAATTCACCGTTTGCAAGCCACCTTCATTTTTGGTTCTTATTTTCAATAGAATCAGCCACTCAAAACAAATAGTGTCACAATTTCCCTGGTTGTTGTTGCTATCATTCCAAGAAATATTGCCCAATTTCATAACGTGAGGGACTGGGGCGAATCCGGACATTTACGGACAACGTGAAAACAATATGGCGGCTTTGTTTGGCCTGCCAGTTTCTAAAGATCAGAAGAGTTCGAAAAGCTCTTCTAAGAAACCAACATCAAAACATGTAATATCATTTGAGTTAGTGAAAGAAAAGCTATTGAAAGGACGAGTAGAGCATCTGGATTGTGAAGAATTGAGTAGTTATTGCAGCAAACTTCAACTTAAGACATCAGGTACAAAAGGAGAACTCATCGAACGATTGGCACCCCTGAAGGACGAAAACTTGTTCGATAAAAGAGTAAGTCAGATCACCAAACAGTATAAATTTAGGACATCTCTTTCAAGAGAAAATGTGCCTCCACCAACAGCAGGATGGAAGTTTGATACAGCTTTATTCCCGAAAATCAAACAAGAAAACATAGACGCGTATCAGTCTGCCAAGAGACAGGGTAAAAAGGGACAGTACAGGAAGGCTCTACGAATGTTCCAGTCAAGAAGAATGAAATCTATTAAGGTTTTGAAAAGAGGAGACACTGAGGTATTTATAAAAGCAAGCGTATTGAAGAGTTTCACGACCGAAGTCACACGCACAGTAACTGTAAAATTTAATGGTAACACCCCTGAAAAGGCATACTGTGAATGTGCAGTAGGGAACTGTGGCCTTTGCTGTCACGCTATACTAGTTCTTCTTCAGTTAAAGCATTTTACACGTTATAAAAAGTTGTTGCTGGCCTTGACTTGTACTCAGAAACTTCAGACTTGGCACCACCCAAACACAAGAAAGAAGGATAGTGCAAAGGTAAAGACTGCATCACACATTCGTCTAAAATACTTCAGAAATGCACGCTCAGCTAGAAAAACTGTAATGCATGAGAGAACAAAAAAGAAACTTCAGATGCGGCAAGGGGACGGCTCAAATGTAGACAAAAGTGACTGGTTGTCAAGAGATGTCTCTAAAATAAGCAGCAAAGTAGAAAATAGACTAAATGAAACTAGTGTTAATGTTTCAAACCATTTCTTCAAGACCTTAACGAAATACAAAATACAATCCGGATTGTATTTTCATCTATCTTACCAAAATGCTTACTTGCGTAGGCTAATAAACCATGAGCATGACTATGCCAAACATACTGTGACCTATGATGACACCATCCTTGCACCACGATTTGCTGACAAGGCTGAAGATGTCTGGCACTCAGTACTGGATCCAGCCAAGGGAAAAGAATCTGTCTCTCAGCCAAGCACATCTTTTGGAGCCCATAGTAGTGAAAGTGTCTTTTCAGAAGAAAAGACTAAAGAGTTACTAAATTTAATCTCCCACTCAACTGAAGAGTTGATAACAGTCAAGATACCAGAATGTGAAAGTGTTAAGCTTTGTGGAAGTAATTATGTTGATGTCATACAAGGCTCAAAAGAGTGGTTCAACAATCGTATAGGCATTATCACTGCCAGCAAGATACCAGCATTACTGGGACTATGTGGACATAAAGAGTTTGACAGCTCATGGTTTTGTATTCATAACAAGCTGGATGAGAGCTTGCATAAACCTAAGAAATTTAAGAACTTTGAGAGGGGCAAAACCTATGAAAGGGCAGCTTTAGACAGCTTCAGCAAAGTTTCAGGTATTAAATTATCCAGAATCAAGGAATTACTTTGTTATACAATTAATTTACAGTGAAATTAAACTTGCTGGTTAAAATGAAACTAAAAACACTAACCAAACAAAACCTTAAGAAAAAGCCTTGTATTGAAATTAATACCTTATTATTTGTTCTAAAACAGGCATCCCCATTTTAAACTGTGGATTTTTCAAGCATCCAACAGATGCTAATTATGGTGCTAGCCCTGATGGCATCACACAGACATTTTCAGTTGAAGTAAAAACCAGAGCTGAGAACTCTACAGCACCATTGGAAAAAGTTACTGGCTCCCATGTAGTTCAAACAAACTTCCAGATGAGTTGTACTGGTGGTCAAATAACATTCCTGCAGTCATACCTACCAGAGAAAGATGTCTCCAATTTTTTCTACATTGCAAGAAATGACCTGCTAATTAATGTCATAAAGGACATTACTGACCACATTCTACACAATGAAGTTTTTGTTGAATGGCACTATGATGAACATCCCCACTTATGTAAATTAGGAGAGGAGCTTTTAGGAAGCATTGCAACTTTTGAAAGGTTACGCTACCTCAGATCGTGGATAAATGTTCTGGCAAAGGATGTAAAAAAAGTGGCTTTCGTGTAGATTCAGAAGGCTTAATTTATAGATGTACATTAAAACTTGAAGTCTGTGTGCAAGCCAGGTGGTTTATCATGCTGGTGCTTATCCCTGTGTTACTTAGTACAATAATTATTAAATATGAACTAAATATTGAAGGAATTTGACAACAACTTGACAAAATTTTTTATTTTACAGTTTTCATATTATCCTTAAAAGGCCACAATAAGATTAATGCTTAAATTGCAAAAAAGTCAGCCTTCAGAATTCATGAAAACAAAAATGAATGCTATTTACTCTGAGCACAACATTGATTCAAGATACACCTGATCAATCTACTTTGACAATATGTTAGGGAAATTATATAAAAAATACTGGAGTAGTAGAACCACCAACAGAATTTGATGCCTTGCATTCCTCCTCAGATTCCTTTGGGCCAATGGGTTTCTTGAAAATGTTTACAATGTGGGCTAGAACCTTATGAACATAGCCAAGAAGATCAATTCTATTAGAAGGCCAGCATGCATTAATTATTGCCCAGTCTCGCATCCGTCCAATATAGTTTTCATTATAAATCCTGAGAGTGGCAATGTCAAAGTTTTTGCTAATTTCAGTTTCATCATACTGAGGATTGTATTTAAGAGGAGGTCGGTTATGATGAAGGCCTTTAGCGAGGCATAATTCAGTTATTCCAAACCCCTTGTCAGTTAGTACTATGGTGCCTTTCTCTAACATATCAAGAACTCCAGACTGTTCAGTTATATCAGAATCTGAAATAGTGCCAGGATATGTGTCACTGCACTGAAGAAGTGATCCATGGGGGGTAATCCAGACTGAGGTCTTGCCGGTTGTATGGTTTTTGTATTGACTAAATGTAATATTGTTCACATCAAAGTTTTCCGAAGCGGCAATCTGGGTCTCTGTACAATCACCCATGCATGATGTGTCTCCAAAGCCAGCATCATTGAAGTCCTTTGGTAGGAATGCTGCTAATTCTCCTGGCAAAGGAGTGAGGTCAATGCTTTCAAAAACAGCTACTAGAAATACTGACCAGGCAACAAATATTCTGGATTGGGTAGAAATACTTGTATTAGTCATCCAGCCCATTACACCAAGATGAAGTGCATGGCGTGAAATTGTCAAGAAACACATAAGTTCAGTTCTCTTATCCATCTTTCTACACTTGCTCCTCTCAGATGATTTGCAGTCTGGATAGACAAGTGCACTTACAAATGGTTCCAAGCACTCAAACAAACAATCAAATTCACCTTCAGTAAGGCCAGTCATATAGAAACATTGTCCCCTCTTGATCACATGCTCATATGTAAATCTTGTTCTCTCATACTCTGCTTGAAACATCTGCAGTTGTCTTTGATACTCGGTTTGTTCATTTTTCAGGGTGGCAACTTCTTCAGTTAGCTTAGATAATTCTCCTTCCTTCTCTTGTAGCTTTCTCTGCACTTCTAATAGCTGAGCTTTCAGTGTTGAATTCTCGTTGGAAATTGACTTAATAATTTCATCCTTTGGATCACTGTATACTGACCTTTTGATCTCCCTTCTTGGTGCTTTACAAACTCCTGAGTCTCCCTCATATTTAAGGCAACGTTTAGCCGACTCGATTTTTCGCGGGGGTGTTATAAAAGAGGTTTTCTTTTGAATGTACGAGCTAGAGGTCGATCTGTCAGGTATATCTTGAATCGACAGTCGTTTTCCTTTGGACCAGTGCTCTGAGCAAATAACATTTCTCTTCCAGTTTACGTTCTTGTTTTTAAGAACCTTTTCATAAGCACACTTTAGCTCTTTATCCCTTGCAATTTCACAGAGTTTATAATAATGAATTCCAGGAGTACGCCATGAATTAGTACATAGTGCTGCAGCACAATTCCAATGCCAGTTGATAGCTAATGTGTCATCCTTAAAAGTATGTTTAACATCAGGTAGATCATCAAGTGACAGGCGCTGTCCATTGCTCCAATGAGCACAGCAGATCACCTCTCTCTTCCAATTGACCTTTGACTTGCCAATTACATGCAAGTATGCGTCCCTTGCGTTCTTCGTTGCCTTCTCGAGCCAGGTAAGAGTGTAATATGTCATTCCTTCAGTTCGCCATGAATTTTTGCAAAAACTGGAGCTACAGCTCCAGTGCCAGCTATTTTTCTTTGTGGAATGATCAGATGTTGCCGTCGACTCGGCCGCCATATTGTTTTCACGTTGTCCGTAAATGTCCGGATTCGCCCCAGTCCCTCACGTTATGAAATTGGGCAATGGGCTTCAAACTGCCATGTTTCGCTGATGTTTAAAAATCGCCCTATAATGCATTGCAAACCCCAAAAACTGTTGATCCGTACGTTATGTATCCGTCATGGATGGTGTCTGTGGTAAGATTCTCCCTGACAAGTTCGTAACTTTGAAGCCAAAAATGTCAAACTAAAGGCCCAACCCAGTTTCAGATTTTCTTTAGTTTGTTTTTTGTTTTTGTTTTTGTTCTGTTTTTTTTTTTGTTGTTCTTTGAAGGAGGCAAGCGTGGCCGAGTGGTTTAGGGCGCTGGTGTTGTAATCCGGAGGTCACCGGTTCGAGGCCTGCCCTTGCCACTAGCTGGATTTGTTTCTCGGTTGTCCCAAGCTCAAATCCTCGACCACGCTTTGTATATAGCCAACTGGTCTGCCTCCTGCCAGTTGGGATTTTTAACCTTGTTATTTTCATTTGTAAATTATTTGTTTCCTCTGTTTCAGTGGCATGCCTGTAAACTAGCAACCTCGTTCCCAGGGTCTCTCTAAAAAAACTAGCTATCTCTTTGAGATATGAAGCTAAGTGCATGACCACTTTAAACACATATATATATATATATATATATATATTTTTTTTTTTTTTTTTTAACACATATATTTTTTATTTTTATTTTTTTTTTTATTTTTTTTTTTTTAAACACATATATATATATATATATATATATATTTTTTTTTATTTTTATATATTTTTTTTGTTTTGTTTTTTTTTTTTGGGGGGGGGGGTTGGGGGTCATGAATTATTAATAAGGTTAAGAACCTGGGCAAGGGGGAAAAGTGTCCGGGCAAGCACAATGTGAGAGTTACTTGCCCCATGGGCAAGCTGTAATTCTAGTTTTTGTCGAGCCCTGCTTAGCATCCTGCCTTATTCCTGGGTTTAGTTTTTGGCCATGCTTGTTCTATTGGAGGTTGCCTTCACTTTTGATAGTCATCACTGTATTTAGAAAGTCGTGTCCAGAACACAAAAGTCCTTAAAACTCTCACAACTTACATCTTTCTCCCATGAAACAAAAGCCAACATGCAGACAACATTCCAATGCAAAAATGGTAGCATGGATTTGTTGAAATTTACATTATTTTAAAAGTTATGACATTACTATGGTGGCCCATTAGTGCCATAGTATTTTACGCTGTATTTTAACATTTTTTTCCTTTTTTTTATATATATTTTTTATTGTTTTATACTTATTTTTTATTTTTTCTAATTTTTTTATTCTTTTTTATTTTATTTTATTTTTGTTTTTATTTTAATATTTTATTTTACTTTACTTATCTTTTTTCATTTAATTTTTATTCATTTTATTTTATTTATTTATTTTTTTTCAAAAAAATAAAAATAAAAAACGGCTGTGGCACACCAGTGCCATAGCAAAAAAAAAGAAAAAAAAAAAAAATGCCATGGCCCAGGAGTGCCATAGCGCATGATGCACTGGGAAGGAGTAGTTAAACAACATGGCGGTGCGGATAAGGAACGATACATGGAAGAGGGTCGGAAAGGGGGGGTGTCGTGCCCGGTGCACGGCAATTAAAATCGAAAATTCACGGTTCACGGAAATTAAAACAGACTTTTCACGAATCACGCATAAATCAGCGTTTGATTTTATTTTTCACCCATATCCAGGATAGTACTACAAAACTGACGTGTCGACCATTTTATATTATTGCATACACATGAAATAATTGTTTTTCACGCTCTAAAATACTAAATTTACAACAATTCACAACTCAATGCCGTAGTCTACACAAACAGTACTGGTTACACTTCGCTACTTGCAATTCTTTAGTGTAGGGCGTATGTGCAAGAACAATGTCTTTGCCAGTAGTTTCATAGGTCTCGTAAGGCAATGACAAAGACTACACAATAAACTGTTCACATCTGTGGTCGGACAGCTCTGACCATTCGACCTCTTCTTGTCTGTATGCCACGGAGAAAGACCAGTACATCTTCATCATCGCTCAGGTGTTCACTTACATCAGAATCTGTGTCATATTCTTGCACTTGTTTCGAATAATCGGAAACGTCAGAAGAAGCATCATCCCGTTTATCATGCGGCTAAAGGTCAGAGCCTGTCGGCCGTGTTACCATCTGGTCTTTTTTTAAGCGGCATAGTTTTATATCAATGCTGGGCCCGGGGCTTCGTTTTTCAGCTTCCTCCCTGAGGCCTGTATGTTCTACCACGTGCCTTACAAGATTACAAACGCTTGCAACGAGCAGTGCTTTCCCAATAAAGGAATACACACACGCTCTTTGCTGCCAACGAACGCATTAAATGCATTTGAAGATATTGTTGTTAACTCCGATCAAACCGGCTTTGTCAAGGGAAGGTATATAGGTCAAAACATAAGACTTTTAAGCGATTTAATGGAGCATTTAGATGCGAAAAGGACCGCTGGTCTGCTCCTCTTTATAGACTTTGAAAAAGCTTTTGATAGCCTTGAATGGGATTTTGTTGCTAAAACTTTGAAAGTGTTTAATTTTGGCCCAAATGTTACCAGATGGATCTCAATCCTTTACAATGGTGTACAAAGTGCAATCATAAACGGAGGCTTTTTAACGAATTATTTCAATATATCAAGAGGGGTCCGCCAAGGCTGCCCTTTGAGTCCGTTTCTCTTTATCCTTGCGGTTGAACTGCTAGCTTTAAAAATACGCCAAGACCCAAACTGCAAAGGTATCTCTCTTCCAGACGAACAGGAGGTTAAGATTTCACAGTTTGCCGACGATACTACTTTAATAACAAAAAATGCTACATCTCTTAAACCATACTTAAATATTCTGGATTGTTTTGGAACTATTTCAGGACTGAAATTAAACAAGAAAAAAACGAAAGCAATGTGGATAGGCTCTATGAAAGACAGCAACCAGAAGATACTTGATTTTAAAGCCACAAACGAACCGATTAAAATTCTTGGAGTCCACTTATCCTATAACACAAACAAATGTATCGAAGAAAACTTTTATTCAAAGGTGAATAAAATGAAAATGAAATTAAATTTATGGCTCTCAAGAGATCTCACAATTTATGGCAAATCTTTGCTGGCGAAAGCTTTAGGTGTGTCACAGTTGGTGTATGCAGCATCTATGCTGACTGTTCCAGAAGCGGTCATTAAAACCGTTCAGGAGAATCTTTTCGCTTTTCTGTGGAAAAATAGGAAGGACAAAATAAAAAGACTTGTAATGTACCAACCAGTTGTAGAAGGGGGAATTAACTTCGTCAACTTCAATATGTTAGTTAAATCTCTGCGCCTGGCCTGGATTGGTAGGCTCCTAGGAAATTCTTGTGATAAATGGAAGGCAATACCGAACTACTACTTCCGAAATTATGGTGGCCTCCCGCTTCTCCTCAAATGCAATTATAATGTGGCTCTGTTAGATAAAGGTCTGCCCCTCTTCTACCGAGAACTTCTTCAATACTTTCAAGAACTCAAGAACATAACCAACATTTTCCCAAACGGTGAATTTATTATCTGGAACAACAAGTCGATAACTATAGAAAATGCTACTTTATTTTGGAAATCATGGCTTGAACGTGGAGTTGTTTTTGTGCAGGATGTGTTAAATTCTAATGGCAATTTCTTATCTTACGAAGAGTTTAGTAATAAATTCAACATTACAACAAATTACATGCATTATTTCCAGCTTATTGCAGCCATCTCATCTCATCTTAAAAGGAAAGCTGCACAAACTTTAATACCTTCACGCGATCTCTCATCAAACTCCGCTTTCATCTCCTCAACTGAAACCTCGATTAACCTAGCTGTAGCACGCTGCAAAAATTATTACCAACTAGTAACCAGTCACAGTTTTATTATTCCAAGTGGTGTACAAAAGTGGCAGGAAAGATTTCCTGAAAATTTTACTAACTGGAGTGAAAAGTTCCAAGCAATATACCGATCAACTAAAGATAACAAACTGCGTCAATTCGGTTTTCGTTTCTTGCATAGAATAACTGTTACGAAGAAAGAACTCAAACGTTACCATCTAGCCAACGACGACAAATGTATTTTTTGTTCTAGTTCGGACTCAATTGAACATACCTTTATTGACTGTAATGATTCTGCACTCTTTTATTCACAAATTTTATCTTGGTTTAATCACTGTCAAGATACTGCGATCATTTTATCCAATAAACAAATTGCTCTTCATGACATATCGCATCTGTCTGAAGGGCTTTCCAGTCCCATAAAGCGCAGATTAGACTTCCTCATCATCTTGGCCAAACAATATATCTATGCTTCTAAATGTCTTGAGAAAAAACTCTTTGTCAATGAATTCGTGAATAAAGTCACTATTCAATGGAAATTAGAAAACTGCTCTCATTTTCAAACAACGACTGAATAATTTTCTCCAGGTATCTTATTGCGTAATTAATTAAAAATAGATAACTTTGCTTGCACTAAAAAAAAAGAAAAAAAAAAAAAGAAAAATATCATAGTTGTAATATGTTCAAATATTAATCTAATGCATAGCCCTCATATTACTTTATTTCCTGCGTATATTTCCCTTTATTTGTCTTTGTATTACTTTGTATATATTACATGATAAGTGTAAAATAAGTGTAAGTTATTTTATCTTAAGTTTTGTATGCAATTGGTCTGTAAGTAGCTGTATTGTTTACTTTTCTTGTGATGTATTTTTTTTTTTTCTTGTGTGTGTTGCAATAAAAAAAAAAAAAAAAAAAAAAAAAAAAAAAAAAAAAATTTGAAGATATTGTTGGATCCACATAATAGACAACACCTTCCAAAACTTGAAAAACGCTTCCCTCACTGATCCTCACTGTCCGTGACTGTCCGTACTTATACTTTCGCACGTCACTACAGCTCACGACGGAGTTATTCATGCGAGTCATGTGACGTCAGTACATGTCTAGGATTGGTAGTCTTGGTAGTGCGTAACGAAGGTGGCATTTTGCTGACAGACTTGATCTTGACATATCAAGTTCCGCGAGCGTTTTCGAGTTTTTTTTGACATGAATACTATGTGCATTGAATATTTCACGAAAAATGAGCTAATTATAGACCATGTTCACGAATCTCGAGAATTAAATTAGTTATTTCATGAATCACGGGAGTACTTTCGTTTACGGATCACGGGAAATAAATTATTTCTTTCACGATTCACGGCAATTAAAAATAGGCGATCACGGTTCACGGAAAACCCCCTTTCCGGCCCTCATGGAAAGAAGATGAAGAACTGACGCAGGATTAAGGGGAATACCTGAAACGGGCTGAAAAGAGATGACATTTTTAGCATAGAAAAAGCAGGTGACAGGCCAACACAGAATACTCTGTTCGTGACATTTGTACATTTGTACATTTGCCGTTCTGTATTGGATTTGGTCGGCCAATTTATTTTTGCTTCTCACTTGTTTAGAAAGGGCACTATACGCTGTCAGCTGTATTATAAGGAGGAGTTTTTAGTTGAATAGAGTCGTAAGACTGCCGCCCAGCAAACGTGCTGTGGACATAAGACTGCACGGTTTCCCGTAAGTCGTATCTGGCTCATTCATATTTACAAGATATGTTTTTAGCTCTCAAAATATTCACTCTGTGAGGACAAGGATGTTGATTACTTGCATTCTATATTTGTAACGCCAGGTTTGTCTGTTTATAGTGTTGCACAGTGTGTTGCTTCCTTTCACTTGATGGCATTTCTTTTGTGTAGTTTTAGCCAGAGACTGCAAAGCTTTACTTCGAAAAAGCTATGACCTTGTTTTAGAGAGACATTAAACATGTGTTGTTTAGAAATATATATTTATGTTTCTTGCATCAATTTGATTGAGCGTTTAATATTAAAGTCTTTGAGCTCGATGTTTATGTTTTTACCTCCCTTGTTCGTTATGTGACATTCTTGCACCAAACGATTAAAGTTAGATTTACTGTATATCTATATAGCTACCACACGCAAGTTTGTTGACTTTTTTGCATGTTGTGTATTCCACCATACCTTGCAAATATGAATGCAAATATACATCTTCTTAATCGAAACTAATACAGAGGTCTCAAAATCTACTAACGGGAAACCGTGCAGTCTTATGTCCGCAGCACGTTTGCTGGGCGGCAGTCTTACGACTTTATTCAACTAAAAACTCCTCCTTATAATACAGCTGACAGCGTATAGTGCCCTTTCTAAACAAGTGAGAAGCAAAAATAAATTGGCCGACCAAATTATCCAATACAGAACGGCAAATGTACAAATGTCACGAACAAAGTATTCTGTGTTGGCCTGTCACCTGCTTTTTCTATGCTAAAAATATCATCTCTTTTCAGCCCGTTTCAGGTATTCCCCTTAATCCTGCGTCAGTTCTTCATCTTCTTTCCATGTATCGTTCCTTATCCGCACCGCCATGTTGTTTAACTACTCTTTCCCAATGCATCATGGGCTACGGCACTCCTGGGCCATGGCATTTTTTTTTTTTTTTGCTATGGCACTGGTGGGCCACAGCCGTTTTTTTATTTTTTATTTTTGAAAAAAAAAAAATTAAATTAAATTAAATGAATAAAAATTAAATGAAAAAAGATAAGTAAAGTAAAATAAAATATTAAAATAAAAATAAAAATAAAATAAATAAAATAAAAAAAGAATAAAAAAATTAGAAAAAAATAAAAAATAAGTATAAAACAATAAAAAATATATATAAAAAAGGAAAAAATGTTAAAATACAGCGTAAAATACTATGGCACTAATGGGCCACCATACATTACAAAAACTTAACATCGCCAAAGCTTTTTTAGTGATGTGAATCTTAAAAAAAAGCATGCTACAGATTTTGCTTCTAAATGCACTCTACCAGCCGGAGCAGTACCATATGTGGGTTGACTTTGTTGTCAGTTCTCACCCTTGCTCTGAGGGCTCATCTCCAAATACTCTGATTTTCCTACCTCCTAAACAAATCAAGCATTTCTAAATTCCAAATTGACTGGATAGAGGACCTGCACAAAATCCAGTAAGGGTTCATGTGGCTCCCTCAATAAATGTTGTAAATTTTAATAAGTGTATTGTCAGTAGTACTGGGTATGCACCACACAAACTAAACAAACACTCAGCTTGATAATAAGACAGCACTCAAGAGAGCTGCAGCAGGTATTCAGATGTGAATCACAAGCTAAAATTCATGCCTCTCCCTTTTTAGGCACTCAGCTTCTTACATTACTCTTAAACTAGTGCTGTACAAGAGCACCCACCTACTTCACATCTGAATGATAACGTTGATAGCCTTGCAGTCATTGTCAAAATTCTGGGGTTAGCGCTCCTAATTCCCCTTACTGCTTGTCTCAAATGCTACCATGTGCACTACTGTCTCTGGCTAGTTGGCCATCCCCCCTCCCTTCCCATGATATATGAGTGTTATCCAACTGTGTATAGTATCCTTCTTATGCATCAACTATCTATTAAGCGGTATGACAGGCTTTTATAAATTAAGTTCTGACCAAATTAAGTATTAAAATTCCTGCACTTAAAATATTTGTTAGCATTAATGCTTATTTATAATTGCGTTCGACGGTAGGAGAACGCATCCTAATCTTGTGGTGTCCTGTGGTCTCGTGGTTGTCCTGTGAACGCGCAAGCGAAAGTGATTATGTGTCGTTCTATGTATGTATGTATGACGGTATGTGGCAAGTTGGCCTCGATCTCATGTGATTAGACATTAGAAAGCAATTAATTTTGTCACAGCAACGTCAACAATGACATTGAGCCACAAAGACAGCGCGCGCAAAAACAATTCATGAAGCTGATAACGGTAGGCTGTAAACAATTGAAGGGGCAAGCGCAAGAAACGCACATCGAGTTTTGGCCAAATTGAAAATTGTCACAAACAACTTCAAATTTCGCACGCAAGTTCGTTTACGTGTGCTTAACATTGATCTGTATTCAAATTCGCTGGATCTAGCTTCGTTTTTTAGAAATTACGTATGCAAAGAACAAAGGCGTTTTGCAAAGCTTACGTTCTCCACAGTCAGCCAGCAGTATGAGTTTTTCGACACATCGCATGTAAATCTTTCCTTCTAGCGTTATTTAACTGTCCGGGGAGGTTGAAAAACGTGTCAGAGCCATGCTTTTAGTTTCTAGCCGCCATGTTGAGTATTCGCTTTAAGAAAAGGACTGGACAACACATTGTGACGAGATGTCACCTGATAGGTGTCACGTGAGAGGAAAGAGAAAAAAATGGCCGTTTGTTCCTGAAAATCAAAGCCTTTGGTTAGTTTTAGCGTAAGTGAGGCTGCCAGGTGGTTGAAGGACATCATTAAGTCTGAATACCCGTAAGTTAAAAGCATCGCTCGAAGAACTGAGAGATGTTCCTGCCTTTGTTGTGTACAACAGTGCCGTTTAGCGCTCCAGAACAACGTTGCACAAACCAAGGTAGTTTTGAGCCTGGCAGAATAAAAGCCTAAAACGAGAGTTTCTTGCCGGGAACTTTGTCAAGGCGAGTTTTGCAGTGTCCGCTTGGATGCTGCCGCGACAAAGTTGCCGAGAAGTGACCTGGTTTTAGACTTATAAGATATTTGTAAGTGCCCGGAGCGCTACCTCCCATCGCAAATTTGTTTTCGCTACCTCATTAAATATGCACGTATGGATCGGTCAAAAAGTGCGTGCAATCTTGTCTTGATTACGCGCGCAGGGTCTTGTAGATCTAGATTGTGTGATGTAATAATGTAAGGATAGGAGATGGGAGAGCAAACAGTGTTTACTGAAAACAAAAGCAAGATGTTATTGGAAAACCAGCAGAATGTGATTTTGCTGAGCACGCTCGCCATGCCATTTACTTGGCCTTCCTTACATCGGATCAACGGCGCGCGTGTCACAGAAGTTGAGTGTTGTGCAGGCGCTTTATCGAGAAAACTTATCAAAATAGTGTTGCCCCAAACAACAAAAAACAGCTAACTGCAAGCAGGCTGCAGTGAAACCTAACCGCAAGCAAACTGGAGTGAAAGCTTACGGCAAGAAAAGCGCGATCTTAGGGTTAAGGCCGACTCGGATCTTAACCCTAACTTGAAATGCTAACCCTAACTTGATTTTGTAACCCTAACTTAAAACGCTAACCCCAACCCTGAGCCTTGGGGTTCACTTTTACCTTAGGGTTAAGCGCTTAAACCCTAACTTGGAACGCTAACCCTAACTTGATTTTGTAACCCTAACTTAAAACGCTAACCCCAACCCTGAGCCTCAGGGTTCGCTTTTGCCTTAGGGTTAAGCGCTTAAACCCTAACTTGGAACATTAACCCTAACCTTAGGGTTAGAGTTGTTTGAGTTATAGTTTGATCCTTAAAACGTTTGCTGGTTTCATTGTTTTAAGGAACAAAAGGGTTCCTTTGTTTATCATTTGTCAAAGAAAATTCCTTAATATGCCGCCAGCAAAAACCTTGTCTTTTTGCATGTGTTATTTTTCGAAAACGAAGGAAAGACCAGCAAAATTAAATACAGGGCAGTGTTGAGCACACGTAAACGAACTTGCGTGTGAAATTTGGAGTTGTTTGTGACAATTTTCAATTTGGCCAAAACTCGATGTGCGTTTCTTGCGCTTGCCCCTTCAATTGTTGTGTTCGACGGTAGGACAACGCATCCTAATCTTGTGGTGGCGTGTGGTCCCGTGGCTGTCCACTGAAAGTCGTTCTATGTGCCGTTCTATGTATCTTGGTATGTGGCAGGTTGGCTAATTAATGATGTCACAGTTTCTTTGCGAGAGACCCTGGGAACGAGGTTGATTCAATCTAACGATTTTTCGGTTTGCGTTTTCAAGTTTGCCTTGTGAGTTGTGCTGAAAAATAAATGTTTCGGTAGTGCTCCCTTCAACAGTAGTAAAAAAAATGCTGTGCTTCCTCGTGCGCTGTTGGATTTGAGATTGTTTCACTGATAGTTTCAAATGATGTTGGATACGCGCTTTATGTTGCACGCGCGGTCGTTTCAATGATTTGTATGACGATATAAACAGTCGCGTTACTCGGTATACGTTTGCTAGCCTTATCTTGTGTACTTATCTTGGGTCAAACGCACTCCTCTAATCTCTGATTATTACTAGTTTACTGAATTGACTACCTTTCCTAAGACTTTTCAAGTTGGAATCCACCTCAATATCCACTTGAATTCTATTTAGTAATGCCTCCAAAGCCTCTGTAAAAAAATTAATGTACATAATCAGAAACCCATAAGGGTTAAAACATGTTACGCGCGCGCACAGCGTTTGAATATTCATTTTGCTAAGTACCATATTTGGAAACACGAAGAATTTGTACGCGAATGCTTTATACACGTAATGACACAGGCAACATAATTTTTGGTTTTGGGATAAGTTGCTTGAATTTCGACCTAAATGCCGTAAATTTCTTACAGAAACTAAAGAAATTCATTAAAGTGTATCAAAGTGAAGGTCTTTAGACTACCTCATGAAGATGAAAACGAGAATTTAACCAAATTTAACTCTATTTAACCAAGCTTGTTCAAAAATAAGATTACGCCATCGAGCGCGAGCTTGCGCGCGCTGTGAATTTAATCCAAATATGGTACTTAGGGCCTGTTTACAAGCAGGCGGGTAACCCTAGCACATAGGGTTACCCTAGCACCTAGGGTTACCCTAGCGCTCCCACATTTCTTCTTTTTTTCATCGACGTGTTTACAAGGCGCTAGGGTTACCCTACCCTTAGTGATTTTCGTGATTTCCCAAATATGGTACTTAGTGTAAACGAATGTGCAAACGCTTTGTACAATGCGAATCATAGGAAGTTACACGTTTCAACCCTTATGGGTTTCTGACATAATTAAATAAGATGTCGAGATTGACAGCTTAGCAGCTTAATTGCATTAAGCTTGCGGTTGCATTGATGAAATAAAAAGATAATTATTTTGATCTAAACTGTAAGGTAAGCAAGAGCTTTTCGTCACCTGGTGTCTTGCTACTCTCATCTTGATCTGGGGACCGAAACAAAGCTTTTCTTGTGTCTTTAAACTGTGCACGATTTGCACCGGAATCTACGCCCGCCATTTTAAAATTTCGAAAACAAAGCCTTCTGAATATGCGCAATTCTACAAACCGCTGTACGTGTACTTTGGGCTCAAGTCACAATTGTGCTCGGCGCTCGGCGCTCCTCGGCGCTCACTTTGAACGAAGCTATTTTTGGACGTTTAGGGGTAACAACAGAATTTTAGCACAAAATGTTGAATCATCCTGTTCAGACATGCACTTCTTAGTTTATGTAGCGTAACTTCAGTTGTGTTTAGCTTTCATGGGGTCCGTTTCGCAGTTCGCGTTCGGTGCAGCGGTTGGTGTTGCTCTTTTCATGGGCGCAAGCACAGTTCGACGATACCTTCTTCGTCCGACAACCACAAACCCAACAGAAAGAGCGAATTCACTAGATGACACTACATCAAGACCTTCAGAGCAAGTGCACTCGATACAAAGTGCAGTCACACCCGTACGCCATTCATCTGAAAGTTCTTTCACCGAGGGAAATGCTCTTGTTAGCGATGGGGACATGGATGCTAAAGATGGACAGCATCTTTTAAACCTTCTCTTCAATATTGCCGAAGATCAGGCGAGAAAAGAAGGTTATATTCACCGCGGGATAACCTGTAATTCTTGCCAAGCGAGTCCGATTTGTGGAATTCGTTATAAATGCTCCAGTTGTGTAGATTATGATGTTTGCGAACGTTGTGAATCAAGGGATGATCACAACAAAACTCATCTATTCATCAAGATCAAAATTCCGATGCCTCCACTCACTAATCCCAGAGCTCCTTGCCTTAAACCACTTTACCCAGGTGAGATTAAAAACAAAAAAATTAAATTAAAAATTGCGTTTTTTGGGTTAAGATTTTCCCATTCAAATTTTTATACCATTTTCACTTGCTAAAATTTCCAGCCAATGGGGCTGAGCTTTGTTAATCTCATTTACACCAAATTAACAAGCCTTGTTTTGACTAGCCTGTTCCAGGCTCTCAGTAGTTGAAGGGGAAAGCGAAAAATGCGGGCGAGCGAGAAAAAAACGAGGGGGGACGAAGGCGAGTGAAGGAAAGAGAGCCTGTAAGAATTTCTTTAACGACCCTCTTCCAGTATAGCAGGAGCTGCTATACCCTCTGATTGGCTGATTCTGACAGTAATGTCAACAACTCGGAACAAAGGTCAGTCACACAGAAAGATAAGCGAGCGCGGTTTACGCATGTGATTTCGGGGAAGCCGAATTGTGTTCCAGTTTAGAAGGTTGTCTTTGAGATTTTCTTGATATTCAAACGTTTAGAAAGGAACAAGAAATCTGCCTGAATTGTGAACCAAGCTTTATTGTGGAAAAGAAGTTTTCTTTATTTTGGCAACTGGATTTAGGAAAAGTTTAATCTTTCAGCTCTTTCCACGACGACTGCGATGAAATCGGAAATCAGTGTGTTCCTTAATTGTAGTTGCCTCTCCTTTGGTTTCGGTGATGTTGGACCAAGTTGAGCAGCTGAAACAGCTTGGATTGTCGGCGGAACTCAATCATATAGAAGCAAATATAACGGGTAAAACAGGCAACAGGCTTGTGCCTGTGCATGTGAAAATCTATATTTGAATCATGCGGTGCCAGAATGTAACGCAACGAACACGGGAGGTAAACCCTTGACATCATCGATCTCAAGAGACAAAGCGCTCGATCAAATTAATGCAAGAAGCTTAACCTTTACAACACAGAGTGTCTCTCTAAAACCAACTGTAATTTTTCTCGAAGTAAAGCCTCAACAGTCTCTGGAGAAGCCGCACAAAGATTTACTTAATTGTCATCCGTGATATGATACAAACAAACAGGCCCGGCATCACAATTATTAAATGCAAGTAATCATCATTTTCACGGATAAATTACTGACCCTGTCCTTCCAAAACAAACATCTTGAGAGCTTAAAGCATATCTTGCAAATAGAAACGAGCCAAAACAAACCGCACTTGTAAGCGAAACCAGTACTCTACAAACAGGAAAGCATGCGGCGCAGACCTTTGGCCTCGCACGAGAAACAGGAGGACACCTCTAGCTAATTGACAGAATGTCATTTGTACTTCTCAACACCTCATTATCTAAAAAGTGGGCGAAAGAGGGTCGTTAAAGAAATTCTTACAGGCTCTCCTTCCTTCGCCTTCGTCCCGCCCTTTTTTTCCTGGCTCACCCGCACGCGTTATTCGCTCTCCCATAACTACCGAGAGCCTGGAACAGGCTATGTTTTGACCTGTTTTCAAGACATGTTAAACAGCTTTTATTGCTGCTGGCAGCTGTCAAAAAATTAATCGTAAAATATAATATATGATCGTGTGTGAATTAGAAGAGTGTGTTCTTTTTTAATTTGAATTTGATTTATTTTTTAATAATAATTGTGCTACAACCTGTCATTTGTTAGATCATATGACAATGTTAATTTTACCATAACGATTATAGTTTGCAGCCTGTTAATCTCACAGCAGTATGCCAGATACAGTTAGCATTATGTGCATAAGTTAGAATAAAAAACAATGCAGTTAACGCTGTCCTTGCGACCACTCTTGTAAGCGACCCGCTCTAGAAACGACTACCAATGTTGAACCCTGTTTGAATTGTCACTCAAACCCTGTGATAAAAAGCTCTCCGGTCTTGTAAGTGACCACTCGCATAAGGAGAAGAAGGGGACTGGGGGGTCTGAACCTACCAACTCTCGTACCTTTTACACCTACTTCCTGTACCTTTATATCTCTTTGTCCCCCCATCTGTAGTGGTTCCCTCCAATTTGCCCCATATCTGTTGCAAAATGTTGCAAAATTTTACTCGTTTTCTTCCGGTTCCGGCTACTTTGGGAATTCTGCTTCCTGTCCTCTCTTCTACCGCGTCCTGCCCCTTGTCCCCCTCCACTTAGTACCCATACTACTTTCGGGGGGTACCAACTGGTCTTTTCCTTTGTTTTAAAACTTTCCTTAGTGGCCACTCAAATTGTCTGATTCATGATAATCAACACTTAACAAAGGCATACACTGCTTGATTGAATTTGCCATTATATAGACTAACATTGCCGAATTATGTTCATTGAAAAATAACTTGAATAAATGTTCATGATTTTTTATGGCTGGACTGAAGAGTGTTATCCATAGACTTACTAGAGGTAGAAACCTTTATGCTAAGAGCCCTGGTAAGCGGCCAGCCTCTATTGTTTCAGCATGTAGTCGCTCTCAAGAGCTCATTCTTGTAAATTACCATCACTTGCTATGACCATTTTTTTTAACCTTGAGGTGATCACTTACCCCGGTAGTTGAGAGCTTGGACTGTAGTGACATTCAACAACAAAATGTTTTTAGTGCTCAAACTTCTTTGATTGCAAATTATGGTTGGTTATATTTTGGTTATTTCATGTATTTAGCTTTTATTTAATTGCACTGTATTTTTTTGATTTACAGGCATTAAGGATCACCCCTGTTACATGTCTTGGGATGAAATTCAAAGTCTCAGAGACCAAAGCCATTTTGATCAAGCAGAGATAGAAGCACTGGTTGAACAATTCAAAACTCTCGCTACCAAGAAGGCAGGAATTACGCGTGAGGTGTTTGACAAATGTTTGGGTCCCTTGGGACAGCACAAGAACTTGGTCATGGATCAGATGTTCAAATTTTATGATCAAAATGGTGATGGTATAATCGACATTGATGAGTTTGTGGTAGGTTTGTCAATTCTCGTCAAAGGCAGTGAGAAAGAAAAGATCCCATATGCTTTTGGTGGCTGTGACATTGAGAAAAAAGACTACATTTCCAAGGACAACTTAAGAAGCATGTTTAAAGCGTACTTTGAAGTCAGCCTGGAGCTTGTCCGTGATGTTGTGAGATCATGTGAAGAGGAGATGATGGCGTCTTTTGATGACTCGGCTGACAAGCCGGTATCAGCAGTATTTAATGCACCAATTCCTAGTGACACAGGTCCTTCCACATCGAGCGGCAAGCCAGCAATGTTGCTGAATAACCCTGGGAGCAGTACAAGTGCTAAAGGAGTTGACGGCCGATGGCCAATCATGGAGGCAATGTCACAAGATGCGATCGACGAGATGGTGAATAATGTTTTCCAGTGTGCCGATACTGACAAGGATGGGAAGATTTCTTTTGAAGAATTTGAAGCCTGGGCTGCAAATGATAACACCATCCTTGCTTGGTTTGAGGCTCTTGGTACAATCTTTTAACGCTAGGTCTACACTTTTGTACAAAATTATGCTGTATTTATATATTTTATTTATGTCAAATATTTTCCTCCAATTGTCGCCACTTAGCTCTTACTTCTTTATAGTGTTTTTCAATTAAAGTGTAGAATGATGAGAAATTAAGTCTGACACTCACCCAGATGCCAAGAGCTCTTATCCATCAGAAAGGATAGAACTGTCTTTCATGCTAAAATTGAGCATTTTGAAATGCTTAAAAGGTTAGCCAAAAATGGCTTAGTAAGATATTAAATTAACAGTGTTCGAAAAAATTGAGTGAGAGTAAAACTGAATTTTTAGCACAGAACAAAGAAAGCAGAAATTCTTGCAAAGAGGAAAGCAAGATAATTATTGAGATGTTGGGATTTAAATCTCTCTCTGCTGTAATGTTTTCTGATAGTTTTCATTATTGTGTGAGAAATTTTTGTATTAGCTTTATGTAAATAAAGTTTCAGATACAGAAGACTGCGAGCAGTTTCTATTTTGCCCTAAAGTCTGCATGTTACATAAGGGGCAAAGTCGTGAGTTGCAAGTAGTGTGGGCATGCTTGCTATTTTTTACATTTCTCCCCACTTAAGAGCAAAATGAGAAACTCTGATACTATTTTATGTGAACACTTTTTTGTTGTATGTTTTTATATGAAATATAATTTTGTAAGGTTGATATTATTTCCAAGTTTTGGGATAAAAAATTTGATATAGAAGCTGGACAAAATTCCATTCAATTCAAATACCTTATTTCCAGGAACTCTGACAATGAGGTTTTCAATTCACGACACTCATAGAAGACCATTAAGTACAATGATATTTTCAGAGGGTAGTAAAGGGGGGGGGGGGGCGGATTTTGATCCTGTTTCATGCACAAATTTTACCCAAATTCCTGGTCATGTAAACTTGAAACCTGAAACAGCAGAATTCACGAATCACATTCTTCTAGCTATTTTCACGCATCACAGTCTAATATTTGCCCTATTTTCATGCATCACCCTTTTGCTCTCCACTTTCAGTTTCATGTGAGAATTCTGTATAATAATTCACATAGAAATATGACACATAGACTGGGATTGAGCAATGTCCGTAAAAATGAAAAATCGTGTTAGCAGATGTTCTCTCATGTATTGTAATTTTAATATCATCAGGTGTATGTGTTTGTTTTTTATGCTTAAGCAAACATGTGCCACTGGATAATTGAAAGACTGAGACTAAATCAAAGAACTATTAAAATGACACAATAAATTTCGTGGTTTTTTTTTTCTTCTGAAAAAAAGGCTTAGACTGCAGTTCATTCAGGTGTATGTGTTTGTTTTTTATGCTTAAGCAAACATGTGCCACTGGATAATTGAAAGACTGAGACTAAATCAAAGAACTATTAAAGTGACACAATTTTGTGGTTTTTTCTTCTTCTTCTTCTTCTGAAAAAAAAAAGAAAAAAAATCCTGCAGTTCATTCTTAGCTGTCATATTGCGAAGAAATATGAGGAATCATTGGTCATAGTTATTTTAATATTCTGCTCCTCATAAAAATGTAATGAGAGTGAAATATAATTAAAAGAAAACACTTGAGCATATTTTCATCCTGCCACTGTTGTTTGTATTTATATTATAAACACATAACTTTACCAAAGAATGCTAAAAATTTGTCATTGATCAAGGGCGATATTCTTTGAACGGTTTATAGACGGACTTTATAGGGTGAGTAATGAGAAGTGTTATTTTAATCGTGATGTGTATCGTGTTCCACTTCAATGCTCGCTGTTATCGCCGCGCTGCTTTTAGCAGAATGCTTCTGTGGCATAATTTTCTGTTTCCAGCTAAGGTTATCTCTTTATAGTTTCTAACAAAAGGTCTTTCATTTTAGCCATTACAGGAATGTGTGGACAGTTTCGTACATTCTTTGAGAATTTTTGTGCAATTCATATTTCAACTCGTCAAGTCGAGATCGAGTGATCGCACACAGGAGTCATGGTTGTTCCACGTTTCAGGCACGTTGAACTTCCACATAACAAGGAACAGAGGTGGTTAAAGCTAAAAGAACTCTATTCTGAGCTAAACGGAGTTCAAAATGCAAAAGATCTTACGGGGTTTCTGCAAAGCATCTTTGAGGTAGCTGGCAATGACTTTCAAGACCTCGCTCGGCGCGGCGACCGTTCGAAAGAGGCTTTGGATTCCTGCGGGCCGAGCTGGTATTTTGACGGCTTAAAGTTATTTCTTGAAGAAATTGCTACAGAGGAAGAAAGTGAAACATTTTTCAAAGAAATTCTTCCCTTCATAGTTACTTTAGCGTCGAGCATTGAAGAGTTCGCTCCGAGTGAAGGTATTCTCATCTGCACACAACAGCGAGGTATGTACTGGGATCATCAAGTTATATTGTTTACAATCATTTGATTATTGGGCAGTGCAAATGATATCTTCAATTTAATTTAAAGCGATTGGAGTCGTCAAACTTCGCTTATTGGAGATCAAGGGTTAAATCTACCCAACCCTTTCCGAACAGTAGAATCTTTTAGTAAAGTGCGAGCTGTTATTATTATAAGAAGCTTATTCAAGGTTCTTTAGCAGCTATTGTCGCGCTCACAAAGAATTCGTCGAGTACGCCCCGCTGGTGTTAATCAGAGTCGTTTACAAATACTTACGACAATACAAAAGTTCTTGTTAATCTCTTTTTGTTAATTGAAATGCCTTTTGGTATCTTGTAGAGGCCTCAGTTCTTTGAATAAGCCTTGTTCTGCTAAGCTTTCGGCTCATGGCGCGAAAATTTGGCGCGAAGAATCGAATTTTGCACATGTGGTTCTTGATAATATGAAACAATTGTATCCAAATTATTGGAGGTTTTCGGGATTTCAGCCTTTTCCTAAATTTTTGAGTTTCTCTTTCTCGATATGGCGGATGTAAACATCACAAAAATTATTGTAATCAGCCGGGGCGCACTTTGCATCTACTGGCAGAGTTCAGTCATGAAAAGTTAATGCAGTTTAGAATCGCTTTGTATTTTGGTACTTTGATCATGCATGTTGGCTATTAACAAAGCATTAATTTAGTATTTAAATCTTATTCCTTTAGTTGTTAGTGGTGTTAATCATTTGAGTTTGCAATTTTAATTGTTTAATACTCATCTTGAAGAGGTGTTATGTGAGCTCTCTTGCCTTTAATTTCCGGCGTCAATATTTCGAAATTGTATGTTTCAATTTCTTGTTAAAGCTTCACTTCTCATTAAATTAACTTTAAATAAATTACATTGGTAAATAAATTTCTCTTTTTACATTTTGCATTTCTCGATTGGGCAATGACCCAAATACCCCTTTGGAAGATGTGAAAATGTCTGTACATAATGGCTTAAGAACAGCAAAGTTTGGATAAATTCTGCCTGGAAATTGGCCTATTCTGCCTGCCAGAAGTGCTCATAAAAAATGCATTTTCTGCTTGGAATTCTGCTGCACCATAGCTACTCTGCCATTTTGAGTGACAGTGATTCTTCAGTGTTACGATGTTTCAATTTTAATGTAAGCAAGCAAGTAATGTCACTGACTTATGATAATCACAATATTTCCATTTGACTGTCAAATTGTGTAGTTCCAGAAAACATCCATACCCTCCCTTTGGAGGATCGTTAGAAATTCCAAGCGGGAGGGGGGTCTAAAGACCAAAGTTTTAAAAGGAAAGTGTGAACTTAGGGGGGTGGGGGAGGGGTTCAAACCAAAAACCCCTTTGTGAGGGGGGGGGGGACGAATATTTTCTGGAACAGCACATTCCCACCAGGCAGTTCTTTGAGAATATTATGAATAAATTGTTTTTTTATTATTTGCAGAGTCTGGCATTGTTCTTGACAGGAGATTCATTGCTTGTATCCTGGCTTCGTCATTTCTTTGTGCTCTGCCCCCACCACCAGATGATACTCAAGTTAGATCGATCAACTTTGTCCATTTATTTGCATGTTTTCACAGGTATGACTTCAACATTCTTGTCTTGTTCAAGAAAAATTCATTTAACTTGCTACAAATTCCCAAAATGGTCCAGATTGTGAAAGCTTCTACCAGACTTCAGGTTATTAATTAGACAATAGGTTAAAAATGTGAAGATAAGGTGGCTAGTTCAATCAGCTGGTTAAGTGTTTACGACTAGCCATCACTACCCTTATAGTGCCTGCCAGTGGTGGACTCAACAGTGTAGGGGACTGGAGCCCAGGGTCTCCCCTTTAAAAACCTAGCTTTATGTTTTATGGAGATTTCTTACATATTTTCAATTTTTCCTGCATTTCACATTTAGTAAACAATGTTTCTTTAGAGAGAATATCCAGTGCACCCAGGCTGCTAAGTTGCGATGTTTAATCCACTATTTTGAAAGACTTAATGACGAGTGGCCAGATATTGGAGGAAGAGTGTTCTTCAGCCGACAGGTACTCTGTGACTTTTATTAACATTTTATCAAGCGAACATTTTCTGATGGAATGAATCTGACGTGCCTGTTACCAGAGACAGAAAACCAAGAGAAAAGTCAGACTAATCCTATTAAAACAAGAATCAGGATTTAAAAGAATGCGTCAGGTTCTAGAAAAAATATCCATACCACTGTGAAGGATCATTGGAAATTCCAAGGATGTGGGGGGTCTTAAAATTTTAGGGAAAGCATGAACCTTAACTGGAATTTCCAGAGTGCAGGAGGGGTTAAAGAAACCCTCTGTATGTTTGTGGGAGAGGATATAGATATTTTCTGGAACAACACAATGTGGAAACTTACCATTGAACGAGATACTTAGTGCTGTGGTGTGTATACCTTATGTTTCTTGAGAAATATATATTTGATGAGCCGCTTTAAGCTTTTTTCTCAACTATTAACTGATCAGAATGATCCAGAGAGTGCTTTTACCAGTAAATGCAAACAAAATCTGGATTTACTTGAGGTTGCTAAATTTTTTTGTTTTTATTATGCTTATTTTGTGATTTACCAGGTAATACCAAGTAATTCACTTCCTACTCTTGAGGACTGGATGTCATGTGACCTGCCTCTGTGCCCTGTCATTGTCGATAACAAGACTTCTATTGAAGACTCTGGGGAACACATGCTCCAGGTATGTTTGGAACTCCCTAAGAGTATTTTGTCCAATCACACTGAGCCATGTTGGCTCTTGAATGTTGTCGAGGTACGTGTTAGTGAATCTTGACTAAGCTAGACTTGGCTATATACACTTTCCATTTATGGTATGATGCTGGCCAGAGCTAAATTGCCACAGCTTGTAAGTGCCATGGAAAGATAGGGAGACAGGTGACAGCAAGAGAAAATCTTAAACTGGCTAGGTCATGTATGACTACTATTCTCTGAGTAATGTTGGTTCTTTCTGCTCACCCCACTTCACCACCTTACCAACCCCTACCTTCTCCTAGGGTCACACCCAGATACCAGAGAAAACTATCTTGACGATGCAGTTATAACACAATTTTTAGAATAAATTAGTTCAACCATGCATTGGATTACAACTGAGTATTTTCATCTCCCTGTTTAGGTTGACTTTGCAAACCGTTTTATTGGAGGAGGTGTTTTGGGTGCAGGTCATGTCCAGGTAATGCTCATGAATTTTGTGCTTCAGGCAGCCACTTGGGTACAGTTGGTACTGATAAATGAGTTGCATCCTTTGAAAATCTTGTATTGTTAAGCCCCTGTCTGTTGTTCTTTCAGGAGGAGATCAGGTTTTGTATTAATCCTGAATTGCTTGTGGCTCAGCTGTTTATGGAGGCCATGCAAGACAATGAAGGCATCGTGATCAGGGTCAGTTTTAAAATGCTGTATTTTGTTGTTTGGCTTCAAGATACACTCATTGGAGTGTATTAAAGTTCTAGAATTAGGAGGTATAACCTCATACCCCTCCCCTGCTCCTCACGTTCCTTATTCTTCCCTTTTTCTTTAAATCAAGATAACACGAAAAGAAGTCCTATTGTAAATTCCAGTATATGGCAGCCCAGAAGGTCTCAATTAGACTGGGAACTGTTTTCTTCAGATCCTATATGCTTGAGTAAAAATACGAAGAGATTTAAAGTAGAGCGTCCACGCATTTTTCCACCGGGAGTTGAAAGATTTTCGTCTTATTCTGGATATGGAAAGACATTTGAGTTCACTGGCGACTTCAAGGACGAATCACAGGTTTGTGATCAATTGTTGACTTCTCATTACAATATTAATACATTTTAAAGCAGTCTGTTGAGGAGAATAAAGAAATTATCAACAAAAGGGTATTGCCTTCATCACCGGCACATTATGAAAGCTGACCTGACATTTGAAGGACTTTATGGTAATTAACATGGACAATAACGATTTCCAACTTGACTCAAGGTTTCTTTTTCATTTCATTTCTTTTTCTTTGTATAGCGTAATGAAAATGGTGATTTTCACACCACGGTGGTAGCAATTGATGCAAAACAGTTCAAGAACATGCCGAGAGAAGCTCAGTACGAGGAAACAGCTGTGTTAAGAGAACTTAACAAAGCTTTAGTTGGATTCTACAACCCGGAAGTTGGGTCTCAAGTTATCCAAAGTCACTCAGGTACGTAATTCTTTGTGCGCTTAAGGCCCGGCAAAACCAGAAAACATGCTGGAAGCATGTTTCCATAAAGGTAGGCACACACTAGGGGACTAGTACATACATACATACATACATACATACATACTTTATTTGAAAACAAAGGTCTATAAAGATGGCAGCCTAGGGCTGATGTGGACCTTTAAAACTTAATTACAGATAAAAAATAGAAAATAACTTATACAGTTCTTTATATTCTTTAAAATTTCATGACATTACTGAAATATACATAACATGATTATTTAAAAATTACCTAGAATACAAATACACATGCATAATAAAATTAAAAATATAATATAGAGTTTAAAAATACACAAAATCTTCTAAGTTTTTATTATTGTTAGTACATGTTCCTTTAATAAAACTTACATTGTCCATCGCTTTACATTTCTTTATGGCAGCTTTAAATTGATTTATATTTACAGGTTTTCTGATATTTTCATTTAGACTGTTCCAGACTACTGGCCCTCTAAAAATTAAAGATTGTTTGCCAAATTCAGTGTTCATTTGTCTCATTCTAAGCGAATTTCCCCTTCTGCTTGATTTGGTATCCTCAAAATAAGAAGATAGTCTGTGTTCCATAGTTACCACTTTAAACATTTCTAGTGCCACCTTCTTCTTATACATATAGGCCAGGTTATGCCATTTAACACGTTTTAGAACTTGGTGATCATCATAGGTGGTGGGAACATCATGTATCTGCCGAGCAGCTTTTATATGCAGGTTTTCAATTTCATCAAAAAGGGCATGTGAACAACTACCCCAAACTGATATGCAGTACGTTACATTTGGCAGAATCATTTTGAAATAAATATCCTCTAATTGGTTTACCGGGAGGTACTTCATCCTTTTTAGCATCTTAAGTTGGGCGGAAAAGGATTTCGAAAGCTTCTTAATATGACTATCCCAGGTGAGTCTATTATCAATTAATACACCTAGTGATTTAGCAACATCAGTGAAGTCAAGCGTGAGATTTCCACACCTCACTTGCTCAAGAGGACCAATGAATTTCTTTCTGGTAATAATAGTCGAAGGGAATAGTCGCAGGGACTTATCCCTTAGTGTGTACACAATAGAAAATTGACCGATTTGTGGGACTATTGGTTCCTGCGACTAGTCCCAGAAATCAAACCAGCTTAATTCGTGGGACTAGTCGCAGGGACCAAAAATGTGGTCCCTGCGACAAGAATTTCGATGCAAAATACGAGTACACACTAGGGGACTGGTCCTCGAAGAAAATTCCTGCGACAAGTCCCTCGGACTAGTCCCCTAGTGTGTGCCGACCTTAATTGTTTCCTCGTTTTGCCATGTTCCCATGCCGCGCGGAAACACGAAATGTTTTTGCCGTGTAGCAGAAGCAAATTTTGCTTCTTGGCCGAACAAAAATAACGCTAGAAACAAAAGCAAACTAGGAAACATTGGGGAAACACCGCACGCTACAAATGTTTCTGGAAACATGTTTGATGCTGTTTCAGTTGCAGTTGTAAAAACGTGGGAATTGTTATGGTACAAAATGTAACTGTAGGGTTAGGGTTACATGTCCGAAAAGTCAACAAGGAGCGTAAGTTCAAGCGATGTTACCTACGATCTGCCTCACAGATTTTTTTGCAACTCAAAGATGCGTGGGAAATTACACAGCGTAATTAAAGCAGCTGTTATGCAATTTTAGGCAATTTCGGCACTGACCAACTGGTCTTAGAATCAACTGAAATATCACAATAACGGCTTAAACTAGAAGAATTCAAAAGAAACACAAAAAGGCCAAAAAGGGGCATGGAAGGACAAAATTCGAGAAGATTAAAACGGATGGCTTACGGGTAAAGTTGAAAAACGTCGGCCCGACTTTTTTCAACTTTATCTTGTATGAAAAAGTGTTTTACAATGCTCGAAAATCATCCTTGTTTGTTATGTAGCCGTGATTTTGCCAATAAAGGCTTTTGCTCTGCCAATTTGAAGTTTAGAGCTCTTAATGAACGAAAATAAGTAGAATTACCTAAAACAACGTGACCTAGCCCCTTTAACATTCCCTGCAATAAACTATTTTTTGTCGATAGCCTGATTAGAAGCGAACTGACACGCGAACTGACACGCGAACTGAGCTAGCTCGCTTTTAATCCCAGGCCCCAATCCAACTCGAAAATATCGTGCTCGTTCCTTCTTGCAGCAAGCGCCTCATGAAGTAGGACCCTGATTCTCGCCTCTCAACGGTTTGTGAGATCCGCCATATAAATGCAACCAGTCCATCCACTTTGATCGCCTGTACGAGACAAATTGTCAACGTTAAGCACCCTTTGATCCTGTAACCAGTTGTACCACAGTTGTACGAGTCTTTAATTCTGATTCTTCTTTCCTTTGTAGATGTTGAAAGTGAAGAGTCCTCCGTGGCCTCATCGGAAGATCTCGTGGTCTCGTCGGAGAATCTCGTGGTATCATCGGAGGAAACTGAAAGTAATGTGGAACAATCTTTACCACAAGACCTCACAGTCGTGAAAATCCAGGAATTCAGCGATAACCTTGTTAATCTTGCGTTATCTCAAGCCTTAGATGAAATGAAATCAAACAATAATTTCATCCTCGAAGACTTTGTGGACGGGGATGTTCTAACAAATGTGATGAAAAAGTCCTTAATCGAAGTCTTCGGAAGTTCGCCCGAAAAAACTCGGGTTTATTCGGAAAGCCTTCTCAGGCCGTCGCCGCTCCCGAAGTGCGTGGCGCAAAACATCAGTGGTTCAAATACCCCGCTTGTTCCCGGGACGCCTCCGTCCTCCCCCGCCATATTCGACCTGGAACAGACATCGTTTGATTCGGATCGATTTCGCAACTCTCTGTGTTTAGATTCAAGCCCTGCCAAAGGTGCAGCATTGTCGCTTTCTGTAAAAAGCTTCGCTGATTCGCTCTCCAATTCTCTGATGTCATGTATTGAGCTGACGTCATCGCTTGCCACTGCCATAGCAACCACGGCTACCTCGCCCGGACACGTGGCCGCGGGTACCAAAGAAGTTTTTCAGAAGAGCCCCAAGAAATTAAGCTCTCCTGTGAAGAATGGCAGTAGTCTTATTTCTTTTTTAACCCAGAAAGTTTCTAAACCCGAGACACCGCCAAGAAAAAGGTTTTCAAATGGTTTTAACATTTCCGAGTTTGTAGAAGATTTATCCTCTTTAGTCAGCTCAGCAAAACTTGAAAGGTTTAGCGCAGCAAAAGATAGTACAGATAATTGTGCAGATCCTGAGTTTTCTAACCCTAGACAAAACCTTTTGGAAGAATTTGACGAAATCGAGCAAGAAGCTGCGAAAGGGAAGGAAAGCAGTGAAGAATTTAACGTCTCTGATACAAAGCTGTTTGAAACGTTGGCTACAAAACTGTCAAGTGCAGTTGTTGCTTCTGCGATTAGATCTTCGATTTGCTTTGTCGATGAAAAGAAACCATTGGACTCCATTGCAGATGGCGGAAGCCATATTGACAAAAAGTCTCTGCAGAGCTCTGAATTGAACACGGACAACAAGGAATTGTCAAGCGTTCTCAATGGCCACGTCGATGCACTTCTAGAGGAGACGTTTTCATCCGCTCTCGCCGAGGCTGCAGAAGTTTGTACTGAAAAAACAGTACATGATTTTACTTCATCCACCGTCGATGGCAAAGAGGAGCGAGGAGCAGACGACGGAGAAAGTGATCACTCAACTCAGAGTGAGGAGACAGGAAGTAACACACCGGACATCAGTGCAGAGGACGAGAGTGAAACAAGCTCGTCAGAATCCTCAGAGCCGGAGGCACAGAGCGACTTAAAGGGAGTTAAAGAGGTGTCTTCTGATAGCGCGTTAAGCGCTCGCTCCTCTGAAACTCCACTAGCTCTCTTTAAAATGGCGGAGGAGCTTTCCCAAGAAATTGTACTCGATGGAGTGACGCGCGTATCAGAAATGATACAGGCAAGAACAAAAGAAGCGACCAAAGACGGTGAGCGATACTCTCGGGAAGAAAAACAGCCTGAAGCTGTTAAAACGACAACGGAAGAATCGCCTTCTTTCTCTGATGAGGAGTTAAATGAGGAACAAACGTTAAATGAATTCGCGGAACATTTAAGTACTTTGACAGTATGTGGAGCGGTTAGAATTGCAGAAGCATCTTTGGTAGCTCCCACCGGGGAACCCCAAGTGCGCCCCGTTGCTACAGGGAACTGGGGATGCGGGGTTTTCAGGGGGGACCCGGAACTCAAGGCTGTCATTCAGTGGGTGGCTGCTTCTGCAGCTGGGTGCCCTGTGGTAGTTTATCATACCTTTGGTGACCGGAGAATGTCACGGGTAAGATCCACTTTGAAAATCACATTATTTTATTATATATATTTTTAATTTCATTTCGTTACTTTTTGCGCAGTTTAGAATTTCACCTTTCACCTCTCCTTGTGCCGCTAAATTTCTTTTTAGCGATGTTTCCAAAAGAATTTTGAATTTTATCTTCTTTTTGGGGTTTCCTGGTTATTACGTTATTCTAACCAAGGTTGTAATTTCTCGCCAAACAAGCTGAGACCAGTTTTCGTGCTTTGGCTTCCGCAACTTTCTTCTCGCTTGCCACAAGTTTCATGTTTCCTCGTGCTTGCCAACAAAACATGTCTTCGCACGCCTGCTTCGGGCTTCACGTTTTTTTGCGCTTGCCACTGGTTACACGTTTTCCCGCCTTTGGCTTCATGTTTTCCCGCGCTTGCAACTGGTTTCATAATTTCCCGCGCTTACTTCTGGTTACACGTTTTCCCGCGCTTGTCACTGATTACATGTTTTTTCCCGCTTACCACTGGTTACAAGTTTTCCCGCGCTCGCCACTCGTTACACGTTTTCCTGCCCTTGTCACTGGTTACATATTCTCCCGAGCTTTCCATTGGTTACATGTTTTCCGCGCTTGCCATTGGTTGCATGTTTTCCCACACTTGCTCCTGGTTTCATGTTTCTTGCGTTGGCCATGGGTAACATGTGCGTCCGTGTTGCCACCGGTTACACGAATTTCCCGCCCTTGCCATGGCTCCACTTTTGCCCGCGTTCCCAGCGGTTACATAATAGAGAGGTTAAGCATTACGTTTACAGCAAACGGCAAAAATGAAACTTTTGCCGTCTCTCTTCAGTTGTGTGTACAGTAGAGTGAAATTATTTGTATTTGCAATGAATATTAGGAGACGTTATTCCATTTTTGTATGCTTTTATTATTTACGGACTAAAGGAAAAGAACTCAAAATCAGAAGTTAGTTTGCCGTCTGCCGTTAACGTCATGCTTAACCTCTCTAATGTTTGCTTGGCTCATTTTTACACATCGCTAGTTTGTCCCGTCTAACACTATGTCTGGTTTTTGTTTCAAAGCTTCTCAAGGCACTGGTGTGCTTATACTCGCGTGGCTGGAAAATCTCTGACCTCATCCAGGGGGTCCTCCGATTCTGCAATGCTACCAAAGAGGGTAGTGAAGGTACAAGTAAACAACAGAGTCTGCTGTCATTTGTCTGCCATACACCACAAACGTCTTTGTGACAATGGAAAAGAAACATTAAACCCAAAGAATAAGAGTATTTTATCGAGTAAGAATGAATACAAGTATACTAGTAGTAATCAGAGATCAGGGGAGTGCGTTCGACCTATAGGTAAAATAGACCCAAGGTAAGCAGGCAGTGGCAAAAAAACTGACATGGTCGGCCTACTTGTAGTATGTCTTATGTCAAAGTTAGTTACTATGCTTCAGTACCGAACCAAACGCGAGGAGGATAAGTGTGAGAAAGATTGTGTGACGAGCCAAAAAAACATAGAATGAATGAAATATTATGTACACAAAAATAATTATTTATTTCACTTGACACTATCGTTTTCCACAAACTTCTGGAAATAGTTTTACTTCGATTTAAAATTCCACAGACATAATTCACACAGTAATCCACTACACGCATATTACATTCACACAACGATTTCCTCGTCAAAACGTCTAGTGTTTCTAGGAATAACGATATATCACAAATTCAAAGAAATGATAAAACAATTTCGATCCGTATTATACCCACTCTCGATGCATTTAATTCTAACAATTTGTAGTTTTGTGCAACATATAATAATTGCAGGAAAAAACGCTGGTTTACCTAAGAACGAACTCCGTACGAAACTACGCATCGACTAACTCGATTTCCACTCTTTTTATGACGTTCGGTGGCTGAAGACAACTCTGCTACCTTGGATGATAACCTTCTAATGTTCTCCATCACATTTTTGGCAAAATTACAATTTTGACAACACGTTTTTAACCCTTTTTTCAAGCAAAATAATGTTTCTATGCTGCGTTTGGGACGCCCTCTTGTTTTACATGAAATCGAGGCCATCTGTGGCTACCAGTTTCCCGGCCGAGAATTGCCCCTGCAAAAATCAATCGGGGCGGCCAATCTGGCGTCCATACAACTGCGCGCGCATTAAGGCTCGATTCATTCCGCATAACAGTGCACAGGCATACCAACTCAAAAGACACAGGACGCAAAAACAAAATTAGGCTTGCGCTCTCCTTCGTCGAACGCAATAAAGATATAGTTTTTAAAATTTCGACTAAAAGCAAATTAGAGGCACAAAGACAGCAACAAAAGCAGCTAACACTTTTAACATTATGAGTGATAAGAATCTTATTTCTCCATACAGTATCGATACAATGTCCAGCAGATAGGTAATGAGAATTTTATTGTATAGCATCATTAATGTACCAGTCAAATTGAAGGTTCAACATCCCCCCCCCCCCGGGCAACACCCCGGGCCAAAAAGCCGTTCAAATGCCCCACCATAGATCCATTTCAGGTCATTAAAAATTCCTTTTTCCGAGAATTAATTCATGAGCCAAGTCTGCAGACAAGTCTTAAATACAGGAAAAAGCCCTTTTAACCCTTTGCTTTTTATTCAAGTTGTCACAAAGCGGCAATCTTTGCTTTGAAAATCCTTAATCTCGCCATTTTGGACCTTATTTTGGCCTCCGCCATGATTTATTAACCCACGTTCACTCACTGGGACACGTAGCACGAAATCGAGGTTAGAGTTCAAATTCCCCACTTCATATGTGTAGTGATCAAATTCCCCACCCCCAGGGACGGCAAAGGCGTCAAATGCCCGGGGTATGCCCAGGGGGGGGGGGATGTTGAACCTTCGATTTGACTGATACATAAATTCTACGAAATGAATAACAAAGATTTGTTTTTAAAGGAACTGTTGTTCTGCGCGGTGCGCAAGTGAAGCACTTAGTTGGTCATCAGCTGAAAGTGAATAGAGGTAAATTAACCGCCGCTGCGAATTTGAAAAATTGATAGATCTTGAAAAGTAATAGTAATTGGCCGGGACTGAGTAAAGAGGAATTAGTCGGGCGATCGAGTACAAATTTATTTAAATTAGACTTTTAGTTAGTCAGTTAACCAGTAAATTAGATAGTTTAGTTAGACAGTTAGTTAGTTAGTTACTTAGCTAATTAGTTAAGTTAGTTAGTTAATGAGTTAGTTTTTAAAGGCTTCAATGATTCTTAGTTTTATTTCCATTTTTACAGCTTAGCTTTTTATTTGTTAGTATTTCCTTTTTTCACTGATGTAAATTTTTTAAGTAAATTTCATTTTTTAATAATATTTTACTGTAAAGCGCCATGAGCCATGGATATGGCGCTATATAAATCTTTTATTATTATATATTATTTTTATAAATTGAAAATTTACAAGCATGATTCCTTTCTCAATGGTTCTCCACTCAGCCCATTTTCTAATCGTCGTTTTAAATACAAGAAGCAGGAGAAGTCTTTGCGGAGAACTGCTTTTTCGAGTGAAAAGTTCAGTGTTACAACGAAACAGCAAGAAAGAACCCATTTAAGTGTACTAATTGACACACGTATGGCGTAGGTGTCCATATTTGAACAATTTTTTTTGAAAAGTTAAGATTGGGCACCAGTAAGTCGACACACGTCATCGCGTTCTAATTACGTAACAAATATGACGCGCACAGAGAACCACTCAGAAAAGAGAATTTTGTTATAACTACGGTGAATTGGAAAAGTTGAAAAAGGTCAATTAACGGTAACCGCCAAAGCAAATTTCCTGATGGAAAGCTTTCCAAATTTTCTTCGGCGGTTAACTTACCTTTATTAAACTTAAATTGATAATTTACTAATTTAAAGAAATTATATTTCGAACTGACTGAAGTCGTTTACCACATTGGCGGATCTGAGCTCGCGTACAAGGTGGATTCCTGGGGTAAAAAAGGCGAGGTCTTGAATTCAGCGTGCCTCGTTTTTTGGCTTTAAGGTGAAGGCCCGCCCACACCTGGGAACCCCCTTGCGTCCGCTACTGAAACAAATCGATACAACATAATATAACATAACAGTGTTTGCTGTGGTTTTGTGGCCTCGTTTGCTCGTTGTAGCCTATAGCTTGTTTGCATATAATTATAACTATTGAAATTAGAAAACGACAAATTATCTCAACCTAGGCCTGTTGAATTTCTATAGGCATTTTTATATAATGTTATTAAAGTCTTGTTAAGTTCTCTATGGTTGATTTAAGAAAGCTTGAAGTTTTTAAATTTCATGATAATTTTATACTTTGAAATTTTTGTATTTTTAGCGGTAAATATATTAATGTCATTAGAAATAAATAATTTATCCTCGTTAATGAGGATAATCTTTGTTTTTGTGTTTTTTCGTCTTTGTATTTCCATCAAAAATGGTTTCGCGACGAAATCTTGGAAAATTTTGGCAAACATTCATTCACCTCTAACAGTGCAGGAAATAAGAATAAGATATCAAAACAAGGCAATGAGAGAACGTGTGTCCAATTGGTTGGCTGCCTTATTTACTTTTTTCTAGCAGAAATAGATGCTTCATATCACTGTTGTGGATTTTAAATAGTTGTCTTGGTTCATAAGAAAATTATAAATATTCTGTTATCCGGACTGATTGAGAAAAAAAGGAACGTACACAAGTCTACTCAAAGCAAGCAAAAACTTGCGTGCATATGCCTTTATTCGATTAACTCTTTTATCGATATTTACGTTGGGAGGCTCGTAAAAATCATAACAAATTTTCTCTTATCAGAATTTATGAAAAAGCAATCGTGGAACTCTTTAGTCTAGTCTTGTAAACCTAACGTGGTTACTCAACATTTTGGACCACGTATACGGTCGGATTTAACACTGCTCATAAACGCAGTGGACAAAAGGATAAGTTTTATTAATTTTATTGTTTATTTTTCATCTGCTTTCCAGGCAACTTCATAGCGAAACGATTATGAATGAATACTTTACTTACTTACAAAATCAAGGATGTATTTAAATCTATTTCATTTCCTTAGTGAATATCGTAATCTACGAGTATTCAGCCAGTTTACAATGACGCAGCCCAATTTTTAATTTCGCCCCGTTCGTTTTAACACCCATAAATTTATACTATTGTAATTATTTAAAACTTGGCTGGTAAAAGCTTCCACTCGTTTTCCTGTAATTTAACTCACTTCTTTTTCTTTCCGCCGGAATTGTTAAAAAAAAGAATTGTCTTCGCGTGGGCAGTTGGAGAAGTTAATTACGGTTTCTAACGAAGAATATTATAAATGACCGAAGCCATTACTGAAGCAAAAGGTCGCCGTACTAACTTGTTTTTAACGTAGAGTGTTAAAATATTCATTATATCTTATTATTTTTTATCTTAAATGTTCCTTAATGCACAAAAACGGCTAGGCGGTACGTTTTTGTAAAAATAAAAATCGTGATATTCTGCCTGAAGTGCGGAAAACAAACACGAAACATCCAAGAAAAGAGTTGTGGGCGCCCGGGAAATTTGTCAACACAACTCAAATCAACCGGCGTATCACTGAATTTTTTCTTATTATGGAAAACAAATGCGAGTCTTAAATGCTATATTTAATCACCTAAGAGTCACTGTTGAAACCTTCACAAGAAACTCCTTTCACGTCAAGCTGAGAGATATTGAAAAATAAACAATTAAAAAAAACGCTTCGCCTAAAGGGTAGAGTGGATCGTGCGCTCTTGAGAGAAGCCCAAGAGTTTTTTACGATAAATCGTGCAAAACAGCTGTGTATAATGCAATATTACAGCGCATCTCATTAACAGCTGAAGTAGTTTCCCTGATGCAAAGCAAGGCAAATCACCTGTCAACATTTATTGTTCGGAGCGACGTTTGCATACTAAACCAGGAGTACAATTAAATGCGCTTATTTGCTTTTGATAGGCGAGGCGGATGGTCGGTAAAAGCACTTAAAGTTTGCCAAGAAGTCGTCGTACAGCAAAGCAGTGTTAGTCATGCAAGAAATCAGTATTTTCCGAGGAAATTATTGCAAGGTAAGAAATCTGTCAGGGTGTTTGTGAGTGAAGTCCTTCTACCGAATCCAGCGAGAATTGGTATATCGTCATGGATAATCGGTCAACTTTTTTATTGTAGAGTTGTTTTGAATGAATTTCAAATGGCTAGTGTTTGTTCTAGTTGGGTTGTGTGACGATGCCCTTTTAAGCGCCATCGACGACAGTATTTTCAATTATTAATCTCTAGGACGTTAAGATCAACATTGTACGTCTTGTAGATTTTCCCGGCATTTTTGGAAGGCGTTTATGGTTGTCTTGGCACCTTGACTGCGGCCTGGAATAACATGACTTCTGTGACAGCGCTTATAGACCCTTATAGCTGCACGTATTCATGCTATAAAAAAAACTGACCAGGCGTATACGATATCGCTTGATATCCCACTCTTGGACGAAAAAATAAGCCCAGCAGCAGATATTTCTCGCTTTTTTAAAACTATCCGCCTTTAATTAATACGGCATCTAATGTAGGTTTAACGTACCCTGGATATCCCCTGTTTAGTTCTTCCAAAGGCGTATTGTATATCCTCCCTGCCTGCGGGATGACTCGGGATGTTTAAAACAATATTCTTATAACATATTAATGTTTAGGCTAAGTTTAAATTTTTCGTGAATAGTTGTTTTCTGTGCTTTTGTCTCCCCCAGCTGTTGAAATACCGCAATGTTTTAGAAGCGCTCGAAATCCGCTGAATTCTGTGGGGTCTCGGTATAAGGCAATTAATGGCTCTTTCACAGTTTGCATGCGACTTTTGAAAAGGTTTTAATTAAATTTCAGTTTCAAAAGCTTTCTGCTCATGCAAGGTCGAAATGCATTATCATGGCTTGTTCATTCTTGTGGATGTACTTTTAGAGTAAGATGTTTCCTTATCTAGACGTTTAGAGCACGATAATTTCTCTTCATGGAGTTTCGCTGTATTTACCTTACAATTTCTTGTTTACTGCCCGTCATTACCAAACTAATTACAGTCTCTTAGTCAGCCGTAATATGAGGTACATGGGTTTATTTGTCCCTCGTGTGATTCGGTTAATTCATTTTTTAGTAAAACCCGAGAAAATTCACGATTGCATATCTATTGGCATCCTCGTTGTGAAAAGTGTTCGTCCGGAGATTAAAAATAAGAACGCTTTTGTCATTTCGACTTACTCTCTTGAAAACATGCCACGGAATAAATTATCTACAAGTGATTATATCCAGCAGGTGAATCAATACAAAAGAGGGACACAAGAAGATGTTGCTGTGAAAAAAAGAAAGGCTCGAAATTGTCGCATATTGTACAATTGAAATCGACCTCAAGATATCACCAGCTGACTTCAGGGCAAACACGCGCCGGGCGATACCACAGATATTAATAATTTGGGCACTAGGCTCACAAGCCTTGTCTTATTGAAGAACAAAAACGGACGATGAATTGAAATGTTTTAGTCATTCCCGGCATTGATAAATGATTGACGTTTGACAGAATGACAGCTCGACAAGTCAAGATCAAATATTTATATTATTAACAGGAGTTGAACCACGAACTAGCAAGGGCATGTAGGCAAGATTTCATCCTGACTCAAGATTTCTAAGATTTCCTGTATTTCAATCCGGCAAATTTCAATGCCATCACTGTCTCTATTTTTAGCTCGATTTTTTGGCTGCTTTTGAGCGATAATGCTGTGGTCGATAGAATCAGCTGCTTTTTACCTTTGTCTTTATATATAGCTTGCTATCTCTGACATTGTGAGATTTTAATGGGATTTGCCACTGAGAAGGGGTTAAATTAAAATTTTAACGGGCAATCGACACGGGATGAAGAAACATGGCATTGCCAACGGCAACTATCACGAAAACATCAAACGTCAAACGAAGTTAATTTTAAATTCAACAATTAATTATCAAGACCGCGTTCCGGCTACCTGCCACTTCATTTATGTTTATTTTCTATTTTTCTACACAATAACCTTTTTAATATAGACAGTGAAGCAATATGCTGGAAGACCAAATTTTTAAAATCTGTTAAGGACTTTTCTAAGGTTGCAGGGGTACGGTAAAGAAACTTGTTTTCATTCGTTGAGAAAACGAAGACAAAAACACTTACAGTAGAAATCAACCTTATGCGGTTTGAATGTGTCGCGGAGTGATTTACTACAATACAACTCTTTTAATATTTTAAGAATAAAAAAATGAGACAATTTAGAATTATTTTCACTTTCAAATCGTCAGCCTCAACTGGCAGAAATAAACGTTCGATTCTGTAAAAAGAGCGTACGTGAGGAATGAAGTGTATTTACTTGAGTTGATGTCAATCGAAGCTAGAAAGTACATAAATAACGACTGAATAGATGCTTACAAAGCTGTCCATTTGTAAATTGTATTCAAAAAGCTCAAAATGATATACTGCTGATGGCCTTACTTTCTTCTTGCGAGAGTACCGCGCCCGGTGGTAAATATACCTTTGATCTCTTGTTAAAAAGGAATCAAATTAGATCGTGTTTTATCTCCTTCCCTATTCACTTATCACACTTAGAAATCACACATTAATCTCACAAAGTAGAGAAAAAAAGTCATACTTTTAGTGCTTCTCTTTGGAATAAATATTAGTGTGCTTGATAAATTACAAATTATATATAGCTTCTACAATATATTCCCCGAATATGTCCCGCCCAAAAACGCAATAATCCTATAGTAATCTCAAACTTCCAAGGAAAACGTGAGAGAGTTTTAATTTGTGTTCTCCGATTTCGCAATAGTGATTGTCGGCTTGAAAAAAAAGTATAGCAGCTTCAATTCTTTAATATTGCGCGCGCTTGTGCACCAGGAAGCCTTAATTAAAATTAACTGCCGTAGAGAAAACGGGAAGTCTTTAAGAAGATAATAAAAAAATGTCTGAGAGGTCACGGACGATAATTTCACAGATTTCAGTCGGGTAAAATATTAATGACAGGTTTGTCAGTTAACTGACAAATATTTGTACAGTAAAACGTCAGGAGCGCTGAGTTTGTTCTTTATAAAAGTGTCACCGCAACACTGCACTGACCATACCTAGGCAATGCACTTACAATTTAAAACTCAAATCGTAACGCCTGTGTTTATGCACGCGCTCCTTTAAAACTGATGAGAACTGGGAAAAAATTGGAAAGGGAAGTCCGAATTTTTGTTGAGGTAAGTGAGCATTTCAGTCTAAAATCTTGTAAACTGCAAGTGTATCACATAAAACTTAGAGACGTGCACTGATTAGTCAAAAAAAAAATAAAATTCGCGCGACTTTTGCTAGCTTCTTATTGTCTAGCCTTTCAAATAATGCCTTTGGATCAGTTCTAAGGAAAATGAGCTGGTTATGAAGGCGGATGATGGTTTCAGTTTTATAAAAAGGTCAATAAATATCTCATAACATGAAGATGAATTGTTCAACGTGACGCGAGCGCTGGACAAAGAAAAAAGCTGAGTCCCCGATGAAAATCGAACCCATGGCATCGCGCATCCCAGATACCGGTTGGGCGCTCTAACCAACTGAGCTACAAGAGACTCGCGGTGAGCTGGGCCATTTACTAGGTTGATATGTGACACGCGTCCTGCATACTGCTAGGATCAGCAATGTCGAAATCATCAAGTGTGTAGTAAATAATAAAGATGGTAAATTTCAAGCTCGGTGATAAATAATGAACATGAATTGTTCAACGTGACACAAGCGTGGGACAAAGAAAAAATCTAGAAAAAATCTCAGTTTTTTTCTTTGTCCCACGCTCGTGTCATGTTGAACAATTCATCTTCATTATTTATCACCGAGCTTGAAATTTATCATCTTTATTATTTATCTCATAACTTGTCAGAAAAATTTGAGAAAACGAGCACGTAGCTGGGATCTCCTACCATTATATATACTGTGATCAAGATTGTTAATTAGAATAGAATTCAGGGGAACTGGATATTTGAAAAGGTCTATAGAAGGCCATTGACATTGCCAGGGTCGGCCTTACGACTTCCGTTTGTTTTGGCCAGATGTTCGCAAGAGCGTGCATTAGTGCATTAATATCAGCCCAGGTTTCGACGCGTTTTTTAAAATAAAATTTGTTATCAAAACCATATACAAAATGAAATCAGTAAGATATCATTTTTGCATTCATTTTCTAAATAAAGCTTCGATATAACAATGGCAATTTAATTCCTTTGTTGTATTAAATTCAGACCGTATCACTGATTCCACTGATCAACTATAAAAAAATTTATTGAAACTTTCACTCAGTCATCTTATAGGGTCAGCACCGACCAACTATATTCGCCCGATTGAGTTTGTAGACGTCGAGGTGCCAAAAGGCTAAGGATCAGCAACTTTTTCTACATCATCAGATTTTTAAAATTGATCAACATAATCTAACCTAAGGCTTTTATGATACTCTGTTGTCAGTTGATATTCTGGTCTAAGCAACTTTCTAGCATGTAGCTGCCGGCATTATATATATATATATTAAAGCAAAAGAAAAAAAAGACAAAAAGTAGCTGTCAGCTTTGAGGAACAGGAATAGTCTAAGGACAAATATCCACGCATACTTATTCGAAGTCAGTGGAGCCTAATATCTTTCTGGTATGAATAGGCCATTCTGTTTTAGAGATCTTGGCTAATTAGCCGTCAAACCTCTGTTCAAACCTTGATTTTTATGTTGTTGTTTTTTTTAATAAAAGCGGAAAATGCATAAGTAAACGCAAATTGCTTCACGTGACGTGTTTAGACCAATAGCGCTCGAGCTAGAAAAATATGTAATGGATTTATAAACTCCAGATATTTGCTACATTAGTGTTATAGAGCAGTTTTCACTTGAGTGTCAAAAGTAATTTACGTTTGCTTTGGTTTTGCGATTATTACGCTTAGTGATTGGTTTAAAAAACTCGCACCACTTTCTCAGCCAATCAGAAGTAAAACTAAAACCAATCATGGTTCGCTTGCGCATGTTTTCTCGCGCTTCGTGCCGGCTATACATGTATTTGCTTCGAGTTTTGATTGGTTTACTGGATTGTCTGTGTCCTTTGTGATTGGCCAAAGTAATTACTTTTGATTTGGTTTTACGACACTCAATTGAAAACAGTTTTGTTCAAGTAAAAGGAACTGCATGTTCGGCAACAATATTTTAGCTATAATTCAACGAGATCCGAGCCAAATTAAACACGCAATCACATGAGTACAAACCGACCACGTTTTCAAGTTTATTCATCTGTAATTACTTCCATCGGCACGCTATTATTGCTCATCTTGATTTTCTAATGGTCCCTGTCATTTGACAGTTATTGGCCTACAAATAACAAAATAATTATGTGTCACCTTACGGTTTAGCGGTGGTCAAAGAAAACTTGACTTCAAGTTATATCCGAGCGACAAATCACAATCAACGAAGATCAAAATTTTGGTACAGGAAAGTAAATAACGGTCCTTCTTGGAAAATAACTGAGTTATGTGCGAATTACGAAGCTCTTATAACACCGCCCCAATGTTATCTACTTAACTGAGTTATCGACAAAAAGATCACCTGAAAAATAATTTTTTTGTACAAATGAACGTTAAAAGGTAGGGCTACTTGAATTCTAAAACCTTTAAAAAGCTTCTGCAATATAGAATTTGTTCACTGCTATTTAGAGAAACGATCCTAAAGTTCCGAAAAAAACGACCCCCGAAAGAAGCGGCCCTCCGAACGATACATTGATAATTCTTTCCGATGTTAATTCTCAACTTTTCGAAAAAAATTTTTCTTTTGGTCAGTATAATATTATCGTTATCGTAACTCTTTGTATAAACAAAAGTAGTTATGTTTATGCACACATTTGATTTGCATTGATGAACAGAAGTCATATGCTTGTTATGTTTTCACATGAGACGCGATTATAGCAACACTTTGCTGGAATCGGCTCATATGAAGCAGCACTGTACTAAGGGCCTGTTTATATGGAGGAGAGTTGTCCCTGGTAGGAGGGTTACCCTCCATACCGAGCCACCCCGGGCGAGAGGCTTTTCATACGTTTCTTTATAAATGCTGCGCTGTTTATATGGAAATTGCAAAGTTGGCTCGGGGGCGGGTGACCCTGGGTGGAGGGTCACTCGCTTTGGGTAGGGTGACCTGGGGAGCGAGCCACTTTTTCCATTACAGTTCGGTTATTTTTGCCTCGCCTACCAGGGACATTGACACATCGGAACATGCGCAAATGCTGCAATCGGCCAAACAACATCGAAGTCGGCGGTAAATTGTCCAAAATGGTCTCCGTCGTGTTTCAGCACCTGATTTTAGAAAAGGCCGCCATAATAGCTATTTCAAATAACTCTCGTCAGTCTTTTGAACCGACAGGGCCAAGTTTTGGCTCGGTCAACAGGGACAACTTTCTCATATAAACGCTCGGTAATAAGATAGCGCGGGGGAGAGGATAACTCTTCTACCAGGGACAACTCTACTCCATATAAACAGGCCCTAAGTCGGAAAGTAACTAGGGTCGTTTATGCTTTCGGAATTAACTGAGATAGAGACAAGATGTCCCTTCCGCCGGATGAATCCATGATAGATTCCCAGATCCGAGTTATTGATATCGGACGGCTCGGGATGACACGAAAGTTAATACAAATTCCGTTTAACTCAGATGTTAAATACAACTATAGCCCTTGAGGATTAAAAAATACAGTTCAATTACTTGGCTTTGGTAATAGAACCGGCTGAAACACATTTAACGATGCCTTCTTACTCTAGTCTACTCTACTTAGCTGAGACTCTTTTTCTAAGTAATTGTCTATTATTTTCCACAACCGAAAACACTTGCTGTTGATTAAGTGTAACAACTCAGTATATGATATACTTCTAAGAAAAAAAAAAGATTTATTTAAGGTTAAACGCAAGTTCTCGCTGAGGATTTTTGCCGGCCTTTTACATTTAAAGAGTTTGCGTGTATGTCGGTTTGCGTCAGTTAAGTAATAACTTCCGTTTTACGCCTTTGGTAAATGTAAGCTCTTATCAGTAATCATAAGAAAAACTGAGGATCGTAAAACATCTCGATCAGCGCGGCAAAACAAGAGAGCTAGCCTCTCAAATGCGGGGTTTTGGTTTTGCTTTGTTATTAAATTCCGTTAAACCAGAAGTGTTGAGGACAATTTTTTTTTACTTAAAAAACTTGCAACTTTCGTTAAAATTTTTCTGCTTTTGTTCTTTATTTTTACAATCATGTTACTTACGATCTGTTATCTATGATGCCTTATTGTCAATTTTCCTGATATATGTTTTCAGATAGTTATAAATTGAATGTTGCCGTGATTACGTAGATTCTTTTTCTGCGCCGCAAAGATACTAAACTGATGTCAGTAAAAACAGTTCTAATTAAGATAAGCTTTGCTTATGAATCTTTGCAACTTCAATATCAGTTCGTTCTCTTGCATTCATAAAAACTAAGCTAACTATCCATTCCCAAATTAACACAATTTCTTCCCACTATGCTAGAATCGTAAGGCTATGACATATTTCCAGATAGAAAGCAAGTTCTTGCTTCCAATTATGTTGTTAGGAGATTCAAGCTCTCTAAGGACTCTGAGCTATACTAAGGGATTGTATATTCAAATGGCCTAACAATGCTTGGCTCAGCACTAACTGTTGAACGAAATTGGCTAACTTCCCCCTTTAAGTAAGCCAAGTAAGTCAAACACAGCCGAGAAGTGTTTTTATGGGTTTTAATTTCTAAAGAAAATAAAGAGCCTTTTATCCTTGTTTCTATAGAATCTATTTTGAATACACCAAGAAACAAAAACAGAAAGTTAACAACTGAGTTTCGTGACACGATCGTGAGCTGCGCAAATACTCCCATATATTTTGTGTTTCCATGGCAGTTTTTATTTTCTTCCAAAAAGATGTCATCTTTCCGTGATAGCTCTACCGAAAAAACAGAAAAGGTACTCTTTTCTTTCAGTTAATTGGGTCTTTTTGACCTACCGCCATTCAGTAACGATAAGTCATTTCAGCAAGTATTTGAAAATCAACAAAAGAGTTTTTTATACGGACCTGTCGATCGTCGATAGCGTGAGAAAAACTTTGACGAACAGCCAGTTTTACAGATTGGAATCTTGAATTATCAGTGTCGATATCAGTGATGTACAGAAAACTGCATAAAGTTCTGGCATCGATAACATAAAACGCAACATGTGAAGTTGCCGAGATCATAAGACTTTCAGTTTGTTTTTGTTTGTTTTGTATGCGCCCAACTGTCAACCGACTGCCATTTTGTATCGATCATTTTTATGCTAAACATGCAGCTGACATTACTAGCCTAATCACAGCATGCACTTTGGCACATTTGGTCTTCGACGCGCTCAACGACAACAGTGGCCGACAAACCTTAAAGACGTAAGTTGTTTTAAATCGTTTCCACTGAATCAGTTTTTGAATAGAGCGTAGTTCTTTTTCATTAGACTTTCATTTAACTTAGATGTCCAAGATTTTGTCTATATTTATATAGAATAGGCAGTGCGCGCTTTGAAAGCCCCGCAGTTGAAGCATGACAAACTTTTCAATGTTTCTTCTTTCCGTTTCTCAATCTAACCTGAGCTTGGTCGTCTTTTAATTCTCATTCACCTCCCAGTCCTAAAAATTTTCCAGCTTTTCCAATATCCTCAGAATTCGCCAGCTCATAATCAGTTTCTAAGTAGCCTGCGACCAGTCATTCTCTCCAAATGTATCTAAACTACAACACAATGATCAAATCTTCTTACTTGATCGCTAGCTACTAAAGCGCTGGTACTGGAGTTTGTTCGCCACCTTGATTGTGGTGAAGGGGGCGGGAATTGTACCACACGAATCAGGGCTCTTCATGGTTTCAGTTGTTCTTTCTTTGATTCAGGGAACGAAATCAATAAACGATAGGGTTTATCGACCGCCGGCCAACAATTGTGATTATCAAAACAACTGCGGAATTCAGTGTAAACTAGCATTCGATCAATTCAATAGGTGGTTTATTTGAAGGTTTCTCTCATAGTCACGACACACCCTAAAACACTTTAGCAAGGAAAATCCGCCGTTTATTGCAGTAACACTTGAACTTAAAAACAGTATGAATATTTAAGACATTTAAGTGATTAGTGAAAACCATTTGTTAGCTTTACACGTGGATGTTATTTGATGTTTGATGACGGATGGACTGATAACCAATACGATGTCCTTTAACTCTGAAAGAAAATACATCTGTAAACAGTTGGTAGAAAAACAAACCTACAAAGTGTTTTAATTGTGATTAAGGGTTTTTTTAATTTTTATTCCAGCTTCAAAAAAACCTTGCGTGACAGAAATGTTCTGCTTTCTCTGTTCTGTAAACGAGAGCCGGGAATCGAACGTACACCCGGCGTACACCCCCAAATTGCTAACTATCACGAAGGCTTCGACTAGTCACGCTATCTTTGGGGAAAAGACTGATTGCGTGACGAACCAAAGAAAGTCTCATAGGGTGCTGTCACAACCGCTCGAATCTTTGATAAACCGCCGTATAAAGCCAGGGACAATTCTCAAAAACTGGTCCAACCAGTTTAAACTTGCGAGAATGCGCCGCCATGCTTGCGCATGCACCGATAAATACCATACCTGTTTCTACAATTCATCTTGTTCCCATCCCGTTCCCCTTGTCCCGTCGGGCCGCTGGTCAAGGGGACGTGGCCTCTGGGCGGATTGCTACAATCTCGTTCCTAGAGATAAGGGCAACGCGGGCTCTGGGTTGGAGATTGATCTAGAGCTCTCCTGAACGGAGAGTCTGCGTTCTTGGTTGTGACCAAAAGAAAAGCGGATTCTGGGGACGAGATAGTTTTTCGTTTTATTATCTCCTTTATTTTAGCTATTTTGCTGGGAGCGCGCCTTTACATGTACAGGAGGCTATGAACTAGATTGCAGAAATACCTTGCAGATCAGCTTTAAGCGGGCGGCGGTTTTTCGGGGGGGGAGGGGGGAAAGGGGGAGGGGGGGGGGGGGGGGGGGAGAAAAAAATCGCGCGGCCTTCTCCGACGCGATTTTAACGAAAAAACACGAGACGCCCGCGCAGGCTAATCAGCTTCAAGTCAATGAGGACTTTTTAGAGGAAAAATCGTCGAATAGGAACGGGCACCTGGCTTTTTAGAAAAATCTCTAAAATCACAATTGTCTACCAACATAGGTAAATTGAACCACCTGTATCTGAAAATTAAAAATCGAGGCATACATTTTGTGTTCGAGACCTTTCTATTTGTAAAATATCTTAATATTGTTCTGTGTTCTTTTGTCGTTTGCAAATGGCCGTGACCAATTATAACAATCCCTGTCATAACACAATTTTCTCATATAGATCAGAGCCCCGGGGGGGTACTCAAAAAGTTTTATACGGGGGGCTCCGCCCCGTTCTCCCCTTCCCTTTTTTCCATTTTTGCGTTGTCCCCTTTCGTTCCTTTCTGGGTCCCCTTTCTTCCTGGCATGGCGTGTCTGACGTTTTCTGTCATTTTTATGTGCCTTATCAGCTTTTGCGTCTGTTCTTTTGCCCTTGCCATGACAGATTCCATCCCTTCCCTCGTCCCCCTCCCTGCCGGGTACCCCTCGGCGGCCCCCTGCCAGCCCGGGGATCAGAGACGACTAGGGACGATTAAGCTATTTTTAAAAAGCAATTAATTATAAAGCCAGTAGCCTGCGTGCAACCCGTCACCTACTGCGAAGAGATGAAATAGGAGACTTCTGTGTGCAGGCTAACAACCCTCGCCAAATCGCGCCCAAATTTCCATGCATTATCTAAAGGATCGCTCAGGTAAGTCCAATATAAAACGCACAATTTGTTTCTTAATTTTTTCAGTACACTTGTCACTTAAATCGGACGGATCGCTTTCATTTGTCGTTGACCAAGTTTCTGTAATGGTCTATATTCCCGGGTGAATATTAATACAGTCCGCATGTTTAGTTATGTTTCGGTGTCGACGCCGTTTCGAATGATTATTTTCTCGCTGTATAGCACCCTTGAAGAAAATTTCGCCCGTCCCTTTTTTTGGAGCAACTGAATATGATATGAAAACAATATTGATTAGGCTTTACCAAAACATGATTTTTCTAGGTACTGGGTAGTAAGGACAGTATAACGGACCAGGAATTTACAAATTGTTGCACTTACCCGGCATTTTCAATAAGTTAGGGGTTTCTTGGTCCTTTTAATTTCTTTGTGAGGAGCAGCGAGCATGCAAAGAATCTGCGAAAAAGAGCCACGACGTAGCCTACAGGCCGGTCCTCTTTGTCCAGTGTTCCGCGCGAGCGGCGAATCCCCGAGCTGGCGAACGAAGCAAAGATGGCTTTGAGATGCTCCCGCAACGTCGCCGCGGTCGACAACCACCCTATTGAGTCTGAGAAACACCAAATTTTAAGGAAACGATTACATAAATTCAGGAGAAAACTTTTTTTCATTTGTTGTGAAAATGTATAAATGTGAATCAACCTTTTATTTGCGCCTGTTGAGTTGTGGTTCTGACGTCAGTTCTAAACGTGGAGCCGACAATGTCATCACCTGACAGTAAAATGATCATGTACATGTACAATCGGAATGAATTTCGGAGTGTAGTGGGGTCTGAAGTGTATTATAAAAAAGTATATTAAAAAACCTAAAAATGAAAAGAAAAAGTTATAGCGTATGGCCATCTTCAGCCCCTAATCGTCAAACAGACGCTCGTGGCGGGCGAAAGAAATTCTGCATAGAGCGAGACGCCTGGGGAAGAGAAGCCTCCTTCGCAGCCGTTGCGTGACATCCCAACAATAACGGCATGCGAACGAGCTTTATTTGCATGACTGTGCGCCGTCCCCCTCACATATGTTTCCTTCGTGGTCGTAGCATCTCACTCATGTGAGTTTTTCTCAGTGGCTCTGGGGGAGGGTGGTGCTGCTCTCTCGTTAGTACAATGGAAAAGGAAATGAACGCCTGCGAACTATGACTTGAGCAAACCTGGGTGGGTACTCCCATATAAGGGCTATACGGGTATGTGCCGCTCAACAGAGTAGCCTATTTGACTCTGGAACAGGGTATAAAAATCACCCTTTTGACTCTGGAACAGGGTCGATTTTTCTTCCCAGAATCCTGATTAAACACGATCGAGTTTAGCTATGAAACTGCGCTCCTCTCATCACTTTATCTCCGAGCCACAGACGAAGTCAAGTGGGCGCTTTGTGATGTATGCTTGTGTTTTTATATCTATCTACATATATTTCCATTGTGGATATTGTCTGCAACAGGGTAGCTATTTTGCAATGCTTGTCTGGAACAGGGTCGCAAATTCAGCTTTTTTTCTCTGAAGCAGGTCCAGAGACTCAGAGACTCAGCGGCACACTCCGGTAGTAAATTTTTGGGAGTACCCCCCGGGTTTAGTTCAGCCCTGGTCAAATGATCGCAATGCTGTGATCCAATGTTATTGTTCGTTATCCAGCATTGTTGGGTGAAAAGCGGGTCTGCATGGGGCTTAACCCTCCCCCCCCCCCCCCCCCCCCCCCCCCAGGGCTGAGAGACCCTGAGAACGGGGTTTGGTCAAAATTTGAACTGTCAGCTGAGAAATGACGCTTTTGATCCGAGATCGGCAAAATTTTCTGATAGCTGAGAATAGGGCGGAAATTTAAACTTATAACTGAGACTCCAGCACACCCATCCAGACCCTCTAAAAATGGTAATAATCGTTGTCCACCTAGTCTACGAGAAGGGTGGAGAGTGGAGGGAAAGATACCCCTACCAGAGCTTGGTCACAGGTTAGGCCATCATGTAAGGACATGTGGGATGAAAGTTGGACGATGCTGGGTCAAGCTACTGGAACATTTTTATAAACCAAGACCTTAGAAAGCTCACCTACCCTCTGTATTTTTTGTCATATTCGTAGTTGCTTAGTGGAATTCATTGAGGCACAATGGCCATAGAAGACATAATCGTCAATACCACTACTTTGAATACAGGTAAATTATAAGCTGTTATTTCTTTTATTTCGATTATTTATCATCATCATCCTCTCTCTTTATTCCTTGCCTTGCTTTGAACTTCAAGAAAAGATCAAAAATTTATTGTGAGTTGACTTTCGTAACGATTTTCATAAAATTTTCTACATCAACATTTAAGCTCCGACGCGGTTCGTCGCGCCCTCCTCCCCACGCTCTTCCCTTACCTTCCTCGTGTGTCACGGGTCGGAACTGTCACGCGCCTGGGCCAATAAGGTGTTCGTCCTGCCGAACTTCCTCCGTCGTATCCATTCTTGTTTATTTTTGGTTTATCATTACTTCTTTAGCGTCTTACTACCTAAGAAAACTAATATTTTGAGGTTTCCGAGTTTTCTACTACCAAAAAGAATGACTTCAAACACTGTGACATATTTCCTTTATGATCACGATCATTATCAAATAATTCTTGTCATCATCATCATCATCATCATCATCATCGTCGTCGTCGTCGTCGTCGTCGTCGTCGTCGTCGTCGTCGTCGTCGTCATCATTATCATCATCATCGTAATTAAAAAACTTTCTTGCGTTATCTTGATGAAACACAATATTTTCTTAAATTTCGTGTTGACTTGACTTTACTTTGTTGATTTTCTTTTTCTCTTCAGGAGAGGAGCTGGCTTCAAATACGTCCGACGGAGGAATGGTAGCTGGCTTTTCCTTGAGTCCGGCTTTTGTGGCGGGAACCACAGTTTATGCTGTCATAGTTTTCATCATTGCCGTGATAGGAAACTCTCTGGTGATATACATTGTGAGCGCGCGAGACTACATGAGAAATTCAACCAATATACTCATCGCCAACATGGCGGTAGCTGACATTCTGATGGCCTGTTTATTCCCGTACATGCTCAAATTTCTCTACATAATGTTTCGATGGTTTGGAACTTTTATGGGAACATTTCTGTGCAAGTTCCTTCATTCTCTACAAGTCCTCTCTATCTCTTGCTCTGTTATAAGCCTTGTATTCATCAGTCTTGATCGATGCATCGTCATTTGGTTTCCTCTGCGACGAATTTTCACAAACAAAGTTTTGAAGGCGTCGTTGGTGGCGAGTTGGCTTTATTCGATAGCTTTCGCCATGCCGTTATTCTTGGCGACGTCGAACCACCGTAAAGCCGATGGGACGTATCAATGCCTCGAAATGGGTTGGCCAACACCTAGAACAAGAAGTGACTACACAATATCCTTTATAATTTGTTCTTATATCGTTCCTCTCGTTATAATTACTATTGCATACATTCTCATTGCCGTGAAACTTTGGAAGCGGGAACTACCGGGTCATCAAACATTGGAATATCAAAAGAAAGCCCATGAAACGACGAAAAAAGCCATTACAATGCTCGTGACAGTGGTGGTCGTGTTTGCACTGTGTTGGCTTCCACTACAAGCGCGGGAATTGATGTTGATATATTTCCCTGAGACAATCTCGCTCTTTCCTGTAGAACTTGAGGTTTTTCTCCCGTGGATCGGTGTCCTGAACAGCGCCATTAATCCTTGCTTGTATGTGATCTTTTCGGAAAATTTCCGTCGGGAGTTTGGCCGCATTCTTTGTTGTGTGAAAAGCAATCGTCCTGATGCGTACTTGGGGATCCCGCATTCACGGGCCACGCCCATGACTACCCCCATTTTGCCTCGGCGCCATCTGTCAACTACCAATATACATGAAACCGTTCCTCTACGTAATTTAACAGCCAATGGAAAATAACCTGACTTGTTTAACGGACTTATACCAGTATATCATGCCTTTACTATTACGCACTTTGCCAACATGTACAAAGTTTCATTTGATATGTAATGAGGTATGTTATGTAAAACAGACGTGGTGGCACGAGGCGATTTTTCTTGTTACAAGATTCATTTGACCTGGCAACGTGGACGATTATTTTGCTCCTTGCAACTAATGATGCAATTTTTCGTTGCTAGTTGCGAGACAACTTGCAGTGAAGGGAGGAGATAGTAGGAAAGTTACATGTGGACCTGTTTCTGCAGCTTGTGACGCCAAAATGCAGAAAATGGTATTACGTTGAAAGGGATAATATCTTAACATTATTCTGTTCGTTCTTATTTAAATTTTCCATACTTTATTTTAAGTTTGTAAAATGAAACAATATGGAGTACGGCAAACGAAATATACTATTACTTTAAATTCAAGGGTGGGGGAATTTTTTGGAAAAAATACGGAGTAATACGAAGCTATGTTATTAATGTAACGGGATACAGGAAATGACTACTACTAAAATACAAGAAAGGTTAAAATAATTTATTTTTTACGAACAATTTATATCTGATTAACCTTAATCTGAGTTATTATTGTTTTTAAATATTATTTCGAAATTTAAGTGCCCATGTATCATAAATTTAATAAGTTTTGAAATTCATTTTATTAATATGTCATCGGTAATGAAAATTGCAGTTATTTTTTTATATATATATTTGTGGTCTAGAGCAGTGTTAGCGCATATGCGTATGATACCATGTAAAATATTTAAAACAGGCTGTAGTATATATGGTTACGTTTGTTTTGTTCGATGTACATGTATTTTTATCGTGATATAGCTGTTAAAAAATGTTTACCAACAACGGAATGAGTGCATGAGTGACTTCTCGACCCTAAATAGTCCACAATCTGTTGCGTGTTTCTTCCGTTCACCAGTTCAAACACTAACTCTTACGTATATCTATTATAGCGATGATTGTATAGTAACAAGATTAATTATTGCATTTAGTCAGGATCCAATAAACCTCGTGAAAAAGGTTGCTTGGTCACGATTTCTTACTTAGTGATCTTCCACTTTTAAAAACACGCACCATAATTGCTCACTGAAGCGAGGCATTTCTGCTTCAAAGCGAGGCATTTGCGCGACATTTTATAACCTCATTTGTTTAGTCTGTGTATTCTGAAAAAACCCCAAACAAACCAGAAAAAAAAAGCAAAAAAACAGGTTCACACGTGAAAAAAATGTCAGATAAACTACTCACAAGGAAAATATTGTGTTATCTTGAACTTGACTTTGAAATAGCTTTCTAGAATTCACGCGCGTGCCGAGCAAACAGGATTACTGCCAAAGATAAAATAGGATTACAGTTATTTTAACTTATTTATGCGATTCACGAAAATTCATTGCCAGGCTTGTAAGATGTAAGCTCAGTTAAATTTCATTTAACAATGTTTCGAAAATGTTCGCGTAATATATGACATGAAATTTACTTGATTTGTTCTCCCCCCTCCCCCCAAGTAAAAGTTTTGTTCTACAAGCCGAAATATCGCCCAAATATATTCAATATATTTTTTTCTGTCTCAACCTGATCTCTTCTCCCCAGTTGCTGCGGGATCAGTTTGCCGTTTTTGACTTAGCATCTCAAGATTACTGTGAAGTCTGGAAAGATCGATCGCCGTATTTGACTATTACTTGATGTTCTTTCGCCCCCCCCCCCCCCCAAGTAACGTTCTCGCCGAATTCGGCCAAATATGTTAATATTTTTTTGCTGTCTCAACCTGATCTCTTCTCCCCAGTTGCCGCGAGGACAAGTTTGCCGTTTTTGACTTAGTATCTCAAGATTTTTACTGATAGAAGTCTACTGGAAAAGATCCGGTATTTCTCATTGGTTTGTCGCTTGGTGCCGTTTTTGCCCTTATTTGTCACTTGTCGTCAAACTGTAAATTTTCCTACAACTTACAAAACATGATGTACTGACGTATAAAATCTTTGTAAAGGAAAATAAATAATAAAAAAAGATCCGTTTGTTTGTTTAGTTCAATCGGAAAGAAAGATTGCTTCTTACCCTATTTTTGGTTCACATCATGAACAAAACAAAATTAAAGATAACACCGTAGCCACCCTCGTGGCCAAACTAGTCGGACCGTCCAGCTCAGAAATCTCTCCGTTATCTTGGGTTTATCTACAGACAAACAAGTGGTGGCTACCAATTCTGAACTCTTAGGCATGCATCTACATAATAAGAGACTATACAGAAGAAAGCAGGGGACATTCTACTCAAAGATGACCTCTATATTCGTCAACGTAGTTATTGAAGAAAGGTACAGTTGAAAATCACGTTGGATGTTTTCGGAGAGTAGCAAATAATCCTATTCACTTCTGTTAAAAAAGTCTTGCCGATGCCACTTGGTCTCTCGTAAACAATTCTCAACTTACTGATATTTTTAATAAAATTTTATTGCCTCCAGTCAAATGATTCTCCAAACTGATTCCGGCGAGAAAATTCCTCCACGGGGGGCAGGCTTAACATGCTATCACGCCCACTACTTCCTAAACACTGGATATAAAACATAATCAGGAAATAACATTTTTAAAATAATATAAACATTTCATACACATAACTTTCTAACGAGACTGATCCACTTAGCGATCTTTTTCTCTTTTGAGTTTAATTTCTCCTACCCACTCGCTATACACCCGTCTGAACTGACGTTGTCAGCTCGCTCAGCCCCACTCCCGTCAGTAACCTTGTTTGTGAACCAAACGTAGCCCCAGCCACCCGACCCACTTAAAATTTTTAAATTTCAGGTGGTTCACAGGTGATCAGTTTGCGCGGATTGCATTTAACACGTGATGACAAACACGTTGAGTAAATATTGTTTGAGCAACACTAACGATCAACATAAAACTGATAGTGGGCCACAAATCAATTTCAAAACGTCTGAATAATCACAGATAAAAGAAAACATATTCTTCGTTGTCTGCTACGACATTTCAAAGCCGTACGTCTACACTCATGTGAACTGTTCTCTTGAGGAGGTACGTACATGTTCTTTTTATAAAGCTAGCTATAGGACTCTATTGCCTTATGGGTGGGCTCAAAGTTTAGCTACTTTTTTAAAGTGATTCTCGCACATGCAAGCTAGTGTTTACAAATCGACTGGAACCTTAAAAATTGTGAGTTGAAACGATGGTAAATCGGCGCACATTACAAAAATGTTGGAAAGTTTAGTAAGACGGATCGATTGCAATAATAACACAAAACGTGATTCTTGCCTGGCCGGCGGAAATCGACTAGCTGTGGTCAATATTTGAATGATAACGTGATTTTTAAAACTTCGGAAATATCCCTCGCTAGAAAATTACGATTTTATTATCGAAAGAATACTTCATTTCAGTTTCGATCAGTTTCAAATTTGGAGTTTTAAATAAGCAAAGATTAATAGCACGAGTTATTATAGCGTGACTTGGACCCATAATTGACGTAATAGGCTCAAATCGCTAGAGAGAGAGAGAGAGATCTTTTGTTTTGGAATGGAACAAAGTTTACTTGGGTCAAACGTGCCAGGGGGCAGATCTATGCGACGTCCCAGCTTTATTACAGTAGACACTCGCGTGGAAAGCAGTGCTTCCGAAGTGGTTTGGGCAACAGATTAACTTGGCGCTGTGATTAAGTGCTTTGAATCAAACGTGCAGAAATGCCACAGTGAAATGTACATAACACTGATAGCAGCTGAAGGTAAACAAAAGACTTGACGTCAGGTAAGACGTGAACAATATCAGTCTGAATTTGTCTTTTCTGGGAAGTTAAATATACAGTTGCTAGGGTCCGTGTGCAAAGTTGTTAGCGCTCACCAACTCTCGATCCCATTACACAGTTCCTTGCCTACTCAATGGAACGAAGTCCATGGGTGGGAAAGTTTATTTCGTGAGCGAAATGTTATCAGTATGAATTGGGGATTTTAAAATCCGATTTGATTTTGCTATCTCAGGCCCACATATGTAAATGCTCGCATTAAAAGGGATTCAAAGATTCCACAAATGCTCCGTTACACTGATATCATGTTGTAGCGGACGTCCTTCAAGTAGTCTCATGACTGATCTTAAATCTGTAATGTTCACCAAGTTAAGGAATCGATACAGTATTATATTTTACAAGAGCTATCAGTAATGGGTTGAAATAACACTTCAACAACTGGATAATGAAATTATTTGCACGGTATAAATTATCAGACCTTTCAGACCGTGTCGAGTGATTGCTTTTCAAAGTTTTCGGAGTTGTTTAACAGAACGTAACAGAGACGAATTGAATGTATCAACAAAGAGAAACAGCAGGGGCGATTTGTGTCCAGTTTATCATGGCGCCCAGGTGATCATCCATGCGGCGAGGATCGTGGGAACCTCGCGCGACACAAATGACCTGACAAATGGTACACATGAATTTGAATGAAATTTTAAGAGGTTTAAAGAAGGGACAGAAGAAACAGAATTATTTTTGGCACACCACCAGACAGTTGACCTCCACGAAAGAGCACCCTTGGTTGTCAGGGGGCTGTTTTGGTGCCCATCGACTAATTTTTTACTTCAAATTTTAATTTTAAAATACATTAAATCTTCAATTTTTCTTTAAATTTAGCTTATCCTTTAAGAAAAACTATATCCTTCCAAACATGCCCAAACTGATCACCCAAAATTTACATAAACATCCCAAAACATAGTTTCATGTAAAACCGTAAGAGTTTTTGGATTTTTTTAAACGCGAACGAGATATTTCCGTTAAGTCGATATTAAGAGGCGGAGAAACGGCCTTCAGGTGTGCTTCTGCCTTAATAAAGGAAGGAAACCAGCAAAGGCCAACCCAAAAGAAACACGGATGACCCATATCGGAAAAGATTGAAACGGATTACGAAAGACAAACTTGAAGAAATAGTTGATTTTTTTTAAAGAGGCGCCATCTTTAAAGTAATTTCATTGTAATAAACTTGAGGCTACGCGGTCATCCTTGAAACTTCCTTTTATTTCACTTATTTTAAAAATGATGTATATTCCGGAGCAGACTAAAGTTATGCCTATGACACAAGAGACACACGTGCGATGAAACAAAGACTGCAAATTTTATTATACAGTCAAAGAGCTATCCACTCAGTCAAAATCACGATACAGCATATTTTTTGTTGGGTCTGTCCATTTCTGAGTTCGAGTTCGAGTTAGGATTTCGAGTTGGTTCGATTTCGTTTTCGGTTCGGTAAAATTCGGTTCGGTTGCTTGCGGTTGCTCCCCTGGTTGCTTGCGGTTGTTCCCTCCTTTTCTTCGGTTGTTCCCCCTTTTCTTGCGGTTGCTTTCTGTGTGGGCGACACTTCGTACCAACTGGGAAAATGCTACTCCATCTCGCTACTTCGCTCGAATGTCTACTCGACTCGAATCTCCTCATTCGTCACTCTTTTTTGTTACTTCTCTTCTCTTTGCTATACAACGAGTGCCTGTGATTGCGTTTTTTGATCATGAAAAGCCAGTACAAAGCGTCGGCACATGCAGTTCCTCTGCGAAAGCAGTTGAAACACTTTAATTTGTGGTTTTACCGGAGTTCTGTCTGATCTGACCTGTCTGTATTTTATGATGTCTATGATACCCCTGTCTCTATCAATGCTATTTTCACGGTGACAATACAGAACTATGGAAAGGGAGGAGTGTCCGTCCTCTTTCTATGTAAAGTGCACATTCTCTTCTATGTGGCATTATGCTGTACTGACGAGGACTAAAGAGTCCGACAGCTGTCTACAGTTCATTTTTGACTCTCGGATTGGTCTCTATCTGTCTCTGCCGCATTAAGTTTTCTACGCAGTTTGTTCAGCCTTGCAGTTTCACTTTCATTTCTATGTGAAAGTGATTATTTTCGTGTAGTTTTAAAGAAAAGAAAACAGAATCAAGCTTAGTAGCTCAACTGTTGTTTCCGAATGTTCGAAGTTTGTTTTACGGATTATAGCTACGGTTTAATCTCTCCAGCATTTCTGAATGATATTGTCCCTCATGGGCACGTGAGAATAAGGTAAATTGGCGCGTTGTATTTTTTTCAATCAAAGATTGCGATCTCTGAAGACTTCCGGGCGCAAAGTACGGATTGCTCACTGATAACCGTTATAAACACAGCTTGAAGACTTTGTTAATTGTTCGCGACTGCTGGGCGATAAGGAAGGATGATTACTAATGCTCACTATTCAAGGTGTTGTCCTCGCGCGGGGGTGGAAGTCGGAAAAAGGAGGAAAGTTAGTCTCAGGTGTCCAATTTTATACAAACAACAAATTGTCCGTAAATCCTGCCAAGTTTGAAATCCGATCAACAAAATCCAGTATCACAAGGTAGTTTCAAATTATGCCGATTTCTCGAACATCTTAGGGAAGGATGAAAATTGGTTTGCGAAATCGAGAGTTCGATCATTATTTTTTTTTTTTTTTTTTTTTTTAATTTATTTTTTTTTTATTTTATAGAAAAAATATTTAGTTTTCTTACATAATTTAACATAAAATTATTTATATTTTTATTTTTTACTGCTTTAGAATTTCTTATATTTTTCACACTACTTACACTACATACATTACTCACATGCCTAATGTACAATAAGTTACATTTGTTACGAGACATACTACATCACATTGCTTACGGATTCGATCATTATAATGTTGCACTGAGTGAAGCAAACAGCTAAGAAAATCCAAGGGAAACGAGATTTAGTTCCAGTTATCGTGAGGTTCTAAGAAATCTCGGCCCAAGAAGTCGGGATAATTCTACTGTACAAATAAATCCGTTTTTCACTGCGGATTTGAAATGGAAATCCGGTAAACCGAAGTGAAAAGTATAGTCCGAAAATTAAACAAAAATTACTATTCACTGTATTGCCGCTTAAAACCAAATTCAGAGTTCATGTTGGAACAAGTAATCCCTAATCACATATCCTTCTGTGTCCAGTTGCACAGAAAAGCCCCTACTTATTAATAATCCAAATCGCATTACAAAGTATTCTTTCAAATGCTCAAGGGAGACGTGCAGGAATTCTCACCGACCTCTCTGATCTTCACATCATCTGGTTTTATTTTATTCGGAGCAAGGCAGGTCAACTTCTTTGCTGCCACCTACAGATGTTTAGATACGTGATAATTGAAGTATCGTGGCCTGAAATCCGTGTCGAGACAAGAACTTTTATTGCAAAATGAATCCTGCTTATTCAGTATAATCACTGTCTAGCAAAGAGAGTTTTATTTTCGCATAAAATATATAGGGTGATTGACTAGGGTCCAGATAAGCGTACAGTTGATGTGCATTTTGTTTTCGTATTTAGATTGTCCACAGCCCTCTATAGCTATTTCCTCGTATTTTTTTTTCATTTTTCTTCAATCGTTGAATTGTATACAGCTATAAAAAGTACTGTGTATTCTCCACTCACTATGTTTATATTCGAAGGGGGGAAAAAAAAAAAAAACTGTGAAATTCAATCTTTCGAAACAAATATAAAATCTAAAATACATACAACCGTAATACCAATGTTATTGAAAAACAAAAACGTTAAAATTTAAGATTGAAAAAATTCTCAAACGCTCACATCAACTATCACAATTTCAATACAGTCCCAAATCGTAATCGGCTTGGAATTTTTTCTTAGTCGTTATTTGCTAAGGAAGTGGTCCTGTACGGTAGCGGACCAAGACGGAAATCACGTAGTTCAGTTAAGTTTTGGTGGCAAATCTTAGTGGTTTTTCCGCCAAGTGATTTGAATTGTAAAACCTGATTATATAGCCTCATATACCAGATACATCAGGTCTGCCATATAAAGCTAATTGGGATATATTTGGATTAATGCAAAAAACCTGCAAACGGAAACATTTTACGAAAACAAAATACGGAAAGCGGAAAAGTCTGGAGCCATGTTTGCCTGTAGGGGAAGTCTCTTTTGAATGTTCCTCTTAGCTTTGCCAGATATGGCCGGTTCAAGGGCAAGCAGTTATTCATCCTGTATGTTGGAAAATTACTTAGCATGACGCCGTTATAATCTACAAATGGTGAGAACGATTAAAGAATTCCTCTTTCGATACTCATTTTCGTAATGACAAAACCCCTTAATTGCAGTCTGACTTCCCTTATAAGCGACACATGAAACAACTCTCGCGGCAAGGATGTTTATTAGCCCTTATTCTCTTTTTCGTGGAAAGCTTAATTTACATTTGTGGCCGATAACGACTATCGGACTCCGGTTCAGTCGCTGAAACAATCGCAGACTCAAATCTTGGCATTGTCTTCAAATACAGCCGCCTCACACTTCTCACTGCCATGTAGATTGAACTTGTAAAGGTGAATTATGCCAAAAATTGTGCTAGCAAGTTCCTGAACGGACAGCCCCGGGCTTGAGCTAGCCGCATACTGTTTGTCGAAGACAGCATTATTTATTCAATGCGACTGTTAAACTAGGCCTGGTGAAAAAAATTTGGTTGGCACAATATGGCTTGAGCTGCCGCCTACTGTATGTCTAAATATATAATCTTTGGTTTTTTCTGCGACTGCGTTAAACTAACGAGATAAATGAGTATACGATAGAACTGTATTTTCTCGATTAAACGCGCCTGGGGTTTATTTCAATCTTGGTCCGCCTGGTGGAAAGAATTTGGTAAGCACAATATAGCAAAGCACTGAACGGACATCCCCGGGCTTGAGCTAACCGCCTACTGTCTTCGAAAATGGATTATTTATTGGTTTTATCAAAGCGACTGTTAAACTAGCGGACAAATGGGAGTATAGAAGTACCGTATCTCGCCTGGTGGAAAGTTTCGGGTTAGCACAATATATCAAAGCACTCACACAGCCCCGGGCTGGAGCTAGCCGCCCACTGTATGTCGAAAATAGGATTATTTAGTCTATTTATTTAATGCGACTGTTAAACTAGCGCCTAAATGAGTACAAAGAGATAAATGAATATAACAAGTACCGTATATTCTCGATAAAACGCCCCCCAGCGTTTATTTCAATCTTGGCTAAGTGAAACCGACTTTTATTTGAGTCCTGCATTTTATTTGAGCCTGATGTTCATTATAAGCAAGGAGTTTTTATTCATTTATTTTGACAAACATATATCCTTCCATTATCACTCACTCACTCATCCTCTTCGCTCCTCTGACTGGAGCAAGGCTACATCCTTCCATTATACCTATGGCTTATTATAACTCGAATAAATGCTTGAGGGGCTAATTTACAACTCCACCTTGGAGATCCAGCGCTTCGGTCGACATCCGGCGTTTTAGAAAATACGCTATGCAATGATATGACGTAACCGAAATACGTCACCCGCTGTTTCAGTGTATATTTAACCAGTTTGTTTCTTTGTTTATTTTTAAACAAATTTACATAAAGTGTCTTCCTTCAGGAATTGTCTTGTTCCTTTCTTCTGGTTTTCTTTGGGAATTGGAAAGACACAATGAGAAGGAAATTTCGAACAGAATTCTCCCTTCAAAATCCAGCATTTGCCCGGCTTCGGCAAAAACATAACATTATCCACTTTTCGTGCAAATTTGAATGAGCTGGGAATGAGCTAAAAGCGTGGGAGAAAATTAATTATATTTACGCATTTGAGTCCTTTACACAATGAATTTCTGGGAAGCTGAAGATAGCCTTATTTAAATTAAAAATTTCCGCTTATTGCTGACAACATGTACATTTAGCATACTTGTTGAATCAAGCGGGAAGTCAAGACGACTGACAACTTTGGCACGTCTCAGCAAGCCGTAAATTTCACTTTATATCAGCTTAAAATTGTTTAGTTCAGAGAGTCAGAATTTCTACCGATAGAGGAAAGATATTGTGTCACTGCCAATATCGAGCCAACTCAACAATTAATAGTAAGGTAAAATTCTCTAAGATTATTTATACGTAACACTCCAGACTTTCAATTGATATTACGCGGAGAAATTATAACGCAAAGTACCCGTTGAGTATTCACATTGTATGTATCGGTCAGGTTAAAATTGAACAGAATTGCAAAAACATGAAAACGTTGTTCCTTGTCAACAAAACGTTATGATTTTAACACCAAACAACATTGAGAGTACAGAAATGGAGGTCTCCGCATTACAGAGTTAGAGTCTCTGTGAACTGCCAGTAATACTGAGAGAGGTTTTGGTAAGGGTATTATAGAGGAGTCCGTAGAGAGAGGAATAATAAGAAAAATTTTTTATTTTCTCAAATAAATTTTATTGGGAAAAAAAAAAACTTAAAAAAATAAAAAAAAGTCAAAAAAAATTTTTGTACATAATTTTCGCACTCATTGCTCGAACTTTCAGCGGAATCCGTCTTAACAATTCTTTTTAATTTAACGCTCATTAATATAATGTGCCTGTTTTCCTAGCATTACGTGCACCAGAGTCTATTGCTTGCGTGCGTGGAACAAACACAAGGCCTTCATTTTACACACAAATAATAGTAAAATTCACGCACATGTACATAAACACGCGTAAATTTACGTCTCAGTGGAAACGGACCGGACGTTTTCCTCAATCCCTCTTCAAGCGTCATACCCAAGTTAACAGGAATATAAGTCACGACCGTTTTATTTCGTTCTATTTTGCGTGCACGGAACGTGTAGCATCAACGCACGAAAATAAAGCACGCAATTCAGTGTATTTACTTTATCTTCACAGTGGAAATTGTTTCAACTGAAAAAGGTTTTATTTACGCACGTTTTGCCTACGTTAAAATTTTAAATAACAGCTGAAATGGGCATTTTAATATTTTTAAACCATTGGTGCGTAATTTTTACGTGTGCCTGGACTCGGACGTATTTCAAATTGGTTGATAGTAGAGGAAGTTATCCCAAACTGTATCATAAGCCAAGCTGAACAATTAAGAAATTACGAATCGGATCGCTCAGAATTTCGCGCCAAGAAACGCGATTCAAGTCGTTTCCAGTCTGCTTCACTCGATCAGGCTTCGTTTCTGATAAATCGTCAAAAAACAATCAAAAAACGATGAACGTTGGCGGACCTAATCGACAAATTTAACCAGGAACACTAAAAGGAAGGTGTTAAGGTAAGATATTAAGAAGGATTACGGATTTTTACAAATTTTTAAAAAAAAAAAAATAAAATTTTTTTGGGAAAAAAAAAAAAAAAAACATTTTATAAAAATGATATTAATATTATATTTAATTTATAGTGCGCCGAGTTAATTTCTACCCAAAATAAGGTTATAGCTTCCATTAGATAATGTTTTCTTTTGAATAAAACGCTCACCACTAATTCAGAACAGTTTAGACCAAAATATCAAAGCCAAGATGAGCGAAACAACGCTGTAAGTGCGTCCGGTACATTTAACTCGTGTAGACATGGAAATTTGCTCGATTCACTCAGAAGGTCATATTAACGGTAGCATTATTATTTAAGGAAAGAAGAGAAAGTGAATCAGTCTTTTTTCTCGAAATCGTTAGCCGGGATCCGTTAAGGATTAATTGTTCTTGTGAACTTGGGAATAAGGCCTCCGCAAACGAAACTCCGGAAACGTTTTTTCTGAAATTGTTTCTTTGGTGCGCAGAGGGGAAAAAACATTTTCTACGGAAGTAAAATGTTTCTAAAAAAATTCAAAAACACTTACTTCTTTCTCAGCACGAAAACAAAATATATAGCCACAAATGTTACGTGTGGGCACAAACGAGGAAATATATAGGGAAGTAATATTTCCACATGATTACAACAGTGTTAAGCAAACAATTTTTCTCATTTTCGGGAGTCGGCCATTATGCTGTATCAACGTGTAAAAATTTTTCCCCCGTTTTAGATTTTAGTGCAGCACTGCAGCACTCAACGTTTTGTGCGTTAGCAGGTGCAGAGAGTGTCATGTAATATATGAAGGAAATTATTCGTCAGTTTGGGACAATGTCACAGTAAATTTTTTGGAAAACAGATAAATGCAACAGATGTCACTATAAAATAAGATACCCCTTATAGCAAGAAAGGACAGGAATTATGCTTTAGGTTGGCTTAATTATGGCAGTAGATCTCACTCGTTTATCGAGGAAAAAAACATAATACACGTATTTTCCTGTTGTCCACAATGCACAGCGCGCTTTGCCCTGTAACCACAGTCCATTGTGGGCATTAATTGCCTGGTAATGTTTTTCGATGTGGTCAGAAATTCTGTCCATTCATAGTAATCCTTTCCTCGGGTCAAAAGGTAAGTGACCTTGAGCTTAGGTTAATGGAACTTGAATAGATAAAAAGAGGCTTTAGTCAGACTGTTGGGGATTCATTACTGCGGTGGCTAGTACTAAAAATGTGATTGGTATTTCAGAAAAGGATAGTAAATTTACAGAGTTACTAACGTTTATATCCTATCGTAGCGTCAACTCGTTCGATAAAAAATAATCGACTGACTGCCTATATCCAAGCAGTCATCAAACCTTTGCACGTGTTCCAGTCGGATCTCGTAAACGTATCGCATTGTGGCTTTCTGATAAAATTGACTTTGATAGGTACCTACTTTAGTTAGTGTTGATCTACCTTGTAGGATTTGTACTAAGGTGTGAAAACTTTGAGTTTGTAAAGATAACTAAATTGCTTCGAATTTTAACTGCGCAGCATTTTTTGTCTTAAAAGTTCCCTCCCGGTGCTCGAGTATGAATAGCTGGAAACAAAGCAATTCAGTAACGCTGCTGAATGAACGCTACTTATAAAATATATGTCATAGTTATTAAAGCTTTTGTACCTGTTTGGTTTATAGAACTTCCCGCTTCATTTCACATAACCAGCCCCCATTCATTAACACGGGCGGGTAAAACGACAACATCAAAGGCGGCAACATTACCGAACTTTAATAGCTTTTTATACTCATAAACTCAGTATCTGCTTAGTTCAGTACTCAAGCTAGCTAAGAAAATAAGGCTTTTTAATCACCACTGTTTATGGATGTACAAGTAACTCGTGGTATGGTATAACTTAAATATATCCAATAAAGGCTGGTGTCAGAGCAAAAAAACAAAGAATACCATATAAAACTTTCAACTGTTCAAGGTTTATTTTTTAGGATAAAGTTGGGCTCAGCAAATTTATGTATCATGCGCCTTCAGCGAATTTTGAAGTTGCTCAAATTTTGATGAGAGAGGACACGAAAGATTTTTCGCTCGTGACAGATGTCCATTCTCGCCTACTCTCAGCTCGTTTTGTCTCGCGCTGCTGCTGAGGGGGTTTTGAAAAAAATTACTCATGCAAATTCTCGTCTTTAATCTCTTGCACACTCTCTTATTTCGTCTGTTGGGTTGACTGGCCCGTTCAAACTCCTGGCGTTGTATGTAATTCGGTCCAGGCTAAAAGGAAATTTTTTTCGAATATTAATGAAAGATGGCGCTTTTAATTAACCGTACCAGTGGGTGGGAATTAGACCCGCCGTAAGTTTCATAACACGGAAGTTCAACTAAATACGCCTTTTTCAAATGATAAATAATCCTACACTTTATAAAGTCCGACTCTGCCATCCTAAAAGCTTCTAAAACTTGTTAAGTGAACAGCTGATTTAACAAAATGCTTAATGAACATTTCGTTTCGTTTTTTCTGTGTTCTCAGCCGGTTTTTCTGTCGCTACGATTGGTCCAAAAATTTTCCACTTAAATCGTACTGTGAGCTCAACTGCGTTTGTATTTTACAGTGAAAATAGCACCGTAAAAGGAGTTTCAGGTTGCGTAAAATTACCACGAGATGGCCTTTTGAGAACCTTTGAAAATAAATCATTATATTAAAGGGCTTCTTAATTAAGGGAGGCGATTCTCGTATAACTTGGACGAATACCTTTTAAGTTTAGTTTTGCCGACAGATTACATTTTGTTGGGCTAGCAAATGTTAAAGTTTATAAAAAGGTGTGGAAACGACGCGGAAAATGAAACATTTTATTTTTGTTTTATAAAACCTATCGGAAAAACTCTATTTTTATAATTTCGCACGATATCGAGCTCACCGCGTTGCGGAAAACTTCACATTTCAGGTTCATTTGCAAATATTCGCTCAAATAGGAGCTTTAATTGGTTTTTTGCATTTGAATGGGGTTTCAGCGTCAAGGTTTAAATTTATCGCGAATAGGCTCTGCGTTTTTGCAAAGCTATCAACGTTGTGATTGGTCAAACGTTAGGTGATTGATAGATCTTTAATTAATAATATCTCAGTGGAAGTTGATCGAGTTAGGGTTTTGAAGGAAAGTAAATAGTGCTTCCAGTGAGTGAAGACGGTTATGTTTATTAATCTAGGTTTTTATCTACAGTATAATTCAACTGCATGAGGTTTTCTCTTGCCGCTAAAACACATGTGTTCTTTTGTGCAGGGGGTACCATAGATTTTGAAACGAAATACTAGAAGTGATTTTACTGTTAATCGTCTTCAAAAGCAAATTGGTAAGTAATATAAATGCCCTTTATACATCCGCAGAAATTAATTAATAGCTTCAAAACAGCACTTAAATACCTGGCTAGCAATGTTCATTCAAGCTCTCAATTTCGCTATTTTAGTAAATGTTAAGTCTTAATTTTCTCTATCTGTGGGTGAAGAATGCTTTCATCATGATATTTAATTTCTATTCATGTTATCAATATCCCTGGTACGTGCCGCATGCAAGCGATATCACGACTTGTCATGTTTCATAATACGTATAGCACGTTGATGTAAGATAAAACCAAACCTAAAGAATATATACAGCATGCGCAAAGTTCCTCAAGAGCTTAAGCTGGTGGAGTTCAATTTTTATCCTTTTAGACTATAGGCTCTCGACGTGCTTCGCAGAATTAAGAAATTTTCCAACCTATTGTGTTTTGTTTACATGTTGCTATTCGTCCTCTCGTAAACTAAAAAAATATCCATTATTTCTGCTTAATGAAAATACACAAGGTCGCTGTTATTAAGCACGAAGAAATGAAACTATATCTACACAATCTGGCATTTTCCTAATTCGGTTTCCGCTCGGTTGCGATAAGTAAAAACCGAAATCGAAAAGCTCTCGAAAATCATAAAAATTAATTATGGTGAGTGTTAAGTACAAGCAGCAAATTCATTGTAAGTCAAGAAACTGTGACATTTTATTTTAAAAAAACACGACAGATCAGTGGAAACTAATAAAAAAAAGTTGTGCATATTCAAATACTTCCGTTCGTTAGTGTTTGTCAAAAAAGCAATTCACGGGAATGTAAAGAACTGAAGTCAATGTCAACAAGCCTATATAGTGACACTGACGAAACGGCAAATTCTCCCAATTGACTTAAAAAGGAACGTGTGGCAATCTGCTAGGAGAATTGATAGACTGAAATGATTGAAGTTTCTGTCAGCGATATCAAAGGTTTTAATTTCAAATCACGATTTACACTTGTTTTTTTTTGTACCAGCTGTGAAGTGTATGTCAAAAAATAAAGACCACCAGCCAGATTCAATGTTTCGTTTCACCCCAATCAATTCATTTCAATGTTCATAAATGACTACAATTTTCTTCGGAAATAATATTATGTTGAAATCTGCTACCCAGTGGTAGCTTTGAGAAAGTTAATTCAAAATAACGCATTTTCACCTTTGTCATTTTCACTGCATGCATTTGTTTACACTTCTAATTTTAATCGATGATTTCTAATGACAGTGAATTCGTGATTATTTGCACGGCTATAATACAACGAAATGAATTCGAAATATTAATTCACAAACCCAGTTACGTGCCTGTTCGCTAATAGCACCCATGATGATAAAAGGGGACATCATTACCCAGTAATTTACTCTGCCTAGCTGAACGTTATCTCTTTCGGATAGGAGATATTTTTGTTTCGAGCACTTTTTTTTTGTAATGAAAATCGCATCTACAGGGGTCTATTCATGAACGCCGGACGTGCGAATGCCAGAGTATTTATGAAGTATTGTTCCTGGCAAATCTTTTAGTTTATTGGACGACAAATTTAATAATCGTAGTTACGTGTAAACAGTACTTATAACGTTTTGTTCCCTTTTTCCGATTTCATTTGGCTGCTAAGATCGCCAGGTAAATAATAATTAGTACGGTCTGTTCCACCGTTTTTTACATCAAATAAGGCAGTCTTTGAAAATCGCTCGCAGTGAGTGCCTCTTAACTGCCCCTCCTCAACGTACGAAAGAGTCAGAAAACTAAGAGAACTTGGAGTGTTTACGGCTTGAAAAGGTAGGGGGCTGCATTAGGTACAGAGAAGATTAATTTTCTTGTGTGTAATTTTGTCATTAATACTTCTTGTTTTGCAGATACCGAGTTATCCTGAAAAACAAAAGATTCTGTAGAAAAGTTGAAGATTCCATTTTCGTTGTGTTGAAGAAATCTTTCGAGAATCTTGGACCAGGTTGGTCATTTTACGACATTTTTTTTATTGCTAAAGTTTGATAAGATCTAGTTCCCTTCCACAGAATTACACGGAGAACCTTGTGTTGTTATCGGAAGTTTTAATTAATAATTCAAACGACAGATGTTTTGTATATTCAGTGTCAAATGCAATATAGCCGTTAAAATTGTGCTAAAAACAGCATCGGTTACAAGTCACTATTTTTTCCCGCCTTTGCAACAAGCATTGAATAGGTTTTCCGCGCGCATCTAAATGGTAAGCCCTTACGACCTTCCAAAGGGTTTGAATGGTCCTTTCAGAAATTAATGACTTTCTAAAAAAGAAAAAACGATTTTTGAAGAAAAGACTCCATAAATGATAAATGCAATCAAGGACTTTTATTATATCCTAACATCGTTTATGTTTACAAGGTTTAGAATTTGCGAAACGCTACCAACATCGGCGTGTTAAAGTCGTTAAAATTTGCGGGAAATTTTTTGCGCAATGTGCAACAACCCTTGCTGGTAATTTTTACCTTTTCTTTTCAAAGATAAATTTTCACTCGTTTAATTTCGCGAATCTTTAAAGACTCGCTAAATTACCGAAAAAAACCACGCAAAATGAAAAGTCATTAGCGTACGACAAAACTATACACTGTTAATTTTGAAAAATTGGACAAGATTTTACTTAATCCATTGCCGAATTATATTCCTCACACTGAAATGATTTTTTTTTATGGATGAGAACTAACTGATTCTGTGTACCTAATTTATCATGCTATTCTTTTAAGAACGAAAAGGTAAAAAATTTCCCTGACTGACAAATCTAAACTCATCAAGGACATAATCCTTGCATTTTATATTCGCAGTTTATTAAGTCTGACCAAATCGAAACCAAAATATAAAAGGAGGAGACTCTTAAACTATGATTTCAAAAACAATCGCGGTTGATCCATTTCGACCAAGGCCTCCAGTCATCACTGCAGTCTTTTATTTCATTTAAACACATAACAGTCTACATTTAAACTATTTTTAAACTCATTTAAAATTTTCCGATTTTTATGGAACTTATTCTTTAAATGCGTTGTTTGGAATGGATATGTTGGGACTCGAAGAAAGGATGGAATGACTTAAAACTAACTTCCAAACTCTAATTATCATAATTAAGGGTGTACTCTGCCATCATTAACTTACTATTTATTTAAGGGTGTTAATTCTTGGAGATACGGCGTTAGAGCACTGAATCGATTCTAGAAATGGATTTTGAGTAACACGATTTTGAAAAGAAAGTTGGCTTGGTGTCAAAATTCACACATGACAACCTCATTGTAGGGCCTTTTATTGTTATGTACATGAGTACAGCGCTAATGTGTTTGCTCTGATTAATATAAAAGAAAATCAAGGGTTTGTTTGTTATCATCAAAGTTTCCTCAGTATTTCCGCTTTGCGTACGATAGCGCGTGGTGATTTTTATCGCAGCGATGGTTTTGAATTCAGCATGACTCTGTAGAAACAAGTATATAAAATCCGGGACAGCGTTCCGGGTTTGCACGTTTTCGCTCTATGGAGTATTACATGTTTTTTTTTTCAAATATACAAAAGAAAAACATGAAGAACTAAAGAAAAGAAAAACAAAACAAATAATCAAACATGCAGCTAAAGAAATGTTTGCCGAATCAGTAAAATATTTTTTCAAAGTTTTGGGAATTTTTTTTAATTAAACTGGCAAGATAAGGTACCATGAAATTGTAAGGCCCTCCAATTTCTAATTAATTCCGCTGGTAGATAAAATATTGATAATCATTCTCCACTTTTTTCTGTTGGTAAGACTTTTCACTTCTTGCTTGCATAAAATAATTGAAAAACTCCCTTTTACAAAATAAATTTTGTAAAATTTTATTTTGATGAATTGAAAATAATGCGACTGTTTTGTTTTTCTAGCTGATTAATGATCTTTCCACTGATTGCCAAGTAAATTTACCTTTCATATAAAGGGCCTCCCCCCGATTTTCAATCTTTTTCTGAAATAAATAGTTAAAGTGGCGTTTCCTTTTGAGCCTTACTAATAAAATAGATAGTGGTCCAAGTAAACAAACTGCTGAACGCTAGCACGTGCTTCTTTTTTTCCAAATGCTTTTATCAGTCTTCATCCCATAAGGACTTTATGTCAACCGAGTTTATGCTATCTTTATTGGAAAATCTGATCAAAGCAAACAAACGTGCAGTTCTGTCATTATGAAATATAGTTAACATTTTTACGAAATATAACTCTGACTTGACTAAATTTGAAATTAAATTAAGTTTGAAGTTACGTGTTTTGCTTTCATTTGAAAACCAGTTGCCATTAAGCCAAAAATAAATGTTTTAAAGTATTTCCCTTCCCTTTTTTTGAATAATTGTATGTAGTTTTTTCGAAATGTTAGAGTTGTGTTTCTCTCAGTTTTTCAACAAGTTCACGATAAGAGAAAGTTATTATTTCAACAGTTCAAATTATTTAGTGTCAGCATAGTTGAATGGTGTCAGAGTTCTATCGTTGTTTTCCAAAATGTTTGACGTTGTGCACGCTTCGTTGCACAGCGCGGTCTTATCTTCGCGGCTGTTTCGCGAAAGTTCGTGATCGTCCGTGATTAAGCGTGATTAAGCGTAGGAAACAACATTTCGTTGGAGCCCAGCCGCGTTGAGATTTAGTTTTTTGTACTCACATCAGGATGTTAACTGCTAAGGAAATAAGTATTTACAACATTTGATGTCCTAAAATTAATCGATTGACTTCTCATGATATGCATTAGGTGATCTAGAAAAATACGGAAAAGGTCAACATATAATTTCTCCCAACAGTACTAATACATTATCAAACAGACAGGTGATAGAATATACAAGTAAATCATCAACTACGAAAATTTTGTCTCAATTTGCCGCCAAGTTCTTAGAATTCCGAGCAAGAAAATGAAATTTTGAAGCTCAGTAAATATTAAAAAGGTTTACAGCGGAATTCTTCATATTATTGCAAAATTATGGCTATGAATTGCCCCTTTATAACTCATGTAGGGCGTTTTCTTGGCAATTAACTCGGTGTTCACTTTTTGATCAACAAAAGTCTTTTACTTTTGTAGTTATGATCCCAAGACTTCAAGTATTAGTTTTGGATATTGTAGGAAGAAGCTCCATGAAGCCTTTCAATTTTCAAGACTTCATTGACACTGGATTTAATGGATTTTTTCACTCAGCAGGTGTATTTGTCTTTCTCTGTCTCCAACGTCGCCTTATCAACAGGCGTTAGAATTAAAGAATCGCTCAATTAATTAGACAACGCAATCATTAGCAGAACAGTTATCACCTACAGTTTTCCCCCCTTTTCTGGCTCCTTCTAGCAGTACGGATTAAGCCTATGTGTCGCTTTGGTGCATGGAAATTCTTCATTGAACTTTTTAGAACACCCAAAAGATTTTTTAAACCGCTGTGAAGAACAAGCTTAACAAGGCAAAGCTAAAAGTAAGTTTTCGTGATGCATTTTATTTATTTCGTTGCATGGGCTTTCATTTTAGAAGTATTAGGCAAACAGGGCAAATTTGAACCCAGAATGGCTAGAAGCGTGTGTTTTTTATCTTATTTTCATTTGACACTATGCTTAACGAACATTTTTCATTTCAAAAAAGACTGCAACAAACGGACGAGCCGATTTCGACAAAATTAGAAAAAAAGAGATTTTACAGGTCTTGATTTTAATGTTTGTTTTTAATTTTGAAAACTAAGTTGTCAAACATATATTTGTTTTTTAATACACCCAATAAATTAATACGACAATTTATTTTTGAAAGATCAATTCAAAATTTCGATGGGGGCGATTTTCGCTTCGAAAGAGAAAGGTACTTGATTTGATTTCTATTCAGACTTTCACAATTTTAATTTATTCTTTTAATTCACAGCGTAAATTTGCTTCGCTGTAAAACGTTTTTTATTATCTGGATGTTGTATAACTGTTAATGATAGTGCTATTACTTTAAGAGCTTTTCGCGGCTCAAAAACACATCAATAATAAAGAGAACCATACTCAGAACTTTTTCGTGTGGCAGTTTGAAAATGTCTGTTTCCACAAAAAGCAATCGCTTTTAATTTTATGTAAGCCAACGTTCTGCACAGACAGGTGAAAAGATATATAGTGGACTAAAAGGTAATGTGTGAATAGATGTCATGATAACCTTTGCTTAGGAGAAAAACAAATTAGAATAATTAATTTTTCCACCAAAATTCTAAAACTAAGACCGCTCGAAGTAGGAAATTTGTTTCGCAAACCTCAAGCATATTTCGCTATGGCAGACTTTTTTAAGTCGGAAAACCAGACCGACGAGCTAGCCGTCTCGCAAACATTTACTAAAGACGATTTCCACTGCTTCATTATGTTAGGATATTAATAATTCTTTCGGCTAACTACTAAGGCTTACTCAAAGTCCTGTTACGACAGTTTCTCCGATGGTCCACTCTCTCTTAACTAAGCAGAGCAGAACTTGTTTCTCTGACGAACTTTGATAGTTTTGATAAAGCAACGAAAAAATCAGCTACGCGGAACTAACAACTTTCGAAACTTTACGAGAAATCCACTTCTCTTTAAATTCTGTGAAAAGGCACTTAATTTTCTAGTTTTAGTCTGCATGCATGCCAGCGAAAACAATACTGATAAGAGGAAACAATTACCATTTTCTGTTATTTGATTTTACAAACGGCGATTCACTGATATGCCGCCAACTCAGACTATTTATAATTTATTTTTCATGGAAGCTCGGCTTCGTGTGTAGCTATTGTAGTTTGGGCTTAGTGTGTCATTTAACAGCGGCAAATCATTACTGTTATTAATTATGCAACTGGCATAATTGATGCGCGCAAAATTCATTAATTATACTAAAACATTTCAAAAACATCACATGCAACTGAAAATAATTGGGCTTTCAACTGAAATACATTTCGTTAATAGCTTAGATATAAACAGAGCCAATACCACTAATAATCAAAATTAATTCTGTTCAGTAACAACGTACCAGACTTTTATAATTGCCTCCTCCGTGGTCATGAGGTGGGACTTTATAAAAACAGATTTTTCCCGAGAAATAAGATAAATCCTCCGCTGACTATTCATGGGTCAATATGGCGCTAAAACCTGTAAGACTGTAAAGGTAAATCATTTAATTTAAAGGATTTTCTTAACACTTTCTTTACAAAATTTCCGCTCTGCACTGCACTGTTTTGCTTAAAAGATACACCAAAATTTATTCAAGAACGTCTTAATGGCTGGGCTTAAACATTTCGCTAAAATGTGGACACGAAAAAGTATATTTTTTTACCCGACCAATCGACTTTTATGCATAGCAAGCAGTGAAATCTTAAACGAAAAATGAATCTGAATTCAAGAGTATGACCAGAGCTTTTTCTATTTTAAGAACTGTAGATGTCGTATTTGTTTGGCCGTCTCCTTTACATTGAGAACATATTTCCTGCAAATTCTCTTTGTTGTCTTTGACAAATGAAGGCAAAAATGCTTTATTTGAGAAAAATTCTCACAAAGTTTTTGAATACAATCCGTAATATTTTGGTTGTCCTTTATAGGTGAAAAAGTAATTTCAATATAATTTAGACGAAAATTGTCTTGTAGTAATGTTTGGTTTAGATTATGACAGCTTAAAAACAATCATTAGCAGTATTTTTCGCTATATATGTGAGTTTGGCTCGTCAATACATTTCACAAATAGTCTAGCATCAGGTTCAATTTTTGTGAGTTTTGTTGTTGCAACGTTTGGAAAAATTTGGGCAAGATGTGATTCCTCTCTGAGTATTTGACAATGCCTTCTATTGGTTATAACCGATTTATTGGGAGAAACTTTGCAAGTTTATGGCTGTTATAAAGGATTATTTCATTTTTCTCAATAGGGAAATACTACTCCTTCCAGCCGCTGAGATTCGAAAAATAATCCTTCCGGAAATAAAGACTTTTCGTTGCCGAAGTTTTAACTTGTTGAACAATTAGAAATGTTCGAAAAACCTGGGTTTTCTTTCCAATTTTATCCGGAAACATTTACTGATAAATTTCCAGAATAAACATGAGGTTATTAAGTGAGAAATAACGTCGGCAATTTGCGAAAAAAGTATTTATATCTAATCCCAGAATTTTCCAAAAGCTATATTTCTATTAATCACTTTGTAAGTGATCATAAATCGGTGTGTGTTTCAAATGTAGATGCACGCACAATGCAAAGAAACATAACCACAGCTATTAGCTTTGGAAATCCTTTATGTTAAATGTACTTCGGCAGGTTTGTCGCAAAGAAAAATAGTATTTATTCTTGAACAATTCTCCTTTGAACGGTTTGCTTTGTAACGTGCATCATACGGAAAAGACAAGGCTTTTGATTTACGTAAATCGTCATTCTTTCGGCACTTTGATTTCATATTTCATTTTCTAGAAGTTCTCGAGTTAAGAACCATCTGGTTAATATGTAATAGTTATAAAATTACTAGAAAAATTCTTTGCTTACATATTAGCTGATATAGAACAAAATTGTAGTTGAAATTGAGTAAATTATTTTATTTTTTACGCTAGATGCGTGACATGTAGGCGTATAGAACATTGCTATTATCAATAATGAAATTTAAATTATCTATCCCCACCGTAGAGGAATAAAATAATATTCATTTATCCGTTTAATTATGGTTTTGTTTGTCTATAAAACATCGGAAACACGGAAAGGAAAGAGAGAAGACAGTGTAATTTGTCTGTGGTGCAAAAACATTAAAAATTGCTTTGTTACATTTTATACATTCTCTCTTCAGGTTTAACTGGAAAAACCGGCCTCCTAAATCAACTCAACAAGGAAAAAACCGTACTGGAATAACAGTTTAGAAGTAGAAAGGTAGGCATGTTTGGCGAGTTATTGTAAAGACAATTTAAAACATTTTTCTGATTCATGTCAAAGTTTCACTTCTACTACTGACTTCCATTCAATTCTTTTTATGTTAGTTTTGAGAATTTGCAAAAGATTCAGTTTTAACGTCTTAAAAGAAAATTTCCCAAATCGGAATGATTTGGTATATTCTCACAACCTGGCTGCCCAATAATACATCGAGAATACAAGGAGAAGATTCATATGATCTAGATCGATTTCGGGAATGGAAGGTTGACTTTCTTAGGAAACGTATACACCAGAACAAACGTACCAAGATTGATCACATTTCGGTATTTAGGTAGGGCGTTTGCACATTTAATTTTCTTTGCATTCGCCGGTAGTTTAAACCCAAATCAGACGAACTGAAGGTCGTCAACATTCGACGAAAGTTAAAACTCTCGTCTTTGCTGACTGTCAAATCTCATTCTCTGTTTTCATCAACTTGCTCTTCGTCGAATTTTAAATTGCTCAAATTTTGACGATTATGCATGGATAGTCGAAGAAAACTCTTGGTCATGAGTCTTCCGGCCGAATGAATGTCCGCGCGGAGGCGTATGTAACACGTTTTGTTTGTGAGTTTTGTCGTCGGAAAAAATACTGATCGCGATTAATAAAAAACCCTGTTCACAATTGCACAACAAAATCTATGGAGTTGGTACGAATCAAAGTTCTAATTTATTTTAGTGTCTAGATTCAGCAATTCCTCGATTCGAAACTTAAGCGGAGAGTCTTGAATCCGATTCTGTTTTTGATTGTGAACAGCAGAACGAATCTGAGATTTTAGAATTTGACATGCGTTGAATTCAGAAACGTTTACAACATAAATAGGGCCTCGGATTGCTCAGATGTGAGCGTGCCTTGCGCCTTCCTGGGAAGGGAACACGATTTTGATGAAATAACATTTAGCTACCAGCTTGGTATACAAAGTGAATTAATTATATATAAATGAAAATCAATTCCTTCTTGATGTATTTTATTCATGCTTTTAATGCCACTTTGTTATTCACAAATGCATTAAATTTACAACTAATGTAGTACCCTACTGTTATATACGAATAGAAGTAGTAATGAATTTTAGCAAACGAGTAAACATTGATTATAGTTTTACTTCGACCAGGAAGTTTTGTTTCTTGTTTTCTTTCTTCTGGTTCCAAAACGATCCTATTTTTTAGAAAAAAAAAACCTTTTGATATCGTTAGTAAACCGCACCACATGCTGTTTGGATCAGGATGTTTCTTTCGTTATCTAAAAGTATTGATAAGTAAGAAAAAATCCCAATGCCAGTATGCTTCCTTGGAAGGATGTTTTTTTTTTTTCTGTGGGGTCAATGTCAAATGTACGCAAACTGAGTTCATCAACTGAGATAAGCTAGGAAAAGAACTCAAACATTTCGTAGATTTTTACATATTCCAAGGCGCATGGTCAAATTGAATTGATTTTATAGCGGGAAACCTTTTCAGCTAGCTGTACTTAGATATAGTTAGTTTAAACGACACGTATCGCTGGCTGAATCAATTATTCATATACTCTGTTGTAATAAAAAAAGTTAGTCGGGCATTTGGCGCAACTAGACAGCAGAATTTCGAAATCCTTTTTGTTAGAATTCGTGTCGTGGAGAGCAGGTTAATAACATTCAACCCAGGGGGTTAATTATTTTAAAATAGACTTAGGATTCGTTTTTCTTTCACAGACAAGAAGACAAGCGAGTAACAGAGAAGTGCTTGAGTTCAGAGGTGTAAGATGGCAGACTTGACGGACGATTCAGGTATCTTTAATGCTTGAAGCTAGCCAGAAGCTAGCCATTGACAGAATGCATCACATTAATGGTTTTCTCATAAGCATTTTCAGTTTCTATCTTACTGAGCAAAAATGACTACCATGTTATTTCAAAGATGTTTATGTGGGACATGGTTAACTCTATTTAAGATGGACACTGTCAGGACTTGCTCCAACAGTGCCCGTCTTAAAGAAGTTTAGTTACAGTAAAATGACTGAAAAACGACAGGGACGGGACCAACACCAGGTGTCCGTCTTGTAGAGGTGTCCGTTAACAGAGAGTCGACTATATTTTAAAATCTACAATCACTTAACCAGGAGATCGAGCAATCTACACAAAAAATTAACAGGATAAACTTTGGGAAATTTTCACTTTAATCGAAACGAGGAAATTATTTGAAACGCTATTCCAAATGATTTCAAACTTTCTACCCGAGAGTAATTATTTATTATCGCAATAATCCCTTTGAAACTTGCGATCAGTCCTGTACCTATTGCATTTTTCAAATCATACTTACTTATACTTGTTCAGGAAGACGTAAAAACTGAAATACAGTATAGATCGGATTAGCATGCAATGATGACTTCCGAACGAAGGCTACGCGCCGTATTTTCAATCACTAATAATTCGCGACAATAATTACAAAAATATATATATCGAATATTAAACTCATGATATCCCTCGTAGTAAAGTTGGTCTAATCTAAAGGAGCAATGTCTGCAATGTCTCGCAAGTATTTCCATCAAAACTGCAAAAGAGCGCTGTTCCAGAATTTTTTGTGGAATAAACAGTTGTTCCAAAACTTTCCAACCAGTCTAAAGAAAGACAACACTTCCCGACCAAACAAGCTGTTACTAATTAAGATTTTAAAGTTTGTTTTACGCTTGATCATACGACACGGAGACTAGTTTTCCGATTAATACGTAAACAATCCTTCTTACGATTTACAATTACCTGAGAGGATTACGTCTTTTAAAAAATTACATGCTATTACCCAGGTGACCGCCCGACGTTAACACATCTGATTTCAGAGAATTTTTTGCTTTTCCTCGATTAATGATATAATTCTTGTAGGCAAGTATTTTTTTTTACACTAGTACTTAAATGTGGCATGGGTATAGCATGTTTTGTTTATAAAAGGAAAGCTGTTTTGGAAATTCTGACAAGCCTTCATGAGGACGGTGCGAGGCAGCTATATTGCAAGCAGTGTTTGTAGACGTGAGTTACAAGCTAAGCGAAGCACAACCTCCATACATCCGGCTTTAGCGCAAGGCTTATACAAGCAAAACAGGTTCAAAAACTGTAGTTTCCTGAGAAGATAATATCTTTTGATAAAAGAAGTTAACGTGACTAAGAAAACACTTTCTGTGGAAAAAACACTACCAGAAGTCAGATCACTCGATGCAAAAGCTCAAAGATTGGACAGGAGGGATCTGGGCCCCAGTTAAAAGCGCTAGGGTATCTGGGACCGTATGGGAAGGTAACAAGGTGGTTTCTGTTGTGAACTGAAGTGTTTTCTCAAATGTTTTTATTTTTTTATTTTTTTTTTATTGAATGCTATTACATTCACTTACACTTACTGTTACATACTCTTCCTGTACTTACAGTTCCATACGTTTACTTTACTTACACATAAGTACTATATTTACACACTCATTTACATATACTTACACTAACGCTACTATTACATGGAAAAATTAAATACTTCCTTACACTTAGTTACAGGAAAAAAAAAAGATAAGAAAAATAATCACCTATTTACTAATTAAACATTTTGTTTCATTCTTACAGCATGCATTATTTTTATTTCATTAATTTAGTTGTGGAAAGTTAATTGGCGAAAAAAGATATTTCTTTTTTTTCATATTATTAGTTTTGAGAGCGGTAAGAACAAACTAGATGGCGGCTAATATAAGAAAAAATAGATATTAGAAATTTCGCTGTTCTCTCCACGTCCAGGCGCAAAGGGAGACGACTAAAGTAGAAAATAAATAAAAAATCGTCCAAAACAAAGAAGAGCTATTGTTCTTGTTCAGCGAGGAAAGCTCCCCATTTTTTATTAAATTTTGCCAAAATCCCATGTTTGAGTGAAAAGCGTTTTCTACTTCCAAGCAAGTGAAAAAGTTCTTGATAAAAAGTTCACGTGAGGGGCAGTGGTGCATTGATTTCGCCCAAAAAATGTGATATCTGCTTATTAAAAGGGCGTGGTGGAAGAGGAGATCGGAAGCGTCTTCCACAAATCCCAAGCATGACTGGAGGGTGAAATTTTTTGTCGAAAAACAGGAGAACGTAGCCAGCCAGTCTTGAACTTCGTTCCAAAAAATTTTGACTTGAGGGCATTCCCAAAAGAGATGTAGTAGGGTTTCCGTTGAACTTTCACACAAAAAACACAGCTCGCTTGATATCAGCCCAATTTTGAAAAGATATCTGTTTGTGGAAATTCGTCGATGGAGTAGTTTAAACTGAAAAATTTGCAGTTTGGCTTCGCGAGTGCATAGAAAAGGCAGACTGTACGACTTGCTCCAATCAATCATTTCAGCACCATGTGCTTGGAAATCAGATATCCATTTACTTTGATTTCTTTGCGGCAGGGATGCATGTCGTTCAATGAGTATAGTGTAGGCTAATTTGCAAAAATCCTTCGACCCCAGTAGTGATTCAGTACTAGTATTTAACATTTGAAAACAATCAGAGTTGTGCTTCACGTCCAAAACTGCTGTCACAACGCTGCGGTATTGAAGAAAGTTGGCTTTCAGAGAATATTTCTCTCTGAAAGCCTCGAAGGTCAAAAACTTTGACGAAGTCTCGTCAAGAAGATTGCTTACTTTTTTAATTCCTGCCAAATACCAGCTTTTATAAAAAAGCGGCTTACCCTCTATACGTACAAGCGAATTGTGCCATATTGGCATGTAAGAGAGAGATGGTGGGCTGCGGTTGAAGTTGAGACGGCACCAAACCTCAATAAGTTCCTTAGTAAAGGGATCCTCAATTTCTAGCGAGGCAACATCCTTTGAATCAAGATTACCGGAGAAAAGTGCTGTTGTAACGCGGTTTCCTAAGAAGAAATCAAGAAACAGTTTCCATTTTCCTTTGTTGTTAGGGTCTAGAAAAACATTTTTTGCAATCGTATTTCCGTAATTTTTCACATTTCTGCTTCTCTCCAAACGTTCTCGGAAGAGCATTATCTTATCTCTTACTACTTCTTACTTATCCTCATCGGGCCTATGAGGAATCTTGATCTCTTATTCTCTTATTCGCGACCTTATTCTTATTACACTGACGCTTCCCATTTTGATTGTGTAAATGCATGTTATTTTGGCCACAGGGCCGAACTTTACCTGCGTCGAATATTGAACTATAACTCCCTTCTTTTTATTCAACAGGATATTCCACGCCTGCTAACATGACGAGTAACTCCACAGAAGCACCCCCCGGGGGATCGGGATTCCCGGTTCCGCGCCAAATTCAGATCGGAGTCACAGTCCTTGCCGTGATAGTTATCATCCTGGCAATGATCGGTAATACGCTGGTGATTTACATCGTGTGCACAGTAAACCACATGCGCAGCTCAACAAACACTCTCATAGCCAACATGGCCGTTGCCGATCTTCTTATGGTCATAGATATTCCGTACATACTCAAATGGGTCTACGTGTGGGATCATTGGTTTGGCACGTTCATGGGCACCGTGTTATGCAAGTGCTTTCACTCTGCTCAAGTGGGATCCTTAGCCGCCTCAGTGTTCAGTTTAGTGGCGATTTCTCTCGATCGAAGTTTTGCCATTCTATTTCCAATGAAGACGATCATGACTAGAAACGTTGTGCGTTTTGCGATCATCATGACATGGCTAGGTGCGCTGGCGTTGACTGTTCCACTCATGGTAGCGACAAAGAATATAGAGATGGAAGGAATGAACTATTTCAGTTGCAACGAGAACTGGCTCTCGCTGTCACACACGACCTACGTCACATTTTTATTCACGACTTCCTACATCATTCCATTGTCGATTATTGCTTTAGTTTACTGCTCGGCGGGATTGCGTCTTTGGAGCAGAAAACTCCCCGGCCATCGCAATTTAATGGCGCACAAAAAGGCCCAAGCCTCGAGCAGACGAGCGACCGCTATGTTAATAACAGTCGTTATTATTTTTGCTCTCTCCTGGTTTCCATTTCAAGCCTTGGAGATCATACGAAATGTTAATCCTCAGCTTTTGATCGAGCACACAATTCCCATAGAAGTGTACTTTGTCATCCCGTGGTTTGGTTATTGTAACAGCGCCATTAATCCAATACTCTATGTGATATTCTCAGAGAACTATCGTCGGGAATTCTATCGAATTCTCTGCAGGGGGCCAAGCCGAATGGAACGTTACAGGAACACAATCGTTGGGAGCCGTAGCACGACTCGAATGACGCGCCTGTCACGAGGGAGCTCTTTAGCTGTGAGTATCCCACTTCAGAAGCTAAGGGAGGAAGCCAATAACAGGAGAGGAAGTCCCGAGACACCTTGAGTGGCAAAAAACATCAGTGAAGTACAACAGTCTATGCCACGGACCTACTGGTTGGACTAATCAGACTAAGTTCCTGATGTATGATGTGATATGTAACGGCATAGCTGTATAGAATCTACACAACTTTAAACTTTTTCTTTTTTTTTGCCCGCTGTAGCATCTTTAATGCATTCTCTTGTTTTATTTACCCGCATTTCTTTTGCTAGCCTACGGTTACCTAAACCTATCACATGCCTTATTCTTTTGTTGCTAGCTATTATGACGAAATACTCGCTTTTCTCTCCTTTACAATGCTATTTGTCAGCCCCTGTGTTATTCAGGTTTTTTTTTTTGGGGGGGGGGGGTACACAGTCAAACCATTACCATTGCCTTATTGAACCTTATGTTTTATTAGTGAATATACAGGTTTTACCCGGGTTTTCTAAAATCTTACGGTTTATTTTGGATACAATCTTCAGGTTATATTGACAGTATCAAAAGTTCTTTTAGGTTTTGCTGACAAAATTATTTCGAGAGATTAAATTGCTTTTAATCTCTTGAAATAGAAAGAACATACACAACCGATAGGGGCTGTGGCGAGGACGTCGATCGCCACATGTCTTTACAGCTTCATTTACTCGAGAGAAGGGACTAATATTTAAGAGCGAGTGAGAAAAAAAGTGTAATAAATAAAGGCCCATTAAAACTGGCAACATTTTTTTCAACTTGTTTTGCAACATCGTTGCATTGCAAGTTGTTAAATGTTGTTGCGCGTATTACCCTCCGTATTGTAAGCCCTTGTAAGTTGCGGCAAGATGTTGCACAAAATTGAACTCATGTCTACTTCGCGCAACATGTTGCCGTAACTTGCAACACGGGAAGTTATACGCGCAACAATACTTTTACAGACCTTAACAACTTGCAATGCAACGATGTTGCGAGACAAGTTGAAAGAAAGCTCTTAATAAAGGCCCAGTAATACGGGCAACATTTTCTTTCAACTTGTCTCTCAACATTGTTGCATTGCAAGTTGTAAAGTGTTGTTGCGCGTATTACATGGTGCTGTAGTGTAAATGTACATATTTTATGAATATGAGAGTAGATGGCGACCCAGAGAGGGGTGTACGTGTGGGTGAGATTTAAGGGTTGTAATTTTCCCGGAACATAATTACCTTTTTCCGAAAGTATATTAGTATATTCAGTTATAACCGTATTAAAATTTTCCTGTTGTTCTCCAGTAAAGAAAGGCTATTGCAATGTTTATCGTCTGAGGGGTTTGGGAAAGATCAAAATGTCCAGTAATGTTTGTAGATCTACGAGAACGGGCCGGGCAGTCAAATAGAATCTTTAGTCACATTCAGAGACAATAATATACTTGGGAAGATGCTCAGAAAGCTTTCGCTATATTAAGAAATGACCGATTTCGTCTTCGGGAAACATTGGAATCTAAAGTTTAATCCTCACCTCGTGTGCCCAACGCAGATAAATGTAGCGAAATGAAGTTAAAACGAGCGAAATTGACAGACAAAGGTTTCATCCGGCTGATTTTGCCTGTTTAATCTCTTCGTCTGTCTACGGTTTTGTTACCCTTCCCCGCCGCTCCTCTTTGTCTTAGGACCTCAGATACTTTATGGTAAATTGCTTGGAAAAAAGTATTCGCAATTTCAGTTACAATTACGAATAATTAAAAAATACTTTAAAAAGTGACGATAATAAACTTTCGAAATAGCTAATGTATAGTATCTTAAAAGGAAGTAAATTTATTATCATTAACGTGTATGTAAATAAGACATAAACTATAATAAATCGTTAGCAATATCAGATGTAAAGAGTCAATTTTACTTCTTTCATCCAGGTCTAATAAACTGTGTTTTTGGACCATGCATGACGCTCGTAGTCTTTTTTGTTTCTAGTAGCTAGTGTCACTAAATGATTTACATCTTTCTTACATCTCTACGAAAGTTAACGTATACCATCCGTTTATTTTGATTTCTTACATATCTAACAAAAATATAAATTACTATAATTTTTTTTTATTTACTATATTTATTAGAGAGGAAGCCACATCAGTTCTAGCGGGTTTTCATGCGGGAATTTGAAAATGTCGGTTTTTCAGGAGTGAGGAAAACCAGAGAACCCGGAGAAAAACCCTCGGAGCAAGGACGAGAACAAACAATAAACTCAACCCACATATGAAGCCGGGTCCGGGAACCAAACTCGGGCCACATTGGTGGGAGGCGAGCACTCTCACCACTGCGCCATCCTTGCTCCTCTAACAAGTTCAACAACAACGACAACCCGGGGCTATTCCCATATAAAGAAGATGGGATGCTCATCGGAAAATTTGAATGAAACCCCTAAAAGAGACCAAACTAGGCGTGGCTGAAATAAATAAATAAATAAATGTATTTAGCACTGTGTGCAATTTGTGAACACTAATAATAAATAAACAAATATTGCAAATCGAATATAAACTTGTTAAAAACCCCAACTGGCAGGAGGCTGACCAGTTGGCTATTTACAAAGCGTAGAGGAGTTGAATTCGGGACGACTGAAGACAAATCCATCCAGTGGCAAAGAGGTGGATTTGGACCAGGGGCCTCCGGATTACAAGTCCAGCGCTCTACCACTAGGCCACGCCGCCTCCTAAAGCTTTCTTTGATCCCTTAAAGACCGCCAACAGGTAATAGTATTCCTTCACGTGCAACCCTAAACGAGACCTCGACGGCAAAAAATATTGTCCTGAACACCCTAAGTGAGACTAAAATCCTTAATTTACACCCCTACAGTCCTTTCGCCACACGGTATGGGAGTCCTCCTTTCGGGAAAACAATAATGATAATGTTAATGCATTTATATAGCGCATTTTCCATATAATATATGTTCAAATGCACTGTGAAATTGTCCCTATTGCTCTAGATTAGTGCATGATTGAGACGGTTTTCACAGCTGTAATTGGACGATGCATAAAGCTTGTATAAGGAACGTCATTTAGCCTATTTATGTGACTAAGTAGTATAGAGGGAGTCACACAAATAACACCTCAGAATTAACCGCTTTTATCGCAGCTGGAGTTCGTTTTTTGCCAAGTGTTAATGAGTCACGGTAAATTCCCCGACTTTGTTTACCCACGCGGAAAAAAACAAAATTTGCATACCATGTTCAGGCAAGCCCTTGACATGTTCAAACAAGCCCGTGACTGTCACGCCACGCGATGCTTTTTTGACAGGTGGCGATGAGTCATGATATTACAACGTCTAAGAATATTATTCGGGGAAACCCCTGACACCCACGCACAAATTTGCATGGCAATTGAACATTTGCGGCCATTGGAATATACACAAAGATGGGTCGAGGAAGACGTGGACTTTGTCTTTTAAGTGGAAAAAAAAACTTGAAAAATTTTATCGGCCCACCATCAGAAATCTTTAAACACGAAAAAATCGCAAAGGATGCTTTACAACCAAGGATTTTATTGTCAGAAGAGGCGATCGCGCAGTTGAAAACTTTTGACAAAGGGCTTGTCGCAAACCTCTTGACAGGAAATTGACTCTTTTGTACGTCTTAATATTTACTTGAAATTATTAAATTTAACAAACCTGTTTTTGTATTTATTGCTCCGTTTCTATTTGCAATTGCGGCCAAAATTTTGTCTCCTTTTGATGCTTCTAATGAAACGTCCTGTTTTTGGAAATTAGACTCGGTTGGACTGACTGTGGCTGACCCCCTTCCACCATCTTTTTTTTGAACCCTAATAAATACCTGTACTTTATCATTTACAATATTATCATCTTTTTTACTTTCAATAAAAAACTGCCATTCTTCAATTATTCCATCAACGGGCATAATGAAGTAATTTAAATTAAAATTAAATTTAACCAAATAAAAAACAACAGAACTTGAGCCAAAACCACCTCCAAGAGTAGTTGTACCATCTGTTCCATCATAAAAACCGTTTATGACAAAATTTTTGTCTTTTTTTAGAAAATAGTTTTTTAACTCGTATCCATTCAGATCAAGATTTGTTTCTAACAAAAGGTCTCCACCTGAAAAAGTAAAAGGCTTTTCAAAAACATCGCTTGGCACATCTGACTGATAACCTTTTACACCATAAGCAATTAAATAAGCTTGCTCACTTGCTTTTGACCCAAAGTAACCAGGGTTGGTTATATCAATAAAAAGTTTATCGTCACTGCTTGACGGATCTTTTTGTGAGTGAATAATTGTTCGCGTGTATTTTGGACTGTGATTGTTAAAGCGTTTTGTATGATAATTAACAGTGTTTCTCCCAAAAGGTGACGAAGCACTTAAACTCCAGTTAAGATCACTTTCAGGAAAGAAAAATTCAACGCAAAGAGTGTAATCACCAGGGAACAAGCCAGTGAGGCCGATTTTAAATCTTGAATTAAAACTGTCTCCGGATTTTAGTAAATTAAAACGAAAAGCGTTTCTGTTAACTAAGTGAACACCAGAGTTAAAATTGTTAACAGTTGTTAATGAGTCAAAATTTGTAACTCCTGTAAAAGAAGATGCTGAAAAAAACAAATGAGAAAACAGATTTTCTTTTGTTCCTGAAGAAATTGTGTGTGTTCCAACATATTTTTTCATTGATGTTAAGTTTACAGCGTCTTGGTCACCAACAGGATTTGCAAGCTGTTTGATTGAATGGTCGTTCATTACCAAATTTTGATTAACAACACCCATTTGTCCAGGGTCGCCTTTTGCCCCAGCGGGACCTTGTGGACCAGCAGGGCCAGTTGGTCCAGCATCTCCTTTTGGCCCTTTTGTTCCAGCAGGGCCAGTATGCCCAGCAGGCCCTGTGGCACCAGCGGGGCCAGTTGGACCTGTTTCTCCTTTTGGACCAGCAGGACCAGCAGGACCAGTTGCACCTACGGGGCCAGCAGAGCCAGTTGCACCTTGGGGTCCTTGAGGACCAGCAGGACCAGTTGAGCCAGTTGGACCGCTGTCCCCTTTATCGCCTTTTTGACCAACGAAACCTCTTGAGCCAGTTGGGCCTTGGGGGCCTTGAGGACCAGTGTCGCCTTTTGGGCCAGCGGGGCCAGTTGGACCACGAGAACCTTGAGGACCAGCAGGACCGGTAGGACCTTGGGGACCTTGGGGGCCAGTGTCGCCTTTATGAGCAGCAGGGCCAGGCGAACCTCTTGGACCAGGGGGGCCGGGAGGGCCAGTTGTTGATGAGCTGTCTGAAGGATGCCCTGTGTCTCCGTTGAAAGCTCCCATTATATATATTCATCAAAATTTTTTTTTGTTATTTTTTTTGGCCTGTCGTGATATAAAAAAGAGAATTTTGTTTTTGTCGCAAGATCAAGCAGATTTCTGTTTATGCCAAGCTCATCTGCAATACGGTTATTTTCTCGTGGAAGAAAAGAAAAAATGCAAAAATGGCTGCAATTGTCACGAATATTTTTTGGAACTTTGAAAAAACATTGAGAAAGATAAATGACGCTGCATTGCCGATGCCTTCCATTTATGAAGTAATTGATTATTTCGTTTTGATTGCTTTCGCAAACCATGTCGTCAAATATGACTATTTTTTGGTTATCGTCTGTAAGTTCGTCAAGTGGAATGACGTTGTCTGACGCTTCGATAACTTCATAACCGGTTTCAGGATTAACTCTTTTTTCAAAATCGTCAAGAATAAACTGGTACTTTTCTTGATGAAGGTTTTTTGCGCAAAGATAAATTTTGTCGTAAACTAAAAGCTGATAAAGCATGTGTAAAAGAATATTTGTTTTTCCAGAGTTGCTCGGGCCACAAATAAGCATGCGAAAGGTGTCAGAGGGCATGCTTGGATGCCCTTGTTTGAAAGCACTTTGCGAAGAAAACTCAGGATCGTAATTTGGAATCTTCATTTTTTTTGTTGATTATATATATACGCAAAAAGATGTCGATGAAAAAATGGCAAACACTTGCTGAAAAAAAGGCCGCTGTTGAGCGTCAAAATGACAAAATACTTACTGCAATGAAAAACAAAGCTATTGAAAAAGAATTCGGACAGCTTTCAGGTGAGGAGGTATTTAAACCTCTAACACGAAGGCTTGACCGCGCCTTTACCAAGCAAATAAAAACCGATGCTGAAGAAGGTCCAAACTATAACCTGGATGATTTCGATCTTTATAACCCATTTGGTGAAGATTTCAGGCCAGATGTGGAAACACCCCCACCAACTCCGCCGCCGTCACCAGAAGTACCTGACTATTCGATGGTTGAATCTGACCAAGATTTCGAAGAGGAAACTCCAACATCATCACCACCATTAACAACATCACCAGCCCCACCTCTTGCGGAAAAGGAAGATGATGATGATGATGATGATGATGATGATGATGATGCAGAAGGTGATGATGTTGCAGAAGGGGGTGATGATGGCGCAACGCCGTCACACGACTTGTCTCAGTCAGTTGAACGGGCCAAATGGGGAACACCACAAAAACCAGGAATCGAGGGATCAGAATCAACAGACCTGCAGGTGCTAAACAGCATGTTGACAAAAAATGTAAACAATCCCAACTATGTTGTTAAAAGTCCGAAATCAAAATTTTACGGTTACACTCTTTCAGACATAAAAAAAGCGCGAGACGAAATTTTAGAAAGAAGGGGAGAAAAGAAAGCAAAATCTTCTTTATTTTTTGAAAAAGAACCACCAGATCAAGAGGGGAGCGGTGTTGTTGATGAAAATGCTCTTGTTGACAGACTTTATATAAGCATCGGTTCCATTAAGGCAGGAAACACTTCAAAAAAGTTGCAAAGACAAGTAGCGATATTGTTACAAATGTTAACGAAACAGAAAGTGCTGTCAACAGAAGAAGCAAAAAAAATTTTACATAAGTATAATATACGATGAAACATCTTAACCTTTTGCTCAACTCCTCGATTGCAAAAAAGAAAGATGCAAGAAATGAACCTCATGACTTTCAAATCAACTTTGAGCCCCCAATTAATTTAGACTCTTCAAAAAGGTACAAAGCTGCTCTGAACGAGCTTGTAACAATGAGCTATTCTTGGTATAATGTTTCAGAAAAATATAACAACAACAAATTTAAATGGAAGAAGAAAAGTGACTCAGAGTGGATCACTGTTACCATTCCTGACGGAATGTATGATTACAAAGACCTAAACGACACTTTTCAAGCTCACACAGGAAAAACGGATGATTCGAAAGACATTTTTAAACTTTATTTTCACACTACGACCTACAGGGTCATAATTCTCATCGCAAACGATTACGAGCTTGATTTGAGGGAAGGTAATTTGTCAGAGCTTATTGGATTCAACAAAAAAATCTTAAACGACATGAACAACGTTGGTGATCGTGTTCCGAACTTGACAAGAGGGGTAGACTGGATTTATATTCATTGCGACCTTATTTCAAGAGCTCTTGACAATATTGTAGACGATGTTTTGTACACGCTGTCAACATCGACTCTTGAAATCTCTTACCCATTTTCGAAAGAGCCTCGCCGACTTTTGTGGCATCCGGTTAACAAAAACCGAATTAACTCGATAAGAATCAGAATCAGTGATGGAAATGGAAATGACCTTTTTCTGAACGATCAACCGGTCGCTTTGAGCATTTTTATCGAAGAGGAAGAATAATTTTTGAAAAAAGTATATAGGATGAATCACCCAAGCGAGTGGACGAGGTTTTACGACAGAGGTCGATACAGATATCGGCACAAAGGAACAGGGGTCGTCAGAGACACTTTAATGGCAATCGGAAAACGATTCGCAAAAAGCGGAAAAAAAAGGGCAGAAGAGGCTGCCAAAAAAGCAGCTGAGAAAGCAGCTGAAAAAGCTCTTGAAAAAACGGTCGAAACCACAAAAAAAGTTGTTGAGCGTGGCGCGGAAAAAATTCAGCAAGTTCTGAAAAGAAAAAAAAGTCTCTTACCTGAGTCACAAAAAAAGCTTGAAGAGTTGACGGGAAAAAAAGGACTCAACCAAACGTCGAGACAAAAGCTTAAAAACATTTTAAGAACAAAAGAAGCAAGGTTGAAGGTAAACCAAATCGTTTCAGAAAATTAATTTTTTTTTGCAGTTATATATACCCTGCTTTGGGAACGATGTTCAGAAGCGGAAAGTTTTTGGAAAAAACTGAGTTTGTGCGGTTTGGTCTTTCCACGCCAATAAGCCTTCCTGGAAACAATCAGCACCAGACAAAAACTGGCTACAAATTTTCTGTAACCGACAGAAACAACTGGTACGACTGGTACAACGCTTACCTTCGAGCCGATTTCACTTTTGAAGCGACCGCAGATGGGGCCGCGGTTGCAGGAGACACTCGTTCCGCTCCTATCAATGGATCTTTTTCTTTGTTAAACAAACTTGTGGTAAAATCTGCAGGAAAACCTCTCTATAACGTTGACAACATTCACAAGCTGATATTTATCAAAAACTTGTTGGATTATTCTGATGACTTCTCCAGAAGTGTGGCAAAAAGCCAGTTTTGGTATCTTGATACAGATGACACCACTATCACAGCAGATGCTGCAACAAACCTCGGAATCCGGCAAAGGGGGTTGTTGGCCCACGCGGGTGCGACGGTCAACACTATCATTCCTCTGAACAGGTACTCTTTTTTCGAAGAGCTCAGTGACAAGCTATTGCCACCAATGCAGCTTGAGCTTGAAATAGAACTTCAGTCTGACGCAGAAATGATTTGGCAGAACGACGGTACAAACAGGCGAATTGTTGTAAGAACCCTTGAGCTGTGGGTTCCAAAGCTTCGGTTTACGAGCGAAGGGCAAGTGCTTGCGAATGAAGACTTTTTAAAACCGAGAAAGTGGACTTACATGAGAGAAATGGTAGCGCCCAGCAGCAGCCGACGTGCGGCTTTTGGAACTTGGCAGATAAATCCTGGAATTAAAGACGCAAAGCACGTTTTCATCTTCATCCAGCAGACCCGAAAAGTAAACGCTCTCACCCAAAACCCGTACTTTTTTGACACTTTTGACATTGACGGAGATAACTCAGCAAAGCTCGCCACTTGCAGGCTGGAGTACGGTGCTTCCAACTTTTATCCTGACCTGGAGTATGACGAAAATTTCAAGCTGCGAATCCTCAACGACGTAATGAATTACCGTTACCGAAAGAATGATTACAATACAGGAGTTCAGCTGCAGACAAGCAACTTTAGCACACTTTATCCTTTTCTTTACTTCGACCTTCGAGAAAACAAAGATAACTTGACAAACGATCCGAAGCAGATGGTTTTTCACTACAGGCTTAATGAAGCGGCAAATGCCCAGGATTACACGATATTCGCAGCCATTCTGTACGAAAGCGAAATGGTTTTGAGGGAGGTGGGTAACGAATTGGTTGTGGTCTAAATTTTTTCACAAAATATATACGCGATGACTTCTTACCACTCACGTAAGGTCGTGCTGTCTGAGGGACAAAAAGAAAGCCTCGCCAAGGCGTTTTCGAACAAAACGGCAATTACACTAAGGCTGAAGTACGAAGACATTGCAAAAGGAGATGGAAACACTTTGCATCTAACAGCGCGTCAAATCAAAAAAATAAAGCAAGCCGTTAGCGACAAAAGGGGAGTCGATCTGAAAATGAGCGAAACACAGATCAGAAACTCACTCAAGCTTGTCAAGGCCGCGGTTCTTGGTAAAGGGTTGCAGGTAAAACCAAAAGGTGGCAATGGCATGAGGGTCCGTCCTGCAGACGTGATGCGGCGGCCGCCCCCATTTATTGGAACTTGGGGAGAAAAAAAATGAATTTTGAGGACGTTCCTTTAACTGATTTTGACCTGCTTGCCTGGTGCGATTATCTAAAAATACCGATAAAAGGCGTTTTTTCACGAAACGAATTTTTACCAAAAAATCACTCCCCTTGCATAATTAACATGGACGACTTGGGCGGACCCGGCACCCACTGGGTATGCTGCTTTAAAGAAAGAGAAAGATACGAGTACTTTGACTCTTTCGGCTTGCCGCCTCCCGTGGAATGGGAAAATGATCTTGTTCTTAAGGGAAAAAAGAGCTTTTTGCGAAACGACAACCAGCTTCAGTGGGAACTTAGCGTCCGGTGCGGCTACTACTGTTTGCTTTTTTTGAATGAACGAAACAAAGGGCGGTCGTTTAACAAAATTCTTGAAATGTTTTCTGACGATTTGTTAAAAAATGAGGCCGTGGTCAAACATTATTTTTTGCGGCAGGTATAAATGAAACGACAGCCTCAAATGTTGTTCAGACAATCAACAACCTCTTTAGTGATGAGTCGAATATTTTTTTGCCACTCTGGCGTAAAATATTCAATCACAAAGTAAACGACAAGATGAGAGCAGGCAATCATTCTTTTATGAAATGAACAAATGTTCTATTGGACTAAAATTTTTCAGTCAGGTATAAAATGAAGGTGTATTGTGTGAAAGAAAGAAAGTTCACTCCCAATGTGCCTAACACAGAAAGGGTTGAAACAACAAAAAACAGCCGAAAAATGTTAAAAGTCAAATGCGCCAGTTGCGGTATCACAAAGACGCGGTTTCTTGCAAAAAGCCAGAGCCAAGGAGGCGCTTTAGCGAGACACAAGCCACGCTTGGTTGACAAAATCGCCGAGGGCGCAAGCATGTTTTTGTCTGGCCCCTCGCCCACGTTTGCGACAGCGGCCGCCAAACTTGCGGGGCAAGCATTCAAAGGAGTAAGCGACAATGTTGCATATTTTCGAAGCACATAATTGAACAAAAAAATAAAAACTTAAATGGAAAGTCAAAAAGTTTACTGCGTGAAAGAAAGGCGTTGCACTTACAACGAGCCTGACAGCAAAAAAACCTCGATAAACATCGATGGCCAAAAAATACTTGAAGCCAAATGTAACAGTTGCGGTATAACAAAGATCGTTGTTTTCGATCCGGTAAAAGGTTTTTGGACTGCCAAAGACGCTTGGAAAGCCAAACAAAAAACAAAAATTTTTTAAACAGGTATAGGATGGAGGTCTATTGCGTAAAAGAAAGGAAGTTTACTCCCAATGTGCCTGAAACAGAAAGGGTGGAAACAACAAAAAACGGCCGAAAAATGTTAAAAGTTACCTGCGCAAGTTGCGGTATTACTAAAACTCGATTTGTTTCCAATAAAAACGGTGCAGGCCTTGACATCCACAAAGCCATTGGCAAGCTACCGAAACCGAAAAAAGGGTGGACGCTGCCGGGGCACAACTACACCGGGCCTTACAATCCTCTTAAAAAGCAGCTGACTTACGACCCCAAAACCGGAAAGATTTTGAAAATCAAACAGCAACCGACGGGGGCGACAGACGCGGTCGCAATGCAACACGACGTCGATTACGCTGTTTGTGCTGGTAAAAAGGATGAAAAAAGTTGTAAACACGCTGCAGACAAAAAAATGGTAAAAGCGCTTGACGCAGTTCCCAAAAACAAGCGCCAGTGGGGGCACACTTTGGCAAGAAACGTAATTGCATCAAAGCAGAAGGTTGGCTTAGGGGTTGGAGAAACCGTAAACAAAAAAATCGGAGAAAAAATTCCTGGTTTTCAGCAGGCGCAAGATCTTGCTATGATGATTACAGGAGCCGTTGGCGGAGATAAAAAGCTTCTTGAAAAATATTGGTCAGGAGACATAGCCAAGGGCGCTTTTAACACCAAAACAGGTTTGTTCAGCAAAAAGTTTTGGACTCACCCTTCAGAAAACCAAGACCCTTCTTGCTCAGCCACAGTTTATAACAAAAAAACAGGAAAATGGGTTAACCATTATTGCGATTAAATCCAAATTTTTTTGCTTACAAGTATAATGGCCACCGCAACCCAATACAGACAAGCCGAAATCAAGGCTATGAAACTGACTTTGGAAAATCAGCAGGCCCACTACGAAAAGACTTCCGCCAAATTCAAGCGCTGGCATACTCGCTGTCAGACAGCTTGCGCTTTAACGGGGGGTGCCGCGACAATTCTTACTGGCTCAGGTCTTGCAGCTTCGCTTTCCGCTGTCGGCATTGTCGTTGGCGGGCCTTTGATTGCGACAGCAACAGTTTTTTCTCTCGCGACAACTTCTTTAAGCGTCACTGTCAAGTTTTTCTTGCGAAAAGCAAAAAAACACAAAAAAATACTTTCACTTGCTGAAGAAACTCTGTTAGCGATCAACTCTCTTACTTCTGCTGCCCTTGAAGATGGAAAAATTTCTGACAGCGAATACCAAGAAATCGTCAAAAAGTACGGTGCCTTCTCTTCTGAAAAAACGAAACTGCGTTACTCAAATCACACTGACGGTGTGCGCCCCCACCAATCTTGAAAACGTTTTTCGGCAGCTTTTTTCGTTTTTTTACTTTTCGTCAAATTTTCCGCAAGCTTTTCGATTATTTCTTCTTTTTTTGGCCAAGAATCGGGTAGCTTTTGGAAATAAAAATACAAAAAACAGCCGTAGTTGACGTTTTTGTTATGATTTTTGTATTCTTTCACCGCGTTTGCCAAAAATTGCAGCCTTGCCGGCTCAAAATCTTCCCAAAAAATGCCGTTTTTTTTCAAAACTGTTTTCAAATATGACAAGTTCGCCACCGGCACAATCGTTTGTTTTTCTATCTCTTCCAGTTCTGCAAAATCGTTGTGTTCGGGAAAAACAATTGGTTCAAAAGACCTTTTTTTCAACAAATCAAAAAAATTTTCAATATCTTTTTTTGTTAATTTAACGCCCAGACCATAAGGGTCATCGCCAAGTTTTTTTTTGTCTTTTAGCCACTTGAGTCTTAAAGATTCAACAAAGTTATAATAAATCGGAGCCATATTATTACTAAAGCCTGCAAGGAAACAAGGGTCAACGCCAAAATATTTTTTTTCTTCCATGTTATATTAAGTCTTTTAAGTTCAAATGGAAAATAATAAATTGGAGTCACGTTACTACAGCCCGCAAGGATACTGGAAAGGAATTTCTGCAATAAAAAAATTAGCCAAAGCCGCAAAGGTTTCCGAAGATACTGTAAAAAGGTGGCTCGGAAAACAAGCGTTTTGGCAAATCTACCTTCCCGCACCACGATACGTTCCGCGTCCAAAGTTTGATGTTTCTACTCCTAACGCGGTCCACCAGGCGGACCTCCTTTTTCTTCCTCATGACAGATTGCCGCGAGGGCGAAAAGTTTACAAATACGCGTTGACTGTTGTTGACGTTGCCAGCCGTTACAAAGAGGCCGAGCCTTTGACCTCCAAAGATTCAACTGAGGTTGCAAAAGGTTTTCAGGCAATTTACAGGCGTAGTGCACTGAAATGGCCACAGATGCTGCAAGTTGACCCCGGGCGCGAATTCATGGGCGCTGTTACCAAAGAAATGGAAAATCGAAAAACAGCTATTCGACGCGGGCGTGTTAACATTCACAGAGATCAGGCCATTGTTGAACGTTTCAACCGCACACTGGCAGAGCGCCTGTTTGGTTATCAGTACAGTGTCGAGTTGACCCTGCCATCTGGCCAGCGGTCGACAGCGTGGGTTAAGAGGCTACCCGAAGTTATTGCCGCTCTGAACAACGAAGTTACACGGCTGACGGGCAAAAAACCCTCAGAAGCTATTAAATTAAAAGCCGTTGCTGCCAAGCCGTCGACTCCTTATTTGAGGCCTGTTGGTAAGAGCGAAAAAAAGCTCCCCTCCTCCGTGAATGTTAGATATTTGTACCAGCCGGGTGAGTTAGAAGGTGGCGGAAAACGTGCCACCGATCCAATCTGGTCTTTAAAAGTCTTTTCGCTTGAAAGAGCTGTAATGAACCCGAACGAACCTGTTTTGTATTACTTGCAAGACGGCCCCAAGCGTGGCTTTGTGCGCGAGGAGCTGCTCGTAGTACCTCCTGATACCGCCCTTCCGCCAGTCAATGCCAGCTAAACGTGATATTCAATCGGTTCGGTATGTATTCCATCTTCAAGCACCCAACGTTTGTCGTAATAGGCGCTCAAACCCAGTTTTTCCTGCTCGTAAGTTACCATTTTTCCTTCCTTCATACGGAAGCCTCTGTTTGTTGCCATGTCCTTATGACCATTCAGAGCGGCCTTAAATCCTTGCCATCTTATTTCGTTTTGCGTCTTGGATACCCCCTTGGTGCTAAACTTCTTTTTTTCACCTTCTGGTTCCTCGATAAAATAACACTTTGAGCAAAGCGCAATCATCCGGCTGCCCGTACACTCAAGCTTAAAGAGACCGGGGGTGCGGCCGCTCCACTTGTCCCAAACCAGCCATTGTTTTTTTTGGGCCTCGAATTCTTGTTTTAGCTCAGGTTTTACGATGTCCTCAAGCTTCGAAGCAGAAATGGCCATGTAACAGCTGTCCGTGTCCATCTGAATGAGCTCAAAGTCCATTCTATCAAAATACTTATCTAAAAAGTCATAGTAAAACTTGAGCATGCGCAGCTTTGCCAACTGGTAAACCGCGATCCCAACTTGAAAGGGCCTGCTGATTGTTATCCGGGGCTTGCGGCTTTCCAACTCGTACGCTTGCCCGATTTCATCTAAGTCACTAAAATACGCGCTTCGTAGAGCTCTATCAACTACTTTCTCATCTTTGGTGTATATCACATTCGTTTGCCGTTCTAGTGCCTCTATCAGCTTCCCGTAAGCACTGTTTCCTAACAGCTTAAACACGTCAGCCAGCAAGGCCTTGCTGTTATCAACATCACCTGTTCTCCGCGCCTCTGTCACTTGTTCTACAAACCAGGGGAAGATCTTTTTCGGTTGGTAGTCAATCGTTCGGTGAACCGCCGTTATCTCTGCCCCGTGTTCCACATACCAGCGCAGCAGTGGAGCATACAAAAGAATTTTTTTGGCAGAAAGGGCTCCAACGAGCTTTTTACCATCTCCACGATTTCTTTTTGTTTTTTTCAAGTATTCATACATGTGTCGTGGAACAGCTTCGCCTGGAACCACTTTGTTGTAAAAGAATGGCGGCATCTCTTCAAACTTTTTCCACAATTTTTTTGGAATCTCAATATCAACTTCCGCAAATCCAAACCATCTGCGTATATAAGAAGGATTTTCTCCTTTCAGATTTTGCATAAGTAAATAGGCTTCTGCTGCTTCAAATCCTGAACATTGCCGGACTTCTTCTTTTCCGCAGGGCATGTCTTCCAACATTGTTGACAGATAGAGGGCATTTGCGTCGTAGCCAACGATGTTTTTGCAAAAATTTGCGTTTTCGAACTGGTGGTCTCTTATCTTTGTGACGCCAGCTTCGTGGTACCTTGTAAATACTATGCTTGGCCCTCCAACAACAGCCTCTTTCAGCATCTCATACGCTTGTTTGCACGGGCTGTACATTTCTGCGCCCCTCTCGACCGCCCCCCGAAGCAGGTAATGCAAACTCACACCAGGAATGCTGACGGCGTCTTTTAGGATGTCTACCCCCTTTTCAGTGTAAAAAGCTTTCATCTTTTCCAAGGCTTCCAGGCCAGGAGCCACGTCGAGGTTGTTGTAATAGCAAAGCCAATCTGCGAAGGTGCGCATACCCTTTTCTCGAAATATCTTCTTGCAGGCTTGCCATTCTGAAAGTTTAAGAACAAAGGAGTTTTTTAATTTTGAATACCAAGCAAGATAATCAGGCAACCCTGGATAGTCAAGCTTCTCGGGGGAGTCAAACCACTCATAAGGAAACCACGATTTCGTAGCCTCACATCCGTATGCCTTAACCCACTTTTCATAGCTTGTTCCTGGCCCAAGGTAGTTGATAATGTCAAGGAAACGGAAGCCCTGAGTGAGCAAGAACATGATTTTGTTACAGTTTTTTGCCACTCTGACTTTGCCCGTTGTGTCAGCAAGGTGGTCTGCGAAGTTATTTTTGATCAGATTCAGATCGTAACTGCCAGAGTTGAACCCAACTACAGGTACCTGGTTGCACCATTCCTCAATTTTTTGTCGCTGCGCTTTTGGAAGCAGGCCTACGTCTTCTGGCATAAATTCCGCTCTTACTTGAGCCCGGATGTTTTTTCCGCGTCTCTCTAGCTCTTCCATAAACTTGCGGACCAGCTCCGTGGGGTCTCTTTCACAGATGTGGGTGGGCTCTCTTTCAAGAGTGTCACCGATGCTTACCGAGATTGGCACGTGCGCGTTTTCGATCGTGAGTGTTGGCGTCGGTTCCTTTCGCTGATTATTGTCGCCATACGCCTCGAAATCGTACAAGATCGCGTGCGGGTAGCTTTTTGTTTGCGCCCGCGGTGGATCAACAACGATTTCCCTTACTTCGCACGCCCAAGCCTCGATCACGCGGTAGCCGGCCCTTCGTAGCAATCTTGTACGTTTCATTGTGGCTTTAAACCTGTCTTCGCGTGTTTGGTCGTTGCGGTCAATGATTTTGTTACGATCTTGCGGGTAACATTTTCGACACCCGTGCCAGTGGCAGCCGTGGTATTGAAATACAGTTTTTGAAATAGGGTCGTACCCGTCGACAGGTGCGCGCTCAACCCAACGCTCGCCACCATGCCCGCACATCGCGTGGTGTATGTGAATTTTCCGCCGCTTGGCTTCTCGTTCAAGCCACCGAAGCGATTCTTTGGAAGCTTGATTGCTTGGATAGAAAGCCTTCTCAAAGCTTGTCTGCGGTTCTTCAACCTTTTTGCCCGGGCAATCAATTATTGTTTTTCCTTGGCTGCAAGTTTGATAATGGCGTTTAAGGTTACAAACTTTTGTAAATCTCGCGTTGCAATGGGCGCATGCATACGTCTTGGCTAACCTTTCAATATCTTTAATAACAAACGCGTGCCCTTCGTAAATTCCGATTGTCAGAATGTTCGTCAGCATAGCTGGAGAGTTTCTTCTTAGGTGCCATACGACTTCCTCATTTTCTTCACGCACAGGCTCATAAACTCGAATGCCGAGCCAATCAGAAAAAGCGGCACCCTGATTCAGATGCCTTTCAACTTTATCTAATTCATCAAGAGATGTTTTTAGACAGTCGGTCGGCTCAGTTGCGAGTTTAAAAAACCCCTTTGCGAGACCTCGAGCTGCTGCTGTGCTTCGATGTGGGAGCGCTCCTTGATGCACAGCAATGCAACGCCATAAACACAAATTATCTCGATAGGTATCTAGCGCCACCATCGACCGGCCATGTGCAAGGTTGCGCAGCCAGTCTGGTAAGGGGCCTGTGCCTAACAGCGGTTGTCGGTCAAGCACAACCTTTACATCAACATTAAAAAAGCTTTCAAACTTCCACTTTGTAGAAGGTCTTTTGATATTGTCAGGTGCCAGGCGTTTTGTCTCCTGTTCGGTCAACCATTTTCTCGCTGCAGAAAGCTTATTAATCCAAGGTGAGCCTTTGTTAATGTAGTAAACAATGACCGTATCATCATCAATGTTGCGCAACCGATACGAGTAAGTATGCCTGATATAAAACGCTGTGTTTACATTTTCTCGAATTTTTTCCATAAAGTTTGGTGTAAGGTCTTTTTCCAAACCTCTGATAAAGCGCCAACGAATAAAACGCCGGCCACTATTTTCCTCCCCCTCGTATTCCGCGACATCAAGAAGGTTTAAAATCTCATTCTGATAATTTGTTACCACCCGATTTTCGTGTGGTACAAAAGGATCAAATTCATTTAGAATGTTCTTCCTTTTTTGCTCCTTCTTTTTCTTGCGACGAAGTCGCTGAGGGGGTTTTGGGTGATACTTTTGTGAAAGCAATGGTTTTAGCAAACGCTTTTGCACTTCAAGCGGGATCGGTTCATCCAGTATATTACGGACAACTTCACGAAGTGGGCCCGATATTTGAGGCATTCGCTCAATTTGTTGCTCAACAAACTCGTCAAATTGACTTGCTTTGTTCGCGGTCAACAAGGTCTTGCTGAAAGCCATGTAACTAAAAAGCACAAATGTTCAATTGACATGCAAATTTGTGCGTGGGTGTCGGGGGTTTCCCCGAATAATATTCTTAGACGTTGTAATATCATGACTCATCGCCACCTGTCAAAAAAGCGTCGCGTGGCGTGACAGTCACGGGCTTGTTTGAACATGTCAAGGGCTTGCCTGAACATGGTATGCAAATTTTGTTTTTTTCCGCGTGGGTAAACAAAGTCGGGGAATTTACCGTGACTCATTAACACTTGGCAAAAAACGAACTCCAGCTGCGATAAAAGCGGTTAATTCTGAGGTGTTATTTGTGTGACTCCCTCTATACTACTGACTATTTATTGAGTCATACAAAATGCGGAGTCGTCCGTTCCCTGCGATCGGTAAGTTAGGGAGCAGTGCGATAAACAGAAAGTGAAAAGAAAAGAAAGGCGTTTAAAAAATGAAAGAAAAATGACGAGGGTTTGTCGCCTCCACGCCCCAAACCCTTCGCCATTTTTTCCAATCGCCGTTACGTCAAGTACTAACTGAATTCTGTTTTCGCACTGCTCCTTAACTAACTGAACGCTTGGAACAAGCTAAACGAGAGGCCGTGTTGTAGCAGATCTACAGACTCTAGATCAACCGGCCTGAAACTGCATATACATAAATGAACTTACAATTCTTTTGGTCTATGTCGTAGGTTGATCTGATAGAGGGTGTGGATTCGGTTAAGTTAAACGTTACGTTGGTGACCAGAATGAATGGAGCTTTTTTTTGAGATGGTGTGGAATGGGTTAGAGTTGTTTGGGCTGGCTGACAGGCTGAGCCCAGTTAGTGTAGTGAGTCACTTGATTAATAGCGGGTAACCATTTATTTTAAGACTGAGATTTTTTTAAAGAAGAGCTCCTTGCAGAACGGGCGTTACACACCCACTGCGCTAAAAGGAATACCGTTAGAGTTTTCTCGGCAGTGTATCAATATTACATGCCAAAACTGAATTCAGGCTTCCAGAAACCCTTTTAATCTTACAATTTTATAACTAAACACTCGATCAAAAATATCAGGAGGTGCTGAACCACTTAACTGTGAATTTAATCATTTAAACAATAAGGAAAGAACTTTATTACTGTGTCAAAACATCTAGCATACGTTAACTGGGGACACCCAACTACGTTACAACGAACATATTATATAAGTAACTGATAAAATATGGAAAAATAGAAGAGGTAAACCGTAAAATCAACCAGACGGTAACTAAATGTTACAGAGAAAACAGTCTTTAATATACAAGTATTGACTATCAGTTGAGAAAAATCGACTGATTTAATACGCCTCTTAAAAAGGTCTACGGATTCAGAAGACTCGTAAAGTGGCTAAGTTTTGATCAAAAACAGGACCTTAAAAGCTTATATTGTGTTAATCTACTTTGCTAACTCCTCTTTTTCAAAACACAGTGCAAGTCGATCGTTATTAGTTTCCTTTTCTAAAGTGAACTAATGGTTAAATCCCGGGGGTTAAATAAGTCTCCCCGCTTGTAAGCTTCCTTTATTTCAAAAACGTTATGTTCTTAGCATTGTCTTTGACCATTGAATGGTCTTAAAATATTCACATGCTATGTTGCCAGCTATCATAGTTTCTTTTTTGGTTAGGCCATCCCCTTTTTTTCTCTGTTCAGCATCGTCCGACGGATCCAGTTTTTCGCGTTTTCAAAAAAATGTTATTCAGAAGGTAATGAAGGCAATGACACATTATTTTAAACAATGGTTCATCCTTTTTACGCTTTTCTCGTTTGAGTTTAACCACGACGTCGATTTTTCCTTTCTCCATTGCCGCCATGTTGACTTTGTAACCATGTCTTCAGTATTGCTTCCAGGCTTCACGGATATTATGCTGAGGTACCGGGCCTCCTAGTTCCAGACTCCTTATCCACTTTTTTTGGTTGTTTTTTTTTTTAATTCCGACCGACCGACCCCAAATCAGAAAACAAATACGACGATAAATGAAAAAAAAAGGGGATGGCCTTATACTTCTTGTTCCTCTGTCTCCTTTGTTTCGAATATGTTAACGTTTTCCCACCTTATTTATAGTTTCGTATGTAAATGCTGACTTGTATATTTCATGTTAAGTTTTCCATATTCATTCACGTCAGTGTATCGTGGACCATCGTTTAGTGCGTGTGTGTAATTTTTTGGTTCCCTGAACCTCGTTCTTCCAGTATTTGGTAAGCCGTCTTTGCTCATTGCTTGTTCTTCCGTTTTCTTCGGTTGGTTGCCGTGTTTAGTGTAATTCATTTTTTAACTTATCATAGGAATTAGCTTGTTTCGTATTTAAGTTGAATTCACTTGCTGGCAAGTAAATGAGTTTGTGTGGTATGCTTAACGGAACGGCCCTTTGCCTCTTCATGCTATCTAACTTGCAATCAAAAAGCCATCTTTTACGTAACACCTTACAGGGGAAAGATGAAGACTCTTAAGAGTCTCTTGTTCCTCCTGGTTTGTTTCTCTTCTGAGCATGCGCAGTGGTATATCTGCAGCAATGGAGGTCCCTTGTGAGAGGCGTGTCATCTGAGTCGCTCCCAGGCTCCTGATTATCGAGTTTCTGTAACGTTCCTTTCGGCTTGGCCCCCTGCAGAGAATTCGGTAAAACTCCTGACGATACTTCTCTGAGAATATCACATAAAGAATTGGATTAATGGCGCTGTTACAATAACCAAACCACGGGATGACAAAGTAAACTTCCATGGGAATCGTGTGCTCATACAAAAGCTGCGGATTGAAAACTCGTATCATCTCCAAGGCTTGAAATGGAAACCACGAGAGAGCGAAAATGACAACCACTGTTATCAACATCAATGACGCTCGTCTACTCGAGGCTTGTGCTTTTCCGTGCGCAATTGAATTGCAACGCCCAGGGAGTTTTCTTCTCCAAAGACGCAATCCCGCCAAGCAGTAAACTATAGCAATAATTGACAATGGAATGATGTAGGAAGTCGTGAATAAAAATGTGACGTAGGTTGTTCGTGACAGCGAGCTCGAGGGCCAGTTCTCGTCGCAACTGAAATAGTTCATTCCTTCCATATTCTTTGTCGCTACCATGAGTGGAACAGTCAACGCCAGCGCGCCTAGCCATGTCATGACGATCGTGAAACGCACAACGTTTCGAGTCATGATCGTCTTCATTGGAAATAGAATGGCAAAACTTCGATCGAGAGAAATCGCCACTAAACTGAACACTGAGGCGGCTAGGGATCCCACTTGAGCAGAGTGAAAGCACTTGCATAACACGGTGCCCATGAACGTGCCAAACCAATGATCCCACACGTAGACCCATTTGAGTATGTACGGAATATCTATGGTCATAAGAAGATCAGCCACGGCCATGTTGGCGATGAGAGTGTTTGTTGAGCTGCGCATGTGGTTTACTGTGCACACGATGTAAATCACCAGCGTATTACCGATCATTGCCAGGATGATAACAATCACGGCAAGGATTGTGACTCCGATCTGAATATGGTGCGGGACCGGGGATCCCGATCCCCCGGGGAACGTTTCTTTGGAATCGTTCGTCATGTTAGTAGCCATGGAAAATCCTGACAATAAACAAAATAATTGTTAATTTTAACGCTAAGTAGGGCGGAATGATAAAAGCGTTTTCAGACAAAACATGCTGTTATTATGTTTTGTTGAATGTTTCAGCAAAGAAAAAACATTAAAGGGTTAACATAGTGTTGTTTTAATGCCATTTCTTCCTTATACTAAGAAATTCTTATTTTACAATGGATTTGCGGCAGTCGTTATAATTCACCTGTTTCACTAAGTTTGTGTGCAGTGTTTTCCATCTCATATCGTTCCAGAATCTTCCAGTTATTGCCGAAAGCAGGTGAAAAAACACTGGAGACTAAATTGTTAAGCGGTGTGACTTTTTTCTCAAGACAAATAAAAGATCACTTAACTTGAATACAAATTGCCTAATAATTGCTGCTTTTGATGTCTGCCCGTGCGCTAATTAATATTGACCATAATGAGATCGAATCCGGCCCGTTATAAAAACAATTTAAGGTATGGTCCGATTTTGTACGCTCGTGTTGAAAAACACTGAAATATCTGTGTATATATATGTGTAGAGAGGCATGTCCAACCGTGCAACTTCTCAGTTTCTGTGGCTCTAAGTCGGGCTTGCAAAATGAACAATAAAATGATAATGCTCACCATGAAAGATTTATAATTTAAAACGCAAATACTTCCCTACCAGCTGATATTTTACAAAATTTGTATCACGAAAGACACATTATAGGGGCCGCTGCTTTTTGGATGAGTTATTAATATAAAGAAACTTAATACAGGACCACAACTTGAAGTTAGATAAAAGCGTTCAAATTTCATAATTTCTACTACAACGCAGTCCTAATGAATGGAACAAAGTTTTGTAGTTCTCAGTTAGCATAATATGCTTATACTTTTTCTCCTTCCCTAATTTATTGTTATCTGATTGATAATTTTTTCAGTTTAGTATAGTGTTTAACTGGTAGTTTTAAAATATTGAGCACATGTTAATTTTCCTCTAATTATATGCAATTTTTATTATCGTAACTGAGGACCTTTCAGTGACCCACTTTGTGAGGTAGACTTCCTCATGAAAGATTATTATTATTTTCATAATGAATGTCACTGAGTTGTTGAATGCGACAAGTCGCATATTAATTAGATTCATATGTAGTCAGGTGAAACGGAGGAGAAGTTGTTCTTGAAAGCTTGCAAAAACCTGAAAACTAGCATCTTAAGCCATTTTCGTGACATTCAGTGAAGGCTTTCTTTAAAATAGGTTAGAAAGGCATAACTCCGTTGGCTTTCTACCGCTTTGAATAAAATTAGCAATAACAATCAGCTGTCCCTTCACTATTTTTTGACAATTTTTCATGACTCGTCAACTAATCTACTTGATTTGTAGTGTCTTCGATCCATCTTAAATGCATCATGCTATTCTCGCGCCTTTGATTCTGTGCTAAATTGGGTTCCACGTTTCCATAACCCCTTTAACGTATACTGCGCGCATGACATGCACAAACGTTAAACTCCCGATGGTCGGTGTCTAACCGTAGCAGTCAGAATGCACTAGCTAAAACGAAGCTATCTCGCACATATTTTTCGCTGAGTAGACAAAAAACTACACAATCTCTCTAAGTTGCACCGAAAACAACGCGGGTACAGGAACGAGGACATGCCTTACATTTCAAGCTCACCCACACTTACGAACCCAACTTGCCATTGCTGGTTCCAGTATTTCACTACCAAACAATGACTTTATACTAAATAAAATCCGAAGTTAAAACTTCGGAAGCAGTGTTAATTGTAGCTAAAACGATTTCCTTCAACTCAAACTCCTTTGCATACAACAGAATTTCATTTCACAGGATTCTAGTGCCTTCACCTTGGTTACAAAATAAAAGGTATAGAATGGAAAGTTTATTTTAATTTGTATTTTACATACCTTGGTTTATCGTTCCGTTCATACTTCTTCGCTTTACACACACACAAAGAAAAACACTTACTCGATTCCGTTCTCGATAAAAAGTTCCGGTCCAAGAGGAAGATAGGAGCATGGATAACTCATGAAGTTTTTAATTTAAACAGAGCCTGCTCCAGAAGAGAGAGCCAGATGGTCAAGTGTTGAATTGCATTTACATTTTGTTCCGAGCCAATCACATTTCAGTCACCACCACCACGCGTTTCACAAGGAAAATACAATCTATCAACAAGGGAGTTGAAAAATCCTGTGCTATTTCATAAGTGATAGAGTTGGTTAAAGTTTTGAGCAATTCCAATCCCACTTCATCAGAATACGAATTTGACAAGGTTTGGGAGAATCAAAAAAATATGAAAATACCAAAATGCTCTCATACTGTATATATCTATCAACTTAATCTTTTTACAATCTGTCATTCAAACGCCTTTACAGTAAAACAGCTCAAGCGTTCCTCTCAAGGGTGAATTAATGAATTCATTAATGGAAATTTGATATTATTCTTTGCGTCAATATTCCATTTGTAAAAACGAAAGAGTAATTCAATTGATTAAAAACTCGAATGCTGATTGGGTTATCGTCTGGCTTCACGCGACAGGCACGTGGATTGCGTAGTGTCAAATACCACACACGGTGTTTTGTCATCATTTTGGTCGCCAGTCACTTTTTCAACCCGCTCTTAGTAACAAAAAGAAATGCGAAACATTTTAGTGTACTCAAAATTGTTACTGGAAGAAGAAATAGTGGGAAAAATGTGGTTGACCAAGTTTTTATTTTTATGTAAATTACAGTTATTTTTCAAATTCTCGCGTGTCTGTCGCGTGAAACAGCATTTGAGTCATTATGCTAATTTATGCAATCACTAACATTGCTCCTAATGTCAAAAAAAGAAAACCAAATAGAGGCAGTTGTATAATAGTCATTTCACGCACAAGTTGTCAGCTACTTTTATATACAATACGTTTTTGGCAAATGTCCTGAAATTTATTTAAGACCCCCTGTAAAACGTCATCGCTTCTGCATGCATTGCGTGCCATTTATTTATTTACCAGTTTGCCCCTCCGGTGTCTTTGATTCTGTGTTAGAGTTGGTTCTACATTTCATAACTTCTTTTGCCTGTACTGCACAAACGCAATAAGCCCCAAACTGTGTACACTAACCAAAAGCCACTGTGTAATATGCTCAAATACCCGGGGGGGGGGGGTACTCCCTATAATGGCCTATACGGGGGGGCTCCGCCCGAAAGGGGTACCTTTTTCAGGCTTCAGGTATATAAAAGGGTAGGGATTTCACAAGTTTAGGTATACGAAAGGGTATGGAAATCTGTCATTTAGGTTTTTGAAAGGGCCTTTAATTAACATATTTCGAACAGATACAATTTATGGCTGTATTATTTCAATTTATGAAGCGCTACTTGAAAATGACAAGAAAACGTCATGTTTTAAGTCTATACCATGACTTTCAGGTATATGAAAGGGGTATCTTTTTTCATTAAAAGGTATACGAAAGGGGTACAATTTCTGGCAAAATGGTATATAAAAGGGTAAGGGGTAAGAGCTCGGGGCGGAGCCTCCCCGTACAAAACTTGTTTGGGTACCCCCCGGGCTCAAATACAGCCACTCATCACGCACACGTGATGTAGACAACTTGAACTTCGTATAAAGTGAAAGTAACGCCTGTTGCATGGTTCGTTCCAACTTTTTCAATGACAAATAATCAGGGATAAAGAGACGCGGCCCTCAAAAATGAAGCGGGCGGGGGCGAGAAACATTTGTATTTTTTTACTTGGCCTTAGACTTTCCCTTTTACCTGTGTTACTGACGAATGCAAGAGAATGAGAAAAGTTGTGTTGGTGACATACCTTGGTTTACGGTTGTATTCATACTCGTCCGCTGTACAAAGAAACCACTTGCAATTCCGCGGCCGATAGTTAAAACGTTCCTGTCCAAACATGAACTGTAAAATTTATACAGACGCCCACTTCAAGTCGAAAAAGAAAATCAGGGCCAGATGGTAAATTGTATTTTAAATTTGTTTCGAGCCAATCAAAGGCAAGTTAGTAGTCTTACGTATTTTATACTGTTGATAAAAAACGTCTATTTCAAAATTAATAGGAGTTCGTAAAATTGATTCAAAACTGCAACTCCACTCAACGCGAGAGCATCTTGATTTGAGTTTGACAGTAGGCTTTTAATTGCCCACAACTAGATGGCAGTTATTAAAAGTAAGAAAAAAACCCACTTGTTTGACAGACAACTGTCAATCCAATTGCGTTTGTTATTAACGTAGACGGAATTCTAGCATGACCCTAAAAGTCTAGCCTGCGGGGAATCATGCTGGTTTGACGTTTCACGAGAAAGCAATGGAGACGATGAGTCTGGCCGGCTATTGAACAGATTGAATGCCTAGCGATGTAAAAATTATCTTAAGTAAAACACAGCAACGACACATAGAAAATGCTCGTTACTGTCATTTTAATTTTATATAAAATAAGCAAACTGACCGAACGAGATAGCGCTTATCATTTATATTTTTTTCCGTTATTGATTGCTTTTCCTTGATGGGAGACTGGAAACGAAAGAAATGAACAAATTCTACAGAATTTTCCGACGGCACGCTTCCTTAAAATGTAGTTCACAATTTCCAAACGGATTTTCCGGAAAGTTATTGTCCCGTTTGCTTTTCCACCTTAATTTCCTGGGTTTACCCCATTTTGAACTGTAGAGTCGAATCTTTTTCACAATACTGTCCAAATGTGTAAGTAAATACCCGGTTACTATGTTTTCTAACTTGACTAAAAATCGTCTGCAGCGACAGTGTTTTAGAAACAAAAAGCTGATACTGACTTCATCCTCACTAACCCTGAATTTGACGCCGAGTCCTTTATAATTCTTGTACTAACTATTACTACTTCTGCTACTTGAATTGAATTTCGGCGTCAACATCCTACATAACATAATACTTAAAAATTTTACTCAACAGCTCAGGACTCTGTCCACAATCTGGCTAGAAAGCCGTTTCCCATTCTAAATGATTATCTGCTTCTTTCCTGACGCGATGTCTTGGATGACGCGTAGCGTATTCACCAACAGGAGCCACCCTATTGCGTTTCGCTCGGCTTGACCCCCTGCAGAGAATCCGATGAAACTCGCGACGATAGTTCTTTGCGAATATTACATAAAGAATTGGATTAATGGCGCTGTTACAGTAACCAAACCACGGGGTGACAAAATGAATTTCCATTGGAATTTCGGACAGAAGGGTTGGCTTATAAACTTTTATCATCTCCAATGCTTGAAATGGAAGCCATGAGAGAGCGAAAATGACAGCCACTGTTATTAACATAACAGTCGCGCGTCTACTCGTAACTTGGACTGTTTTGTGTGCAGTCGGATTGTGATGCCCAGGAAGTTTTCTGCTACAAAGACGCAATCCCGCCAAGCAGTAAACTATAGCGATAATTGACATTGGAATGATGTAGGCTGCCGTGAATAAAAATGTATGGTAGGTTTTAACCGACATCGAGAACCAGTTCTCGTTGCAACTAAAATAGTCCATTCCTTCTACCTCTTTATTCTTGACCGCTACCATGAGTGGAACAGTTAACGCCAGCACGCCTAGCCATGTTATGACGATCGCGAAACTCTCAACGTTTCGAGTTATGATTGTCTTCATTGAAAATAGAATGGTAAAGCTTCGATCAAGAGAAATCGCCACTAAACTGAACACTGAGGCGGCTAAGGATCCCACTTGAGCAGAGTGAAAGCATTTGCATAACACGGTGCCCATGATTGTGCCAAACCAATGATCCCACACGTAGACCCATTTGAGTATGTACGGAATATCTATGGTCATAAGAAGATCGGCCACGGCCATGTTGGCGATGAGAGTGTTTGTTGAGCTGCGCATGTGGTTTACTGTGCACACGATGTAAATCACCAGCGTATTACCGATCATTGCCAGGATGATAACAATCACGGCAAGGATTGTGACTCCACCCAAAAAAACGACCCCCAATATTTTTCTTAAAAAAGTTTTTTTTATCTGAATGTTGCGCGGGACCGAGAATCCCCCAGGGGGCGCTTCTGTGGAATTACCCGTCATGTTAGAAGGCACGAAAAATCCTGACGATAAACAGAGTAACCGTTATCCTCCACTAGTTTGTTTTAGATACGAGGAAAGAAAGCTGAAACTATTGGGGCTGTTCCGGAACAATAAAAAGGGTTTTTAATATATATCAGTATTTTTTTTGTAGCTAAGGAACGTTTTAAATTCACGTTTGCAATGATGAAGATGATAAGTTATAGAAATTGGACTAGGTGGAGTACAATTCAGGGAGTAATAGGGCGACTGTTTTCAAAATCGACCGAACGAGCAGTGCAAGGCCTTCTTGAAATTACGAGCACGATTACTTTCTAGGAAGTCTGTGAGAATCTCTTTTGTCGAGGGTATGTTTAAATGGGTTTTATGAGCTGCGGGAAAACAGCAAGAAAGAACACAATTTATTGCACGTGATTGACGCACCAATGGCACAGGTGTCCAATTTAATACTGGTATCCAATTATAAAAAGTTGTAATTGGACAGCCACGTGATCGCGCGCCAATAACGCGACAAATAGGCGCGAGCAGAACCAATCAAAATCGAGAATTTTGTTATAGAAAAGTATTTATAGAGTGCCAAATCCAGTAGTTGCGCCTTTACAGTTGAAAACATTAAAAAGCGACAGTGAGAAAAAGCAATAACAATATTTAAAATTCTAAATATAAAAAGCAATTTTATTACAAAGATAAGTTAAAATGTCTCTAAAAACTAAAAGTCATGAAAAAACTAGTTGAAATAAAACGTTTTTAAACGTCTATTAAATATATTTTTGTTGATTTAGGTACGAGAACGTCGTTAAACGAAATGTTTTGTTAGCATCACAATAACTTTGCACGAGCGTTAGAAATCTGACACATTGGTTAGCCATCCACTTCAAAACAACAAGAAGTAAGCTTTTTGTGGGTTTATGGAGAATGTAAACCACGACAGCGAATTCCGCGTTATTGAGATAGAGGTTGGTTAAACTGAATGAATCAGGATCTCCAGGTTTATCAGGCGTACTGCCCTTGCTGTGACAGTCGCTCGCTTTTTGAGCGCGAATAGAAGCGTTATGAAAACATCACTGACTAAAACTCAATTGCCAGTATTTTTCAGTTTTATACAAGGGATCGAAAACCGTCATTTCGCACAAACTTTGTACTAGTAATATTAATTCAGTTGCGTATTCACCAATTTTGTTTAGACTTAATTCTTTCTTCCCTGCTGGGGGATGATTCAGAGATGACACAATTATGTTGTTAGATGAAAAAGGAAGTTGTTTTAGGCAATCACTATAATTCAAAGAGAGTACTCGAAACCGCTACCATTTTTAGCTTGTCTGTTTGGGTTCAGGAACAAAGACAAGAGGCTTACTCTCCCGAAATAAAAACTGCAAAAGCACGCAATCCGCAACAGCTGCCGCGAGGGCGATAAAATGGAAGCTGAAACACTCCTTTATGTTCAACTGTAACCTCTTTGAATAACGGAGAATTTCATTTCACAACAGACTTCAAAAAAACAACATCCTTTCACCTGTGTTACGAATGGAAGAGAATGAGATAAACTGTGTTGGTCACATACCTTGGTTAACGGTTGTATTCATACTTGCCCGCTGCACAAAAAAACAACTTGCAATTCCGCCGCTGATAAATAAAACGTTCCTGTCCAACTGTGAACTGTGAACGTGACTTATACAGATGCCCACTTCAGATCAAAAAAGAGAATCAGGACCAGATGGCTACCCGATGAATAATATTTTAAATTTGTTCAAAAGCCAATCAAAGGTCCTAATAGTCTCCTGTGTATTTTTGCGAAATGAAATGCTAAATACAACCCCTTAATTAACAAAGAAGTTGAAAAAGTCCCGCCTATCCATTTTAGAATCGATTTTTGAAGTAGCTTGTTTGTCTGTATGATTGATTTCAAAACTCTACTTCCACTTAACGGAAGAGCAGTTAAATTTTAGTTTGACAAGGTTTTATTGCAAACAGTCATATGACAGGTTATTTTGATAAAGTCAAGCAAGAATTAACGATAAAAGCTGACGTTTCGGTGTCCTCATGACGCTTTTGTCAAAGTGATTTTAGTATAAAATGTAAATTACAAAAATATTTAAAAACAATACACTTAAAGCAGTGTTAGCGCCATATTAACATAATAGAGAGTGCGAAAATAAAATTACACGGATACTCTCGTACGGATGGAGTCCTTTTGCAAGTTTAGATTGGGTTTTAGCTATCTTATAAACAGCATCTTGTGCACTTAGCAGTCAAACATAATTTTGGCATTTCTTTAGGACCGCGACGGCGGGCGCCTCAGAAGGTCTTGAGGGACCTTCTCGTGTATCTTGCTGTAGTGTTCAGTCGAAAATAGAGGATGACTGATGTTTATTTCCTTCTACACGATCGTGTAAATATCTTCGCGTGTAAAAATGCTTTATAAGACAGCTAAATCCCGATCTAACCTAAGGTCGATTTTTTTAACGTAGGGAATTTGAAACCCTTCTTTCTGTTCTATAATAGGGTAAGGGTTTCAGCAAGCGTACCGCACAAGGAAGGCTTAACAATCTTCAACATCAACTTTTATTTCAATTCAACTTCGCTTAGCCTCATTAAGGATAAAGGGCTAGTCGATGCGGCTAGTCTATAATAACTATACAATTTTTTTTTTCTACAAAGTGAATTCGTAATCCAACATGCATTATAGGTATTTTAAATTAGTTATGTAAAAATAAGAAATGAGTATAAATAAATTTACCAATTTTTTTCTTGAACGCCTGTTACTAAATTTCGTCGAGAATAGGAAGCGCACGATGGAAAGTTTGGTTTAAATACCGTCGAATATACAACGGCTTTCCTGTATTCTTTTGGCTGTATTTTCTTTAGCATGGTATAAAATGCAAAACAATACCTCTAAAAGGTTTTTCATGGGATTCATTTACATGGAATACCAACTAGAAGCAAGATTATCAAAAATTACAAGTGAATAAAAATTACAAGCGAGTGTCTTGTACCTCCTGGATTGTTTCTATACTGAGTATGCGCAGTGGTATATCTGAAGCCACTGAAATCCCATGCGAGAGGCTCGCCGTCCGAGTCTCACGAAGGCTCCTAAGAATCGAGTTTCTGTAACGATCCTTTCGGCTTGGCCCCCTGCAGAGAATTCGATAAAACTCTTGACGATACTTCTCTGAGAATATCACATAAAGAATTGGATTAATGGCGCTGTTACAATAACCAAACCACGGGATGACAAAAAGAACTTCCATGGGAATTGCGTGCTCGTACAACAGCTGAGGATTCAAAACTCGTATCATCTCCAAGGCTTGAAATGGAAGCCACGAGAGAGCGAAAATGACAACCACTGTTATCAACATAAATGACGCTCGTCTGCTCGAGGCTTGTGCCTTTCTGTTTGTGTTGCGACGGCCAGGAAGTTTTCTTCTCCAAAGACGCAATCCCGCCAAGCAGTAAACTATAGCGATAATTGACACTGGAATGATGTAGGTAGTAGTGAATAAAAATTTACTGTATGCTATCTGTGACATTGAGAGCCAGTTCTCATTGCAACTGAAATAGTCAATTCCTTCCACCTCTGTATTCTTGGTCGCTACCATGAGTGGAACAGTTAACGCCAGCGCACCTAGCCATATCATGACGATCGTGAAACGCACGACGTTTCGAGTCATGATTGTCTTCATTGGAAATAGAATGGCAAAACTTCGATCGAGAGAAATCGCCACTAAACTGAACACTGAGGCGGCTAGGGATCCCACTTGACCAGAGTGAAAGCACTTGCATAACACGGTGCCCATGAACGTGCCAAACCAATGATCCCACACGTAGATCCATTTGAGTATATACGGAATATCAATGGTCATAAGAAGATCGGCCACAGCCATGTTGGCGATGAGAGTGTTTGTTGAGCTGCGCATGTGGTTTACTGTGCACACGATGTAAATCACCAGCGTATTACCGATCATTGCCAGGATGATAACAATCACGACAAGGACTGTGACTCCGATCTGAATGTGGTGCGGAACTGGAACTCCCCCAGGAGGCAATGCTGTAGCATTAACTGTCATGTTAGGAGCATTGGAAAATCCTGATGAAAAACAGAGTTATCGTTATCCTTAAAGCGTAAAAGAGTCGGAAAATAGTTCTTTCTCTATAGAGCAACTCTAGGTGCCAGAACTTATCCCAAAGATGCTTGGCAACTTTTCATGTTTCCAGCAACTTGTCCGAGTGTTGTTCGAAGGCAATACGAATGTTTCCGAAAATTTTTAAATTTTTCCGGAGATTAAAGGCGTTTGCCAAAGATTTTCGAGGGAAATCCGAATATGTTCCAAATTTCGTCTTATTTAGCTTTAAAACATTACAAAACTCGTCAGCAAACATGACGTCATCGATATCTGATCCAGATTTTTCTCAGTGTAATTCATTAAATTTGGCCTTAAAATGTTATTTTAATACTTCTGTTGCAGCGAAATTGCATGAAAATGCTAAGGAAATTTACTTTAAAAGGTAAATTAGCATATATTTGGAGACATTTTCGTAATAAAAAGCAACGTTTTGGATTTTTTGCCGCAGCAGCTTTCGAGCAACTTTTTGAGAAATTTCGTCAACTGGTTGACATCTCTAATTAGGAACCTTAGCTTTTGAGAAGTACTGCGCTTGTTGTGACAGTCGATCGCTTTTTAAGCGCGCAAAAAATACTTATAAAAAAATCCCTGAATAAAGCTCAATTGCCAGTAACTTTCAGTTCAATAAAAACGACCAAAACCCGTCGTTTCGCACAAGCCTAGTGAAATTTGTTCAGTTACATACTCGACAATTTTGTCTTGACCTACGTCATTCTTTCCACCCTGCTGGGGGATAACTTAAAGATGATACAATTATGTTGTAAGGTGAAAAAGGAAGTGGTTTTAAGCAATCAGTTCAATAGAGAGTACTGAAGAAGTAAAATTAGCTACCCATTTAGCCTGTCTGTTTGTGTTAAGGAACAACGTCAAGAAGCTTGCTTGCCCGAAATGAGAAATACGAAAGCACACAAATCCGTACCAATTTCCGCGAGGGCGAAAAAATAGAAGCTAAAACACTTCTTCAGTAATATTCAACTTAACCCTTTGGATAACGGAGACTGATTTGATTACTCAACATACTTCTCCTTTTACCTGTGTTACAATGGAAAAGAAAATAAAAGAGAATGAGTAAAACTGTGTTGGTCACATACCTTTGTTTACGGTTGTATTCATACTCGCGAACGTCTGCTGCACACGTAGAAACAACTTGCAATTCCGCGGGTGATAAATAAAAAGGTCCTGTCCGACCTTGAACTGTAAAATTTATACAGGTGCCCACCTCAAGTCGAGAAAGAATATCATGCCCAGGTGACTGCCTGATGAGTAGTATTATATAATTTTGTTCAGAAGCCAGCCAAAGGTCCTAATAGTCTCACGCGGATTATTGTGAAATTAAACAAAGAAATTGGGAAAAATACCCATTCATTTTGGAAGCGATTTTTGAGGTAGCTAGTAATATGGGTCTGTATAATTAATTTGAAAACTCAAATTCCACTCAATGAACATCTAAGTACGAGTTCGACAAGCTTTTTATTGCACAGGTTTTTAAGAATAAAATATTTAAAATAAAAAAAGAAAAGAAAAAAAAAGCTTTCTTATGGTAGACACCTGTCGAACCCAATATCATTTAAGTCTGCTATCACTGTCGAATCCCAGCATCAACCGTGAAAACCTATGTAGCTAGCGATGTAAATTATTTTAAGTAAAATACTGAGCAGCCATACAGAAACCATCTCAACGTTCGTGATTGTCATCAAACCTATTTCACCTCTACCCGCGAGCCCCAATTGGGTTGGAGTGTGCGACGTTTCTCAGCCTACGTAGCAGGCATTTGAGGGTCATTTTCCGAAACCCGAAACCCTATTTTTTTCTACAGTACTATACTTAGATTTCTACGCTGTCATCATACTCCATTTTACATTCTGATGCTTCAGGGAAAAAAATCAAATGCCCCGAGCGGGATTCCGCTCGGGGCATTTGATTTTTTTTTCCCGACATTTGTTCTGTTTAATATATAGATAGGCATATCAGAGTTTACCTCTCTGATGATGAACAAATAAATAAATAAATGGAAATTTGCAGTGGCATTTCCACAGAGTGCTTTAATATTGATTTTCCTTGCAACAAAGATTAACAGAAAATTAAGTCAGTCAGTCAGTCACTCAGTCAGTCATGCGATCAGCCAGCCAGTCAGCCAGTCCGCTAGTCAGTCAGTCAGTCGGTCGGCCAGCCGGTCGGTCGGTCGGTCGGTCGGTCGGTCGGTCGGTCGGTGGGTCGGTCGGTCACGCATGCGATCAGCCAGCCAGCCAGTCCGCCAGTCCGCTAGTCAGTCAGTCAGTCGGTCGGCCAGCCGGTCGGTCGGTCGGTCGGTCGGTCGGTGGGTCGGTCGGTCACGCATGCGATCAACCAGCCAGCCAGTCCGCCAGTCAGTCAGTCAGTCAGCCAATCCGCCAGTCAGTCAGTCAGTCAGTCAGTCAGTCAGTCAGTCGGTCAGACAGTCAGTCAGTCAGTCAGTCAGTCGGTCAGTCGGTCAGACAGTCAGTCAGTCAGTCACCTATCATTCTGCCTTCTCAGCAGCTCAGGATTCACCGACTAGAGAGCCGTTTCCCACTTTTTACGATCATCGGCTCTTTCCCTGACGCGATGTATTTCCGCTCTGTTGCGGTCCACTCGGCTTGGCCTCCTGCATAGAATCCAGTAAAATTCTTGACGATAGTTCTCTGAGAATATCACATAAAGAATTGGATTAATGGCGCTGTTACAATAACCAAACCACGGGATAACATAATGAACTTCCAAAGGAATATGGGACAGAAGGGTTGGCTAATAAACTTTTATCATATCCAATGCTTGAAATGGAAGCCACGAGAGAGCGAAAATAACAATCACTGTTATTAACATAACAGTCGCGCGTCTACTTGTAGCTTGGACTGTTTTGTGTGCAGTCGGATTATGATGTCCAGGAAGTTTTCTTCTCCAAAGGCGTAATCCCGCCAAGCAGTAAAATACAGCAATAATCGACAACGGAATGATGTAGGCAGTCGTGAATACAAATATATGATAGGTGTTTTGTGACATCGGTGGCCAGTTGTCTCGGCAGATCATAATCTCCGTTCCTACTTGTTGTGTATTCTCGACCGCTATAGCTACCATGGGTGGAACAGTTAACGCCAGCGCTCCTAGCCATGTCATCACGATCACGAAACGCAAAATGTTTCCAGTCATGATCTTCTTCATTGGAAATAGAATGGCAAAACTTCGATCGAGAGAAATCGCCACTAAACTGAACACTGAGGCGGCTACGGATCCCACTTGAGCAGAGTGAAAGCATTTGCATAACACGGTGCCCATGATGGTGCCAAACCAATGATCCCACGCGTAGACCCATTTGAGTATGTACGGAATATCTATGGTCATAAGAAGATCGGCCACGGCCATGTTGGCGATGAGAGTGTTTGTTGAGCTGCGCATGTGGTTTACTGTGCACACGATGTAAATCACCAGCGTATTACCGATCATTGCCAGGATGATAACAATCACGGCAAGGATTGTGACTCCGATCTGAATGTGGCGCGGGACCGGGGATCCCCCAGGGGCAGGGAGCGTTTCTGTTGAGTTATGAATGTGGCTTGGGAGGAAGGAGGGAGACATTGCAGTAGGCACTATCGCGGTAGCGTTGTCCCTCATATTAAGAAGCGTAGAAAATGCTGAGGTAAAAAGGGTTTAAAAAACACGCAAAAACATTTAGAAGAAAACGTTAAGAAGTATATGTTCCCTATTTTCTGGGCAGGAACTAACCTTTCTTTTTTTTCATTTGTTTAGCGGTTTCATCTGTACATGGAATACATTAAGGGCGCTTTCCATTTGTCAGAACTGGCCTGCCAGACCAGAGAAAAGGATTCCGTTGTTAGTCAGATTTGTCCTGTCAAATCAGTCAATGCATTAAATATTAGACACTGTTGTGGTGGATTTGTGGGAAATCTCGTGGAAAAGGCCCATTTCACATTCAAAACCACAGGACCGACGAGGCAGTTCGGACTAATGGAAAGCGCCGCCCTTATATTCTTGTTTCTGCGACTCATTATCTTACCTTATCTTAAGCCTAAGTAATGGTTATTTCTTCGACGGCTGAGCTCAAATAAGACTAAAAGTGATCCCTCTTGCTATTAAGATAAACGAAAACCGGAAAAAGATAAAATATAAAGTGTTTTTTGGCGGTTAACAGTCACAGTTTAATTTCTTCTGTCAACCCTGATGACTTTTATTAGCTTTTGTTGACGTATTATTTTGGCAGCGTATCCAATAGTTTTGTTTTCAATTCTGCAATCGACTGTTTTCGCAGGAAAAGAGAAGATTAGCTAATTTAAAGGACGTCTTAGTTACAAAATCTTTTTAGATCGGCCATGATCAGTTTTCTGTAGCTGCTAATTATGTATGAATGTGAAACATAATTAACAATACCAAATGAAAGTATAGCCCAATAGCTTTCATTAAAAAGAAACTGAACAGTACATTATCTCTCGAGTAAATAAATGCCAAAATTGAAATGCATTTTTTAATTAATAGTGTTGAATTGCATTTTCGTCATTAGCATTAATTCATTCGTTCTAATCCTTAGTCTACGAATATAGTAAAGTCTGCTTCCGGCAAGTGTCCCATCTTGCCGAAGGATATGTTTCCAATAGCATTATGCAAAACACCATACAGCGGGCACGTGCGCGCGCGAAATGATTTCGCACGAGCGCGTCAGATTATGTCGTACCCAGATCTGCTCACTCGGGAGTGGGTACGAGATCTATATGAGATTACCTGCCAGGTGATGTTCGCTCGCTCACGTGAGAGAAATGAGCGACTATTTAACAATTAGACGGTGAGCTCGAGGTTTCTATTTAACAAATAGACGGCACCTGTATAGCCAATCAGATGGCGCGATTACCAATAGACGGTCAGTATGGTTATGCTAAAGCATGATAGTCTACCTACTTTTCTGATTTAATGCTGAAGTAAACTCTTGTACGTTAATTAAACCGCAACATATTTCAATTTGTTTGAATTTAAAACAAGCTTGGCGCTGAGGGAAAAAAAAGATACCAGATGGCCACCAATAGAAATAAAACTTTACAAATGTTGTGTTTGTTGTCACTCTCTTCTGACATGCCACTAAAGTGAGTGAAAAACTTAATTTGTATCTCAAACTTTCTTGACAGCTTCTCATAAAGTTGCGCTGAGCAGCTGAATCGAACAGTGTCGAAAGGACGCGGAATACAATCTAGTTTAGGGCCGTACCTAGGATTTTTTGACTGCGGGGGCAAGTTTTCCTGGCACGGGCAACTGGGTTATTTTATTTTACTTTTTCCTTTTTATTTCTTTAGTGTTCTTAGTTTTTAGTTTTCCTGGTGGGGGCAACTGCCCCCCATGCCCCCCCCCCTCCGCTAGGCCTTGTTTCCTTTTGTCTCTCTCACACACCAAGCGGAGGAAAAACGTGTGTGAACGCATCTCGATTGGTTTTGGTTTTACTTCTGATTGGATAAGAAAGTAGCGTGAGTTTTTTTAATCGCCTAAGGTAGTAATGCAAAACCAGAACAAACGCTTATAAATTATTACTTTTGGCAGTCAAGTGAAAATTGCTCTATTCTATTTTAATACCTAATTATTCATACAAATATAATAAAATACTGCAATATCACAGCGACAAACCGATGAGTGGTGCCGGATCTATTGAAGACCTGGATCAGTAACTAAGTCAAAACGGAAAATATATAGAGCAAAGCTTTTTCAATATATTCTAGTTTTTTTCTTTTTATCCACTTTGTTTATTTTTGACCGCTTTAGCCGTCAGGATCAGTTTGCCGTCTATATTTTCCGTAATTATTCATAGGCTATAAACAGGAGTGCTATTCTAATAAGCAGTGTGCTATTTATGCAAGGGGTTAAATATAAGTTCTATATTGAGGGCTTTTACAAACGCTATTATCTAAAAGCTTATTTCTGCCCCTCAGCCGAAAATCTGCCTACATGTCCCCTTTAAAAACTACACCAATCAACCAATGACGGATCTCGTCCATCCAACGAAATATTTTTTCTGTGGTCTTCCACGGCATTGCAGAATTCTCCAGTTCACCTGACAATAAACTTTGTCTGACTGCTTGAATTTCGTATCTATAAAATGACAAAAAAAATAAAGAGTTAAAAAATTGTGGAGTAAAAGGTCCATCTGCCTTCTGGTTCCGCTATAAGCATCCTTTCAGACCCAGAGGGGAGTTAACCTTGGAGGATTGAAGCTAAAGTGCGGCAAAATTGCTGTGACAAAGGTTTTGCCATTCGTTAAGTCTTGCATCACACTGAGTTTTGTTCCACCCTGACTAACTGTCCCTGTGTTCAAAGAAAGAGCAAGAAGGAGACAATGTTTCCTTGGCCACTCCCCACACCTCCCTTTGAGCACCTCTGGACCTAACCTGCGATCAGTAGTAGTAGGGCCCCGGGGGAGGACTCCCATATGAAAGGGATGGGGATGCTCATCGTCTCACTTAGGGGTGTAAATTTCTGATTTTTTATCTCACATAGTGTGTTCCGCGAAAAACGCCAATAATTTTAGCCATCAAGGTCTGGTTTAGGGTTCCACACATATTTTTAGTATTTTTGTATCTTTTAGGGGCCCCAAAAAGCTTCAGCCATGCCCAGATTGGTCTCTTTTAGGGGTCCTTTTTAAAATTTCTGACGAGCATCCCCATCCCTTTCATATGGGAGTCCACCCCCCCCCCCCGGGTAGTAGGGAGGGAGGGCATGATTTCTGGTTACTCTGGACCTGCCGCTGACACGAAATAGATTATGTGCTATAAACCAGGTAAGGATTTTGAAAAAAATATTTCAGACTGATTGTATAACAACATGAATGATATTCTTCGCCCCAGAATTATAGTCATGCAATGCATGAAGAAAAATCTATGAAGCTGTAGTTCTTTGCATGCATTGCGTGACTATGTTACTGATAACACAGTATTGTATTGCCCACTTGATGATTTACCCTTACCTCATTCCAGTGCTGTTCTCAAAATTCATAGGCATGGAAGGTTGTGGAAGAGGGTATTCCTTTGTTCCAGCTGGAGTAGTGTAGCGTGTGGGACCGTGGAACGGTGCATGAATGGTCAGAGAGCCTTGCGATCCTACAACTGTGGCATCATTGGGAAGGTTTGCAGCTAAAAGTGATAGAAAAGTGGCATAAAGCAGCTAAAAATAAAGCTTTGCTAGATGATCTTTTAAAAGTAAAATCTGTTTGAGTTTGCCCTGTGAAGGTTCTTGGAAAAACAATCTGAGTTAGTTGAAGCTATGACCTTCTGCAAATTACCCTGCCACATTCACTACCATAGGCGTACGGGCACCTTCGGTCCTGGGGGGGCGGAGACCTTTTTGCCCGAAAATAAATGGCACGGGCTGAAAGCCAAATAAAGAGGCATGTAATGTCTTTTTTGGTAATAAAATTGTTGTTGTTGTCATTGAAAAATAAAACATGCATTGAAATAGTTGTGTACAATTTTCGCCTGCTTGCTTAAGATCTTAAATTAATTTCGTGGCGTTATCCGAAGATGTCAATGCACTGAATCCTTTTTCGGATATCTTTTATTTATTCAATCTACTTCAGAAAAAAATATATTAATTTTGGGGAACCACTTTACATTGTTATTCCCCCATTTGAAAGTAATACAAAAGCGTGTAAAACATGCAGGGATGAATGTAGCCTCACACGCAGTCGTTCTTAGGGGTAGGATGAATGGGTTTTAAAACATTTCGTTGAAAGTTTCAAGTTATCCCTGAGAACTAAACGTTTGAGTCGAAAGCATCAGCTTCATCACATTTATAACAGCTTCAAGGTCTTGCACTAAATCCACCGTGCGAAAACGCTCAAGCTACGGAAAAATTGATTGCAACTGTTTAAAACTGAGGAGTCACGCAGAATTTGGGAGAAAAATCGAACATGATTATAGCAATTTGCGAGACGAAACGATACTTTTTCTGTTGATGTAATTCGTTTTGAACATAATGTAGACTAGACTTTTCCCCTTTTTTTTTCAATTTTTTTCTTTAGGCTTGTTGCCCAAATTCTAAGCAGTTTGCCCGAAAAATTTTGGCACTGGGGGAGGGGGGGGGGGCTGCAGCCCCCCTCCTCGTACGCCTATGTTCACTCCCTCATACTCTAATGGTTATAATTTGTCCCCATCTCTAATCATCTTTGTTCCCATCCCCCATCCTGATCCCTCATGCCTATTATTGTCGTCAAAATTGTCATTGTTGCCACCGTTGTCATCATCATTATCATCATTATTACTCACCTATGCTTATAATTGAAGAAGCTGTTTTGTTTCCTTTATAAAGCATTGTCACTGTAAGTGTTGAGTCCGCACCAGCAGGCGTCTTCTGTCCAGCTGCGGATATACTTAAAGGTTCTTCACCTCCAAAGATCATGTCCATAACATGCAAACAGTAGATTCCTAAGTTCAGTAGTGCACTTCCCCCCTGGTTGGGGTCTTGCAGTCGTTCTACACTGTCGCAGTTTATCCCACAGGAGACCATAGCAACTCGAATCTCTCCCAGAGCATTTGAATCAACCAGGTTCTTGACATCTGCATACAGTGGAAGGAACCTTGTCCATAATGCCTAAAGAAATAAAAGCCATTAATCATAGGAACCGATGAATTTACCCTAGGCAAGTATTCATGACGGGAAGGGTGGAAAATTCCCGTTTACTACGGTCTACTACGGAGATTCGCCTTGGCAGCCGCCATCTTTGCCGCCATCTTTTTTTTTTCATCTGTTTCTTTGATGCACCATGATCCAACTGATCTTCGATCAGGGAGGGGGGGGTGGGGGGGCTCCCAATCAAGACATTTTGAAAAGAGACCAACCTACACATGTCATGAGAACTTCGGACCCCCAAAAGATACCAAAATGCTAAAAAATATAATTTATATTTGTATATTTCTCCTTGTGCAAACCAAAATGAGACCAAAAATCCGAAATTTACAACTCTACAAGCATACCCCCATTTTTAGAGGCATCTAGAATCCAAGATGGTGGAACATGCCTGACGAGGCTGAGATTTCAGCGAAATTAATAGCAGTGATACAAAGATATACAAATATTTTTTTAATATTTTAACTCCAAAATCGTGCGTTCAAAGAATAACAAAGACAGAGAATGTCAAGAAATTACCGAAATTTTAAAAAGTCGAGAGTAATAAAGCTGAAGTAGATATCTCACCTCCATAATGAACAATCCTTTCGCCTTAGCAAGTTCAAACAGTTCCTTGGTGTCCTTCAGGTTCATCGTCATTGGTGTTTCACAAAGGACATGTTTGCCATGATTCAGGGCTAGTTTACAAAGCGAAGCATGTACGGGAGCGATGGTACTGACATAAACAACTTCTACGTTCTTGTCGTTGGCAAGTTCTTCGTACGAACCGTACGCTTTTTCGATGTTGTGTCTATTTGCAAACTCGGCTGCCCTCTCTAAAGAACGAGCAGACACTGCAACAACCTTGTGATCGTTTTCTGGTAATGTTTTCATGGCCACCATGAAATCGTGAGCGATTTGACCTGCGCCACAAATTCCCCATCGTGTTGCGCTTGCAGCCATGTTGGGTGGGTACAAAAATCCCCTTGAAAACACTTGAAACAGGTTCGAACATGATTCACGAGTGTTGCGTGACACAAAACGAGGGGAGCCCCCTTTCACCCCCCACCGGGGGGGGGGGCTTTTGCGCCCGTTTCAAAGATTTTTATTTGGTCAGAAATAGAATATACGTACCTTTTCGAGGGAATTATGCAATGCAATCAAAATATATGAAAAATATCGCTACGAAAGGTCACGCAATGTATCAACGTCAAGGAAAGACAATTGCACAACAGACCACGGGCTTTACTGAAATTTTTTTTTAAATAATAATAATAATAATAATAAAAGCTTTTATTTATACACGATAAATGTTTTGCAGCATAGCTGATGTGGTCGTGTTTACAAATTACTATTATGAAGCTAACTAAACTCTTAAATAACAAATAAAGACTACAAACTAAGCATTCCAAACAAACAAAAAATACACAGCCTCTAAATGCCTAATACTTTCAAAGCATCCTTAACTTGCCAACGATTCTTTAAGGCGGGCCTCGTTATTCAAAGAGTTCCATAATGTGGCCCCTTCATAAGTAATCGACTTTTTGAGAAAGTCAGTCTTTGGTCTTGGTACTGACAAGCAATTTTTCCTTCTAAGATTATAATTAGTCTTCTGCTCCGTCCACAAGTGTTGTAATTGGACCGGAGCACCTCCAGATACACATTTGAAGACAAAACAAAGTACCCTACGGATATACATTTGCCTCAATGGTATCCACTTCGCTTGACGCAGTACGTCCTCTGAAGGGGTGAACCAGTCTAAGTCGAAAATTAACTTGGCGGCACGCACATGGATTTTTTCTAAGTCACTGAAAAGAGTTGAGCCACACGACCCCCAGACTATAATACCGTACATTACAGACGGTAAAATTACTTTAAAATAAAAGTCAACTCTCGCAGGAATTGGCAAAAAATACAATGATCTCAAAAGGTTCAGTTTCTGGGTGAAACGTTTACACAGTTCTTTGACATGAATGTTCCATTTGAGCGCACTGTCTATTTGGACACCTAGACACCTTGCTGAGGTGACTTGCCTGATGTTATTTTCCCCAAGCTTAATGCTTTGTAAAGGGCCAGTAAACGATCCTCGGTATAGCAGCATATATTCTGTTTTTCCCGGGTGTGGCGTCAGCAAATTTTGACAACACCAGCGATATAATTTCCGTAAGATGTAATTTAGCACGTTGGCTACCTTGTCCGGACATGTGGCCGCGACGTAGATGGTTGTATCATCAGCATACATATGTAGTTCTCCTTCACTACCATCGGTTATATTTGGCAGATCATTGCAGAACAATGCAAAAAGTAGAGGACCAAGAACAGATCCTTGTGGTACGCCAAATTTCACTGTCTGTAGGCTGGATCGACTGCCGTTAATTACTGTGACCTGAGTTCTTTCTGAAAGGTAGTCCTTGATCCAAGACCAAAGGTCTCCTGAAATGCCAAGCCCTTGGAGTTTTTGTAGCAGCAGCGAGTGGGATATAGAATCAAAGGCTTTGCGGAAGTCCACAAACACTATTCCCACCACCAGTTTACTGTCCAGCGCTGTTCTCCAGTCTTCAGTCATCTTCACCAGCAGCAGTTCTGTCGAATAGCCCTTTCTGTATGCCCACTGATTCCTGCTACTTAAGTCGTGATTTGTTATATGCGTGGTGATGATGGAGCCCACACATGACTCCATCAGCTTCCCAGGAACGGACAAAAGGGATATCGGACGATAGTTATGCTTGTCTGTCTCGTCACCATTTTTATATAATGACGACACATTAGCTAATTTCCAAGTAGCAGGGACAGTATTGGATGCAGTACTCGCAGTGAAGACAGACATCAGTGACGGTATGATGACATTACCAGCATACTTTAGAAGTTTGGAGGAAACGTGGTCCGGGCCACTTGCTTTGTCTGGTTTCAACTTAAAAAGCGCCTTCTTGAGAATATCTGTTGTTAGATCAATTGTCATTACCGTGGGTGTGACACGGGATAGGTTTGCTAAGGGGTGCTGTCGCTCTGCTTGAGGAAGGCCGCTGGCTAGTTTCTCTCCTATTGTAGCGAAATGTTCGTTCAAAATGTTCGCAATAGCCAAAAAATACTCACTATGAAAAATTGCTAAAATTAGTAGCCCCTAACAATATAGTTTTACTCAGCTTTTTCAGCCCCTGGACAAAGTTGGTTTGTCTAGCCGAAATATTGGGCAATAAAATTTATTTAGCCTTTTAGCTGTCCGATCAGCCTTGCATTTGGTTTATCGTTTTACTCTATATTGCCGGGATATTGCTGATCCTGATCTACGCCAAGATCCGGCTTCACTTCGCTGCTGTTTGTACAAGTGGTCCTTTCATTATTTTGGTACCGCTAACAGTATACACTCTTTTTTTATATATATAAGATGCGTTTGAAACGGTAACAATACAGCACCATAACTACCACAATACCGTACGTTCGAGCTTACGGTTGAAAAGAACGTTCTTGCTCGATCCAGGAAAAGAAATCTCGTTCCCAGTGCCCGCGCGCGTTCCTGAGGACGAGGTGGGTTCTGGGGACGCAAGAGGAGAGACTCCAAGAGAAGATTAAAGAGGGAGCGCTATTAGTCTAGGTTTTTCTTGCTCAGGTCACCTTTGTACGTTACACTGGTTTTAGTTCAATTCAGCAAAGAAATGAAGTTGGCAGACTATTTTTTAATAAGTCCTATCAAGGGTTGCTCGGAATATGTTCGTAAGCATTAAAAATTCTCGTTTAGGGTTAGGAAAAGTTTCGCCTGTTACTAATCTGCTGTGACGAAAGCTAGCGCAACTAATTCCAGACCTAAATAAACTGCTTCAGTGATTTTCCCTGATGCTAAAATTTACCCTACTTGTGTCACGTGGAAGCCATTCATCAAAATTTATCATTCTATTTTATCTTACAGGAAAGAGATTTCTGATATTTGTGCAAGCAATACATGTATATAACTTACGCTACTTCGTATGTTCTAGGGGAAAAGTTCAAATTCTCTCAACAAGCACTATAATGCATGTTAACCCTACAGGGAGAGTTTTTATGTTCACATTAGGGTTATGATTCTAAAGGAACAGTTTTTATTTTATCTTTATTTTAAGGCTGTACTCTTGAGTGAAAAGTGAAACACGTCTCAGAAGGTTCACTACGCTGATTTTCGACTGATTTTAAAATGTACGGCCACTTTAATTCATTTTATAATTAACATTTGCCAGCAAGCTAAAGTAGTTTAGGTCCTTAATCCCCTTAAACGCTAAACAGAGAATTGAAAACCACACTAGAAACAATTAACGTAGGCCTGACTAGGCCGTACTGCCCGCACATACGAGGCGCCTATGAAAAAATTATACTGCGGCGATACCTCTGTCTCGGCAGAATTATCCAAACTACCATTTGAAAGGCGGACAGTCTGCTGGTTCTACAGTCTGTGGAAACGATAAAACCAAAGCAGGCTCCTGAGAAGCTTCCTTCATATGCTCAAAAAGTACGACGAATTAGCGGTACCAACTTCTAGCTTTACCTATTTTCGTATTAGAATTTTAGTTTTGTATGAGCGATGGCGGTTCGATTTTTTGTTTGATCGTGGCATAAACTAAATGATACATGAAAATGAAATTTTCCACAATACGATAAAAGATATGTTTTATTATTTCAGTGTCAGCCATCGCACTGCAAAATTGTTAATATCTTTATGCTCTCTGAAATGATATATTCGCATTTTTGGGTCTTCGTTCAAAAAGCAGGTATACCCGTCAATAAGAGTAGTGTTATGAATATATAGACGTAGAAAATTATCCAAATTTTATAGTCGGCTTTTTGTAGAGCATTCACTGATTTCCGAAAAGAGCGTTTAATAGACTAGTTCAAAAAAGTAAACCAAAGGTGTCGTATCTCACATAGAGTGGAAGATACATTGTCTAACAACTTAGTCAATAAAATTCAAAATTTGTTTACCGTAGCCTGAATTTCAGACATCCCTCTGTGCTCGCCTGCTTGCACTATATGTTTACCTACGCTTGTTTAAATCTATTACGGGTATTGACCGTATTGTCGCACAAATGGGAAATGGCAACAAATATTGTTCTAAACAGCAGGGTAAAATATTTCCTGTTAGGAGAAATATCAAAATTATTTCATCAAATAAAGCTTGGATTCAATTTAGCTGCTAAGTACAACAGAGGGGGATCGGTTATACTTTTTCGGTTAAACGAAGACTGCACAGTACATAAACACGAGGCCAAGAAATCTCCTTTCTTCCTTCACAATATTGAGAAATTTCTGTTTAAAAGTCATATTTCTTGTTGTTGCCATCCAAAAGCAATGTTGGTAGAGAAATGGAGAGAAATATCAGGCCCCCTTTGATGGGAAAATAATTTTCAAACGAGAAGTAGCCTAGTCGATACTGATAATGCAAGCGCTGGGCTTTACTTATATAAAGTCAGTTTCGTACTTATCTCACTGGCTCAATTAAAATTAAACAAAAAAAAAACGAAGACAACGATCGTTAAATTTTTATCGTCGGTATAAACATATTGCAGTTAATACAATTTTTCTGAAACTTTTACGTCTTTTGCCCGTTCTATAAACAAAAAACCTTGGCCTTGTTTAATGATGTACTAACAACTTTTGCAATTTGAGCGAGCTCCAATAATTAGAAAACCTTTAACACAACTTACTACTAGCGTGAACTTTCTGGTGGCTGAGGACAATAAAGCCGGAGTTGCCACTGCATTTAAATATCTCGGCTGGATGAGCCTTTTAACGAAAATTTGCAGTAGTCTGCCCAATTGACTATCCGTTGTACATTGTACATTCAATACACCCGTTTCTCGGTTCCATGTTAGCTGATTGTTTTCTTAACGGGTAACAGAAATTTGCACCAGTTCAATAACTCTTAGAACACTGAATTGAAATTTAGGTGTAGCTAGCCTTTTTAACGATTTTGTAGTTCCTCTTTGTCATTTTTACTCTTTTTTATTATTCGAAGTTAAATATATACATCGTAGTACCACAATAAATTTTGCTATTTTTGACTTTCGGTTGTGACCAGGCGCGCGTGTCCTTGCAGGTTTCACAAGAATAAATAGAAATATAACCGTTTATTTCTGATTGGAAAGAATGAAACTTAAACCGTTCTTATTAGGACAGCTGGCGTGAACTCATAGTTATAAATGTTGATAATTGTATCTAGTATTCTTCATTATAATATAAACGCTGTTATCTGTGTACGGGAGTAAAAAATAAGATTGAAATTCACTGTATTGTGAATGAATGGTCGGATAATACTTCACCCGTAGCTGATTGATGTGAGAGCGCGAGTGCCAAACACGTGTGTTAGTCATAGAAAAGAAACGCAAGTCTTCTTTCTCGATCACCTTAAGTTGTTTGGAATCTGGATTCTGTAAAAGCCCGATGGTGTCTGATTTCTTTCAAGGTAACGTGAGTTGGAAATCTATCTTTATTCAAATTCATTTGAAGTGCGAAAATTAAATAAGTCGAGCAATTCCAAGATCAGAGTTATAGCTACAGGTACTGTGTCGCTCGTAGCAAAGAAGACAAAACCAAATGAGCAAAATATTTGGTTTTATAGATAGCCATTCATGTAAACTTTTTTGTGGGTTAATTTAATAATTACATTTTTAATTGAGACGAGTTCTGTACTTAGACCATTAACGGAAAATGGCCTACGGAACTATCAATAGATACGTTTTCATTTAGGTAAACACTCGACCGAATATTTAATATTATAGTGTTCTAAAAACGTTTCATTTAAAAGGAAAGAGAACAACGCAAACTTTGAATCCAATTAAATTAATTAAAGCCTTACAAGTGTCTTTTCTGAATGGGCTCTTTTTCCTGACGAAGTATAATGTTGTCAAACAGAAAGAAAAAGGGAAGAAGATTGTAAAGAGCTTTGTAAAGTTTCACTAGGTTCAGTTTTTCTTCAAGAATGACGGCTAACTCAGTTCGCCTAATGACTGAATCTTCGAAACAAAAAAAGTTCGTGTCCGGTTAGACAATAATTCCAGACATTTATTCTACTGGGAAACCTTATATGTAGCAATAAGTTAATTTAAGTATCGTTCCGCCTAACGAATTAGGTAATCGGTTTTATGTTATGTAATGAAGAGCGTAGGGAAACATTTACCTCCCTTTTATGACGGCAAGAGACCCCCTAAATAAATGGACGAAGCCAACACTGAGAAAGAGATTTCAATAGAATTACAAAAAGGTGTTTGTAAGACGTGAAAACACAGCCGAGGGGCAATGCAATTAGCAGATGTTACTTGTATGGCTAAAACACAATTGCAAACCCTTTAATTTAAGGTGTGAAAATGTTGGACTCGGCTGAACTTTGAAGAACACCCGTATCTTTCACAGGTGTTGACACTTAATTGACATTCCGTTTCCTTTGAAACTTTTGTCTGAATGATTGATGAAGCGCCGACTAATTGCGCATGCGTGTCGTACTAATTGCAGTTTCGCCCATCTTAACACCAATGAATTCAAAACCCAGAATTACGTAAATTTTACAATTTTATTGATTTTGGATGGAAACATTTTTTAAAGAATATATACCTTCCTGTGGCCGAAAATTTCTTTGAATTACTTCGAGATAAAACAAGTCGACTCTGCTCCTAATTACCCAAGAAGTTTGTCATCATGAAAACGGATTTATTTTTATCCTTTATTTAATTTCTGTGATAATTTGCCAGACACCTTTTAAATCTTGGTTTAATTTGCTAAGTGGGAGTTTTCGGGTTTTACCATTAGTCTTTTTTCTGCAATAACAAACTACTGTAAACCGTACAAGGAGACAAAAAATTGTTTGAGTCTGTAAATATATTTTATAGTACAACTTTTAAATTCTTTGTCGACAGGGCTAAAGTACTTCTATAATTTGAATGTATAGTTCCACTCAGTTTCCAGAACGACCATTTTAGTTCCGTAGACATTTTTCATTAAAAGAGATTGCAAACAAAGAGAGCTACCACATGGTGTCAACACAGTATTTGTTCGAGCAGTTAAAAACAGTACATGAATAAAAAGTGATTTCGCAGAAGCGTACTATTGAACGTTTAGTATCTATAGGATTAGATTACATTTGCCCGAGCCGTTCCATTTATTTTATTCCCAACGCGTAACAATGCAATTCTTCCTTTTTTATTTAACTGGCGTCACTTTGGGGTCTCGGACAATAGTAATACCAACTCGGACCTGTTTATGGAATTGTCTTCTTCTTTAGTGACAATACATGTAAGTCAGCTGATTATTGTGAAGCTGCGGTTTCTCGCGCAAAAATTGAAGCATCGATAGATCGCGTAAAATAGGGTCGGTTTTATTTTGGCTTCGTTCAATCCCTAGGCCTTCCTTCGATGCTAATGTTTTTTTTTTCACTGTCAAAACAGTTCATTAATTAACTTACACGATTCTAGCTCCGAGTGAAGACCAATATTAATAATTTGATTGCATTCATGATTGTGTGTTTTTCTTTTATTTCATGAAAAAACGCAGTTTGGCTGTAGGCCTAAAGAAACTGAGAACACAAAAACTTTTCTTTAAAACACGTTTTAAACAGATTTGTAAGCATTCTTTTTGTTTCTTTTTCAAGAGAGTTCAGTCTGTCTGCGCGTAAACTTAGCGAGTTGTCGCGCTTCCTGGTGTGTAAATATAAATGTATTTTCCAGGAATCACGATTTCTGTACTTTTTTTGCCGCTAAAATATATGTGAAAAGAAGTGTTCTCAGGCGGCTTTAGTTTCCATGGCGAGTCTGTTTTGTTCTTTTGTTAAATATCAACCAAACCAGGAAATTCATTTCCAAATTAGTGAAAAAGGGTAATCTATTCTTGACAGAAAGCGTTACACAAAATGTAGGTTACAATACGAAGGAATAAATCAGGTCCAAACAAAAGAACCTTTGAATAAAATCTCCATGGAGCTACAAAGAGATATAATTTGGAGTTGTTTTTCTTGTTCAATCATTCTCATACGCACTGTTATTATTGTACTTATTCCAAACCAATGTAAAAGTAGCTTTTCTCTTTACAAGATGTTTTGAAGGCCCTACACGGAGATCTAAAACAAAGATAAAGAAAATATTACACTCGAGAATCAAACGCAATTCGGCGTTCTTTGACAAAAGATCGCTTTTAGCATATGCATAGTACAATTATCTTTGATTTATGAGTGTTAAAAGAAAAGAAAAAAAGTAGGAAAAAAATCGTTTCACGAGAGAAGGAAAACAAAGATCTGGGTTGCAACTTAAACGCGTAAATTTGTTATGGGCGTTTCGGTGAAATTTTAGCTAAGTCCTCTCAGATGTCAGTCGTGAATTCACCGCCAAATATCACCTTTTAAAGTAATTCAAATCTTTCTCAAGGTTTTAGTGTTAACTGTTAAATCCTGGAGGCTTAGCAACAGAAATTAAATTAATCACGCCGTTTATTACAAACGGCTCAGGTTTCCCATGGAAAGAGTTGAATCAGACGCAATACGGCGCGCAAACTTAACTTGTTATTAACCAGCGAGTCCGCATGTACTTTTTTTGATGCCCCTAATTTATTACATCGTTCTTGATAATATATGCCGTAGCTGTTTTTTAACTTCAGGTGGAGATAGATAAAGTGTGTTTGCGAAAATTTTAATTTGTGGTTTGTTTGGTGATTGAATAATCACAGTCAAACGCTATCCCAACATAACCGATTTTATTTCACTATTAAAAACAAACCACCGGTTGTTTAAAGAAGATTTCTTTGCGCGCGAAGTGAATATGCAATGATACTCCCACAAGAGAGGAAGTTTTCTAAGTGCAAGCGTGAAAATCTTATTTACTGGGCGTTTTTGCGATTCAAAACATGAATAGCAATTACAATTTTCCTTCTGATGTGGGTAGCGTTTAGTTGGGTAATTACGGCGAGCAGCACTTTGAAGCAAACGGAATTATTCATTAGAACTACTCTTAATTGCGAAGCCTTAATGTAATCCCTCGATAATGTCGCACTCATCCATAATGAATTGTTTGTGGGTAAAGAAGATAGTGAATTTTACTTTATTTTCAAATGGAGTAAAAAAGTTTACATTTAAGGTTTGCCTATGTTGTGATTGAGCAAATGTAAAGTATTGAAGTGCCACAATGGAAAAAAAATAAATAAAGTACGTTTTCTTGAGCATAAACTTCCTTCCTGCAAAGAGCTTTTTATTAACGTAAAGTAACATATCCGTATAAATAAGTCGAACAGCAGCTGTTCTGTGAAGTTCACTCTCCTAGTACAAACCGTACAATTATTTCTTGCCACAAACACGAACAACTCTCCAATTAGGCCACAAAACTGACGAACAATGTGGAATAATTAACGGATTGCTGTGTTAAACAATATCGCTCTTTACAAGTGCGCTTCTTCTATTGTTTGGCGCACGGTTCGAGCATGCGCGCTGTAGTACGTAAAGCCCTGTGATTGGTCAGTTTATGGCAGGTGCGTTGCACATTACATTGCTCCCCGAGAAAACCATTTCAGTGTCAATCTAGGTCTTGATGCTCTGTTAGGTTCTCTAACGCCAATATTTACTTAAGACTCAAGACAGTTGTTTAGTTACGATTCATTATGCCAAAGTCGTTCTTGGTCAAGAAATCAACCGGAGTTACGTCTCTACACAGCAGGGGAGCGGAAGGTAAAACGATTTTTTTGATATCTTTGTTGAAAGTAGCTAAAATCACGACTTTTACAAAATATTGTGGCTTGTGGATGTAACAAGTAGATGTCAAATATGCCCGCCTCCAATCTGGCTAATTTTCCGTAAGCGAATTTCCTCTGTTTAAAAGATTTAAAACGCGTTTGCACTATGGTTTAGAATCACAGAGGCAAACCACACAGGTGATAAAATTAACTACAAGTTTTAACATATCCTAGCGTAGTAAAATCGGTCAAATGAATGAGATTCCCCGCTGAGTGTACCCTGAAGAAAGCTCATTCAACCCGCAATTCAAAATCAACAAACCACTATATCTAGAAAAGTAAATAATCAATTCACTTAAAGAAAAAAAACTTATTCCAAGACGGATAACATTGTCATCGTTTATAGTTTAAAATCCAACAATCAAGGCCCTTCAAAGAATTGCTTTGCTAAGTGCTCTTACAGAATTAAACACTTTGCACTTTACGCCGGAGAGAAATTGATTTCGAATCACTGAATCCTCTCGACATTCAAAACACTGGCCGGAGCGACAAATCTGCGAGAGTCGAAGTTTACAAAATAGGAAATTGCGATAAAATTTCTAATGATTAAAAATTATAAATCCGTGAGATTAGGAGATATCCGTAACGAGGAGAAACCGCGAAACAGAAATTAAAATCTACTATGTACACAAAGAGTAGTTTATAAATCTATATCATGTTTTTATTGGTTCTAAATTTGCGGTAAATAAACGAGATTCTAGGGTGCATCAAAATGAAAACGGTAACAGGAGAGATTCGAGCGAAATGCCAACGATTGGAAAAGCACAACTTCCGTCCCGCGTAAGATACAAGAGCTCCTGCAGTCAATCGGCTTCGACAATTGCTTCTCTCTTTAACACAGGTGTTTAAAAGTGGAAGTCCAAGAAAGGAACCTTTTTAAATATTCATGTTACTTCTATTTAGCTGTTTGCCATATCGCAGGTTAAATCTTCTGATGATAAAGGGAAAGTTAAATTAACCCAGCGAAATGGTTTTCCCACCCGTTAAAAACATGTGCTTTTAGACAGCAGAAGATGCAACGAACAACTCATCGGAAATTTAACGAAATGACAACGGCAAGTGAAAGCTTTTCTTAAGGCTAAACCGCTAAATAAATAAGGTGATGAAAAATTTTCGGGGGTAGGACTTTCTTTATGGAAGGGCAGTGAAGCATAAAGTCGCAGTGTAAAAGTGACATAGGACAAATTATTCAAGGACATAAATGTATCGCCCTTAACTTGATTTTAAAACGCCTTAAATTTGAAATATCCCTTTCATTAAACCGCAGTGTCGTACAGTCCTTTTAATCTTTGTGTGAAAAATTAACTATTTCCCAGCTTGAGGGATTGTCTTATATTTGATAATAAAATTTTGAACGGATTTAAAGAACGTCTGATGACGGATATACCCCAAGAAAATTAAAGAAAAAAAAGTAGCACCATGTTTATTTGGTAAAGTACGTTTCAAATGATAGAGTGAAAAAACTTCTTTTGGGACTCTCGGATTTTGCTTTCGTCATAGGTTTAAGCGCAGATTTGTTCTATGAAGATTACGCCCAGCTAAACTTGTCAAGGCTGTATTTGACTATTCTTTCAACGCGACACCTGAAATCGTAGGCAAAGCAACCGCGACGGTCTCACAAGAATTAGTCGATTTAATTTCTTCCTGAAAGTACAATTGGCTTCCCTTAAGGACAATTGATTTCATTTTAGGTATCATTCAATCGAAAGAAAACTCGTGTAATTTTAAACGAATTTGGACTTTTTTGTTTCAGACTTTCGTCGTTAGGTGGCAACGGTTTGATTAAGTACAAAAATTTCTCGTTTTAAAACAAAACAGTACTCATTCTATACGAAAAACCTTTATTATAGAAATGCACGATTGACACTTTTAGCTATAGTTCATTCATTCAGTCAACAATCACAAACAATAATACCTTTTTGTGCATGGATTGAATTGTTTTGACTGAGTTTTCCTCCGCAAACTTAGCTTCTTCCGAAAATTAGGCTATTTTGACGGTTTCGTGCACGAAAGCAAAAAATTCACTCATCCTGTTCAGTTCTATTTAAAGACAGTTCCTGACAACTAAAACACTACAATTATAAAGGAATCTCAAGGCAATAATAAAATAAAAGCCACTGTCACTGAGTTATTTTAAAACAACACAAAATGGTTGTACAATAGTTCTTTTTAAAGAAAATCTGAAAATCTACCACCAAATCAAATTTCCAAGGCTTTAGAAAGTCGTCACATGATTTCGCCTCTCGAAACATTTTCGTTCGAAAAAGTGTGGTTGTTATTTGAATCTTTCAACTTGCTATTCGTATTTATTTATTTTTTGCATTGGTAGTTTACTGATTACATCATCCGAAACTGGAGCTAATCAGTAGGTATTTGTTTACAGTATATTCTTGCAAAAACAGGAACACAAAATATCGAGAACTAGTCTTAAACCAATTCTTTAAGTTAACGAATAATTTTTCGGCTTGGAATTTCAAGGCCGTAACAATCGACGAGTGCTCAGAGCCTACGAACAAAATTACACTGTAAATTAACAACAAGGAGCTTCCACTGTTGGCTAAATTTGAGAAAGGCGTGTGCGAGCTGTAATAGAAAAGTGAACAACGAAGTCATGATCATCTTATTGACGCCAAAAACATTATCTTACTGAAAAACAAATTCGCTGCGAGGGGCAATATCTTTTAGAAACAGGAACAAAGGCCCGGCGACGTTTCGTTCAGGTGTCCAATATAACTCTCAAGCAGCAACGCATTTCCATTATAATCACGAAGCACCTTTGCCTGTTCTGTCAAGACTTTGATTGGCCATAAATTGATAACTTCTTTATTGTTTTAAAAATAAGAATATTTATAAAAAGGCGAGTGTCCATTTCGCCATAATTTTCTCCCGCCGAAAAAAGGTAGTGTTCTCACGCGTCAGTCCATTACGGGTTACCCCCCAAGCATTCTGTCAGGTCGCCCTCACATCTCACCGGTAACCCATTTATACTCCTGGGTAAAGAACAGAAACCCTTGCTGTGATAATAAAGTTTTTTTTTTTCGGAACGCAACAAAAGAAACGTGCTTAGGCCTCTGAATACTGCCGCCGAACGCACTTATAACGATTGTGCCGATTCGGGCTGCCTTTATTCGCTAAAAATAACTTCTATGTAAAATTCGCTAAAAATAAAATCTACTTAAAATTTCCCAGCCAAACTATCACTTTTGTGAACGAAAAGAGCTGGTTTAAATGTCTTTGCAAATAATTTCGTAAATGGTTATAGTTTTGCATTTTCTGAGTGTATGACTGTCAAAAAAAAAAGGAAATGAAGAACATTTGCAACATGTTCTTATAAGTGAAAATAAGATCTTTTTTTTGAAAGCCAGTGAGATGCGAAATGGCAACTAGATTATTTTATTATTTCCAAGTTCATCTTTTGAAATATTAACTTGTCAAGCTATAACACCGTCTTCACAAAATTAATGTATTTCGTCTTCGCTCTAACTTAAAGGAACAAAGTGTTTTGCTAGAATATGGAAGAGGTGCTATGTGTGTCCATGTTTAGTAGTTATTAAAAGCGGCTGAATTTTAAGCAAAATTCACGATTGGATGGACCAATTAATTCGTTCTTAATCAGTGGAAATTCATTATGATTTATCAAGGTTCGCTTAATAAGGGAAACACCAGTTAACGCTTTTTTTAAATGATCGCTTCTACAAGTTTTTCTCGTTGTATCTGTGGAGTTCGATAAATTCGGATCCTCTGGCACTGTTTGCCGGATTGTACATTATATTCTGAGCGTCCAAACAAGAGTGGTAGCTTGCGTACCGCCAAATTAACCTTGGAGTGGTACTAATATGTTAATGACGGCTTATCAGCGAACAGGTCATGTGAAAAATTATATTGACCCTCGCATTTTCATTGGATAACAAGTCAAGATTTTACTATGTAATATTTCCTTTTGTTGTAATGCTGTTTGATTTCTAAGGCTGACCGAGCGTTTTTCATTTCGTTTCTTTCAGTCAAAACATTGAAAAGAGAAGAGAAAATACCCATCTATGAAGATGAAAAACCAGTCCAACCATCACCAATGGAACAGTCAAGATGGGACGGATGGGAACCCCTTGATATGTCCGAGTACGAGACAAGCGTCGAATCAGTTCATAACGCTGTGAAAGAATTTCAGCATCAGATGACGCGCTATCCGCGGACTCCTATGTTATTCCCACCCACCGAGGGCGACTCTAAGCCTCTACATTCTCTACATCCTTCATTCCTGGAAGAACCGTTCAAGTCTCCCACACACGATTCCACTTCCTCCATTGACGAGTCTGAAAAGTCGGACAAGGTGAAACCATTCCAGTGCAATTACTGCGTGATGTCATTCACTCGCCCCAGTGACCTTCAGCGCCATCTCCTCATCCACAACAACAACAAGCCATATAAGTGCGAGGAGTGTGACCGCGAGTTCACGTGGTTTGGCAACTTTCAAAAGCACGTGCTTTCACACATGGGTGGCAGTACCAGAGCACCAGGGACTTTGCCCTTCTCAGCGATGTTCACGTTCCTGGCACGTGAACAAGTAAAAGATCTTTTCATCAAGGATGGTGAAAAGTACAAGTGTCGTTTGTGTGCCAAGGATTTCACACGTCTCAGTGGCTTGAAGACCCATATTCGCATGCATACAGGGGAGAGGCCATACGTCTGCGAGGTCTGCTCATTTGCTTTCACCACATCACGTGCTCTCAAGATGCACGTGCGCCTGCATACTGGTGAAAAACCTTACAAGTGCGAGGAATGCGGGCGCGCCTTCACAAGGAGAGACGAGATGCATACTCACATGTATATCCACAAAGGTAAGCAAGCCTTGTTATTTCTTGAATTTATCAGAAAAAAGAAGCTTGTTTGACAGCGAAATTGAAGAAAACCAGGCAAATGAACACTTAAATAATAAAAAAAGTGTGGTTTGACTCTAAATGTTGGCTAACCCGATGTATCACCTTAGCCACTACTACCTATAAAGGGATACAGGAGAGGCTCAAAAAAAATCCTTGATCAAGTTTAATTTCGTAAATCAAGGAAAGATAGCTGTAAGCAAACACACCAGTCAGTGTTAGCGCTCTTGTAAACCTTCAAACAACTTCTATTTTCTATTCTAAAATGCAATACACAATATTAAGATTACATTTTTATTTTGTTGAAACAGGAGAGAAACCATTCAAATGTGACATCTGCTCAGCCTCGTTCATTCGCTACGGTCATCTGCAGCGCCATCTTCTAATTCATAGCGATGACAAGCCGTACAAGTGTAAGGTGTGTCCCAAGTCCTTCACACAGTACCGAAATCTCCAGACTCACATGTACAAACACACAGGAGAGAGGCCCTATAGATGCAGATACTGCCCCAAAGGATTCACCCAATACGGGACTCTACAGGCGCACGAGAGAACGCATACAGGAGAAAAGCCCTTCCAATGCCAGTTCTGCGACAAGGCGTTTATTACGTCATCGCATCTTAGATGGCACATCAAAACTCAACATACTGCTAAGAAAGATTAGACGATTAAATGAACAGGATTTTGTGCGACAAATGCCTGTAATTAGAAAGCGTTTTTGGTGGCAAAAATTCACTAAGACATGTTTAGTAAAAGCGCAAATGATAGTAAATGGTCAATCGTTAGTTGTGTTAGGTAGGTCTCATATTATATTTTGTTGTCGGGTTATAATCAGGTTTTTAATTAAATAATTTAATTTAGTAAATAGAGGGATTCGTTTTAAGGTTCGGTTGGAAACTTGCAAAGAGTACTTTGAGTCTCTTTCAAGTAATCCCTGACTTTCTCACGCATATTTTAAACCCACCTTACCTTTGTTTAATTTACCAGTGTCACAAATTCTTTAGCAAGATTTAAAGCACTTATTATATCCTTATTGTAGTACAACTCCTTTCCCTGAATTCTTACTGGCCGACTATAGTTTAATTTCAGAATGGAAGAAACAAAATTTAGACCAGGTCCTATATAGTTTTCGGAAATCATTGGGTCAGGAAATAGTGAGAGTGCATGGACTGATTCTACTAGACCACGAAAATAGGAGGCACGCCAGAGCAGTTAAGGGCCAATGAATACAAAGCTCTTAAACGTGGAGACATTCTGCTTAATTTAACACCCCCAATACCTAGTGAAGATTTGTGTTCTTGTCTACTAATAAAGCATGGTGACTCTATTCACAAAATAAAACAAACAAAATTACGATTTAAGGGTTGAATTTATTTGATATTGTTAAAACGTGTAGAAGAAATTTATAGCAATGGGTCAACTTTATTTCCCGCTGTAGCTGAGTGCAAACGTCTTTATATCCAGTGACAAATTTGATGATGTGTGCATATCGGCAAAGAATGTAAATTTATTTATCTTTTTTAAAAATTCTAATCAATAAACAACTTGGGTTACTGCCTACGTGATTTATTTTTGTTTGGGACTGGGAAATATCTTGGGTTTATACTCACTGATATGACTAAATCGCTCTGTCCTCGACAGAGGCTCCTGCGTGTATTCGCGTCAGACCCATAAGTGCGCCACGCGCCACGGTGGAGGAGTTTCTGCAAAGGAGAGAGAGACTGCATGCATTAGCGGAGTTGGGTGTCCCACTTGTCTTCCATTTATATTTGTGCGGTATACTACACCATTCTGTTAGCGCACTGGGTGCCATTTCTTTTTCATGCGAGAGTCTCTTTTTGATTTAAGCGCCCTTTAGATTGCAGTAAGGGTGATAGATTGAGTACGGGTACGATAGAGCAGACAGCGAGCTACAGAGCGCTGTTAAAGTCTCGCGCTCGGATTTTTGAATCGTGGCGTCTCGGGCTCAGGTCTCGGATTTGAAACAAACCGGGTCTCGGATTTTCGTTCGGATTTTAAATTTTAAATTTTAATATACGCTCTTATCTCGTCCCAGATGTCTACTTCCACGGTGTCGTGTGTCGTTTCTGACACATTTGACGCGGCAAATCCGACTTTCCGATGTTCTCTCCGGGGTTGAGATATGGGTACGAGATTAATACGCCTCTAAAAGCGCGTGTTTTTTATTCACAATTCTGAGAATGAGAATGGCAAGAATGTGAAATGCGCATGTTTTCTCTATTCTGCATTCCTATTCCGGAATAGACAGAATGCGTCCATTCCATAGTGGCATAAATTATGTACAGAACCATGGATCCTCCCAGGGACACTACATGAACAGAACTTTGCGAATAAAAATCCAAAATGGCGGACGGCGAGTTGAGCGCTGCGGATTCAAATACGTCCCTCCCTACCTTTGAAAAAGTCAGGTTGGCTCCTCTCCTTTATGAATAGCACTTCCAGAACACCAGAAAAATCCATTACATTCTCCATACTTTCTTCCTCCTCTTTATTAAGAACATGGATGTTAAGAAGAAAAAATGCTGCGATGATGGTTCGTCGGCCGCCATATTTGTTACGCATTGTTTACTCTAGCCTGCGAATACAGCCGCCTCTCATTCGCGTCCCGCAACGAAGAGCGAAACACGCATTTTCCATTTCCCGCCATTACCTTCGCTCGGGTCCAAGCCCTCCTCCACTTGTGTGGAAAGTGCCTGACACTTATTGCATTCAAGATGACGGATCACTGGGTCGCAGAGATTTTTCCTCCTAAATTTCAGTTTGGTAGTGTAGATGAGTTGCTTAATTGTCCAAAAGAAGATGATGGAAGTAAAGAAAAGGCAAAATATCTTGACGAAGTGTATCGAAGGGTTTATATTGGGGAGGAAAAGGCCAAAAAATCAACTGACGAAGAGTTGCAAGTAGGTTTGGAACGCCTCGAGAAAAGGCAAGCCGTTGCCAAAGAGAGAAAACAACCGAGTAAACCTAAAGATAAGGATCAAGATGAGTGCATATGGAGCCAAAGTGAACTGAAAATGTTGCGAAAGTTCCTACAGAAGGCTAAAATGCAAAACCTAAAACTCGCCGCCATGTTGCAATCTGCACAAGACGAGATTGAAACTTGGAAAGAAAAGTTCAAAGATGTCGCCGAAGCGGACGAACTCGTAAATAACAGCTTTTGCATTTTGAGAAAGAAATACGAGCGGTTAAAAATGAACTATAAAGCATTGAAAGAAGATGTGAGAAGGTATCATTCCAACTTGAAAGTTTCAAGAGAAGATTGTAGACAGCTAAAACTTGAGAGAGATGACACACAGAAGGCACTCAGTCAGACACAAGCAGACCTAAATAAGGAAAAACTCAATAATGAGCACCTTCAGCTTAGGTTGAATAAAAAGGAAAAGGAATACGAGGAAAGTCTTAAAAGTCATGAGCATTTCTTGGAGCAGCGACATCTGCTTGAGATTGCGAAATTACAGAAAGAAGTTGTGAGATTGACAGAAGAGTTTGAAAAAGAAAAACAAGATAACGATTTAAATAAGAAGGCTCTTGAGCACTTGAGAGGTCATTTTGCCAACTTGAATATAAGCCAGGAAATTAAGGATGGTTCTAATGCAATGGACAATGTGTTGAGTGTTATTGACATTGACTATCTGCCAACATGAAAAAAAACAAGACATGATGATGAAGACATGAGGCCTTCTCCCACAGAAATAGAAATGGGAGAAAGTCTTTCACTCCCTCAAACCTCTGCTTTCTGGAGAAAATGGAGGTTTGAGTACCAACTTCCTAAATTTATTTATTACTGAGGGTAATTAAATTAATTTATCTAGCAGTAAAAAAGAATGGTGTCATCTAGAGGTTTACCGGTAATTCCAATTTTAGGACAAGCATCCCTGTACCTTTCATATGGAAGTGCTCTAACCTCCAACCCCGGCATTTGAGATTCAAACTGAAAAATTTCATGTGATAACATACTGTAAAATTCCGGTTATAAGCCCTGGGCTTATACAACTTCGTAAGGGGTTTTGGGTGGGCTTATAAAGGGAGGGGCTTATATCCCGGAGGGGTTATAAGCGGAATAAAAAAGCGTTTCAAAACAAGCCAGGGAAGTGTTGATCGAAATACCTTTTTAAGTTAAAAACGCATAATAAAGCAACAATAAGCCCTCTTCAGTACTGTCATCAGGTAGAGGGGGGCTTATATCCGGGGGGGGGGGGCTTATAATCGGATGTATTTTTTTGTTTCCAGGTAGATGGGCCTATAACCGGGGGGGGGGGGGCTTATACGTGGGGGGCCTTATAACCGGAATGTTACGGTAATCCTAGAGAAATCATTGACTGTGCTGTGTTTCTGATTGGTTTTTACTATTTAGCAGTATATATCAGAGGCTATGGAGTGTTTTGAAACGTGGAGGAGGGTCCTCGCACACCAAGCCAAGTGCCACCTCCCCGCCCCCAGAGGGGGCAAATACCCCTACTTATATTTTCCAAAATGTCTTTTGCATAGTTGACCTCTTTGCAATCTTGACTTAACAGCGTACGGTGTCTGTTATCAATTTGTGATAATTAAGGCAATTCAGACGATCATGCTTCATGGTGCTTTTTGGGTAGTTTTTTAGTCATCAGAGGGCAAAAATTTATGCTCTGAAGTTGCCGATGCCACAGGTAATCTCAAATACAATCCTTACTGTTTAAGGACCTCTCCTAGTTGCATTATTGGAAGAGTAGTTTTGTTGAAAGTCCTACACCATATTATTTTGCCAAACACGATCCTGATGAAATGATTAATTTTATCAAAAGATCACAAGACTGAATATCTTGATACACCAATTTTATGCTGTGCTAACCATACTTTCAGCACTGAAATGTGAGGGCAGACCCCCCCTAAAATGCTTGTTTGGGGGGGGGGAGCTACATCCCCCCTGCTCCCCCTGCCCTACTGCCTATATAAAATTATCTAGGCACAACATAAATGTTTGTAGAGGGATAACTTCAACTTGAACAGCATGGAAATGCATAATTTCTCAAATCTACCTTGAACTTTGCTGATGATGAACTTAATTACTGGTCTGATGGTGATAGCCAAAGGCAGAAAAAGGAATATCATGAAATATAAAATTACTGAATTTACATACTCTGATATGATAAGAAGTGAACATGGAGTTATAAGGAGGCGAAGAGTCTGAAAAGCAGCATCGGTTTCCTCAGGCTGGGGTGTTGTTGGAGGAGAAGGAAGAAGTTAATTGTAGTTCTAAATTTGCAGTGGCTGACTGTGATGTCAGGCAGTAGCTCTCTTATTTAATGTATCGTGAAATGGTCCCGGGGGGGGGTGGGGGGGGGGGGGTACTCGAAAACGTTTTGTATGGGGAGGCTCTGCCCAGAGATCTAACCCCTTACCCTTTTATATACCATTTTGATAGAAAAGGTACCCCTTTTGTATACCTTTTATTGCTAAAAGGCACCTCTTTCATATACCCTACACGAAATCACATTTACCTAAAATGGGAAGTTTTCTTGTCATTTTTATGAAGCACTAAATAAATTAAGACGATACAGCCAAAAGTCGCGTCTGCTGGAAATATTTAAATTAAATGTAAAAGCCTTTTCAAATATCATTATGGCAGATTTCCCTACCCTTTCATATACCTAAACTTTTTCCAAGAGGTTTAAGTTTTTAAATCAAAGTTTTTTTAACTGCATTGTAACAATTTTAGCAATTTATCTATTTTTAGCAATTAGTTTAGCGTTTTTTACCTCAATATAGTTTTAATGTTTTTATCTACTAGTATTAATGTTTTATTTACACACGACCCCACAAGCTATGTAGCTTTTTACCCCATTGTGTCTAAATAAAGGTTTTGTTGTTGTTGTTGTTGTCATGTTTGTCCCCGCGGTGTGTTTTTTATTTTTATTAAAAAAGCCATTGTGGTGGTTAAAATGAGCAACAGAGGAAAACCGCTCTGAGGCTCAAGTTTGATTAAAAAAAAAGAAAGAAAAAAAACCCTGTAACTAGGGTGGTAAGGGGGCTAACCATTAAAGGATTTTTTCCTTAGACTTTTTTGGGAAAGGCTGAAGAAAGTGATATAAGGGATTTTGGAAGTAGGTTGCTGATTGTAACTTTATGGTGTTGATGTTATTTTATTTATTTTATTGACTTCCATAAACTGAAAGAACTTAGTTGATATATACATTTCCCAGCTTTTAAACAAAACAAATAATTCGCAGATTTTCTCCTATTATTTCCCTTTTTTTCTTTCTTTTGTTTTCAATTTCATCCCAGACAATAGTTGCCCATATTTGGTGACCTAGCAACACGGGAAACAAAGACGTGACATCTGCGAGTTGTTCATTCAACTTTAGCTGAGCAGATGAGCAGTCGACATTGAGATATCGATGTGAAAATATCCAGTTTATACAGCAGCAAATGTTATCATTGTGAAGTTGAAAGACTCATCGCATGTTTGTTATGAGGTATGAAAAGAGGTACAAAAATTTCTACATCGAGCCGTGTGCTTCGTCTAAACACGAGCCAATATCGCCGCGAATACAAGAGCGGGGCTGTTTATCATGGCGAGCTAGAGGGCAGCAAAAAGAGTGGCCGTGGGATCTTTAAGTGGCCTAATGGAGCTTGTTATGATGGAGAGTATGTTGACAATACAAGGCACGGTTATGGCAAGCAGTATTGGCCAGATGGGTCTGTTTACGACGGTGCTTTAGTGAGAGATCTGCGGCATGGTTTTGGAACGCTGACTTGGGCAGATGGAGAGGTAATTAGCTGCGCTAAGCTTTACAAATAACAAAGTTAAACCGTCTACGATTTTAAGAATTAGCATCGACTTGGTTTAAAATTAACTTAAGTATTTTGGCAATTTTTAAATTGGCTCCTTAAAGGAAAAACTAAAGACAGAAGTTTCATTGTGGAAGTAAGAACGTTTAAATATAATTGGGTATTGTAATGTTCTCGAGTCAATTTACTAAAGTGTACTTGTCGACTTTTCTGCAGTTGTTCATTTTTTAGGCGAGCCTTGGCATTATTTTCTGTGCAATACGCGATTTATGTGTCATTTTACATTTGATTCTTATTTGTTGAAGTAAATGCTAAAATTTCACAGCAAAAAATATTTTCTAGACCGTCGGTCAGAAGACATATGCCTGCGCGGTTTGTGTACACTTTCGACAGTGAAGCTGGCGCTGTTTACCTTTTGTTCAAGTTATTTGTTATGCATCGACTTAAATTTTACACTGCGAAGCAAGCTAAACAGAGGTGCGAACGTAAAAAATATGGAACATACAACACTACTGTAGCTTTAAAAGCCGGCATGTGGATATAAATTATTAAAATTAAATTATCACGTTGCATATTGATTGCATTCTATGATTCTAATGATGGCGTTAATAACCCGTTGATTTCTGAGTTGAAATTTAAACTATGTATGACAGGTTATGTGTTGAATCCTGATAAAAAGAGAATGATACTGTATAGATTTGCCTTCACCGTTTTTTGACAGTCTAAAACAGTACAATTTGGCTTTTGGGATTTGTCAGTTATGACAACAAAACACGTATGCTGCTTAATTAGGCCTGTTCCAAACGTTGTGATACTGCTGTGCCAAACTAAATTGGAGTTCTAATCAAGTTTGACTTAAGCATGGCGGTAGCACGGTGTTTGGAACTATTCAGTTTGGCAGACTGAATTAAGTTCTGCATGACTATTTAGCACGGCAGGCCTTGCCATGCCGCACAGCAGTATAGGGACTTGATTTCAAACAGCGTGCTCTTGTCATGCCGAAATTAATTTATAAATTATTTTAATGTATTATAAATTAATTCGCAGCTTTTGTTGTTTCTGATACAGTTTGAATTTTGCCCGATCAGAAATTCCAGATAAGCTGTACTTTCCTAAAAAGTGGCTTAATTTGACACCTCGACCTCTTAGGGATTTCCAATGATCTTCCATGTGAAGGAAATGGCTATTTTCTGGAACTGCACAATAACATTATGTTGACTTATATGTAAATAAAATCATTTTGCTCTAGATAAAGTTCTATACTTCTCTCAGACCTCTCAACCTCAAAGAACCGGAAATCTGGAGATCGAGGTCAAAAAACCGGGAGATTCGAGTAAAAACCGGGAGATTAATCAACTGATGGACAAAAATAACTAAAACCAGGTGCTAATCAAGAGAAGGAGTTTTTTTCCTGTTTTAGCAACACAAAAATTAACGTTCTTTTCACGGCTTGTGTCTTCTATATATGGGTTTCGATTGTGTGTCTAGCGAACAAACTAATGAAATACCTTTGCTGGCTACGGATTTACACAGAATTGGCGCAAGACAATCGCCTTAGTAAGCCAAAAATGACATTATACAAGAAATTGTATCCTTATAGCTTGTGACTCTGTTTATCGTGAGATTTTTGTGTCTTGTCGTGAGACCGTGAGATTGAACTAAAAGTCGTGAGTCTCACAGCAAAATCGTGAGACTTGAGAGGTCTGTTCTCTTTTTCTGTAGAGTTACAGTGGAGATTTCTACAGAGATAAAAGACAAGGCAAAGGAGTATATACCTGGCCAGATGGTACAAAATTTGAAGGTCACTTTGAAAATGACAAGAAGGAAGGATTTGGAACATTTATCTTCCCTAGTGGTAACAAGTTTGAGGTTTGTACATGGAGTTGTGTTCAATTTAAATAAACTTTGCGGTAGACAACAGCACTGTTTTGCAAACAAATGTATGGAAACTGAAACGGCAAGTACAGGTTTCTCACCCAGGCCATGTCCCTCAGATTTCATTAGTGAAATGATTTACCTGACATCTCAAGTTTATGATTCATAAATAATGCCAAAATTTAATTTTATAAAAGTTATTTGACATTGTTAGTAGGGGATTTAAATGCATCCAAACAAAAACTGTGTTACTTAAAAAAGAATGACAGTTACACGTATATGACATGAACTGGAGAGAGGGAGTATACACACCTAGGAAAGCAGTTTGCACATTTTGCTTGCCCTTAATGCTAGATAATTATTTTGTCAAGTGTACAGTACAGTACAGTACAGGTGCATTGCATGCCGGTAAATGTATCTTTATTTACGGTAACCGTTGTATAATTGGTCTATTTTACTTTCTAGGGAATATATTGGAGGGACGAGAGAGATGGCCCCGGTATCATGACTTACTCTAACAATGAACAAGATGTTGGTCTGTGGTCTGGTGAACGTCTCATTAAACTGTGCTCTGTCATGGAAAGTGCATTCCTGTTCCAACACTACTCTAACTACAATGTGAACGCTGGTAACAACTTGTCGGGCAGGGTGAGAAGAGCGAACTCTGCTAAGGAGAGCGTAAGAAACACTACTCCTTCATTACAGGACTTTGAAGGAGTCGATGACAAGGAATCAAGCAAACTTTTGTCTCAGATTCCTAACTCTTTTTCATATGCAGACATTTTAGAAGGTGTTCGTGGTAATAAGGGATCTAAAGGACCCATCGAACAGGCATCAGAGGAACTTTTAAGAGCTTCGGCTGCAGGGGACTGTATTAAAGTAAGAAGTTTAATTGAAAGTGGAAAAGTCCATGTGGACGTTGCTGATAAAACTGGATACACTGCCCTTCTTGCTGCATCAGTAAGTATACAGTCATTTAAATGTGTTGATGCCTGTTAAAGGGTTTTTACTGTATGTACATGTACATCTGTACATGTACCATCACATTTTTTGCTGCCTGTGCCTTAAATTAATTTCATTCTGGGAATTACAGGGAAAGACAATCATTATGGTACAACACAATGTCGCATTTCAAGTAACTGAACTACAGTAACTATTGTACATGTACTTTAATCAGGGTACAAATGAAAGATTGTTCATTAAAAATTTGCTGCAAGATGTGACATTCACTATGCATGAAACAAGTACTAAGGCCACAGACCATTTTGTCTAAAGGGCTATACTAGTGTCTGTCACGAAGCATTAACCGCTGCTGTGTAAACCCATGTAGCTCCAGACCAGGCCACTGTGACATATCAGTTTTGTTGTACCACAGTTGTCGATTTTTTGTTTATACTTATTAAAAAGCTTACACTTTGCTCGTTAGGTCAACTGTCACAGAGATGTCATCAACTGCCTGCTAGACAATGGTGCCAATGTAAACAAGTTAAATGACGAGGGTCTGTCAGTTCTCGCTGCATGTCATGTCCTCTTCTACACCAAACACACTTGGAAAGATAACATTGCCGAAAACATTCCTTATGAAAATTTATTCAATTGCATACAAGAAGATCGACAGAAAGGAACTTACATTCATCGCAATTATCGTCAAAGTGTCGTGGTTGAAGATGCCAGGGTGGAAACAAATGTTCTTGATTCTGGAGATACTGAGGAAAATTCTGAAGATGAATGTGTGGAAAATATTCAAAACGAAATAAACCAAGATGAAATGAATGATCCAAGGACATCATACAGAATTATTGAATTCACAGACAGAACATGCAGAGATAAGGATGAAAATAGTGCTGAATTAGAAAACAATTTAAACAATAATATGAAAATTAAATTAGATTTAAACAGAAATGGTTTTAAGAGAAGTATCAATGACCAAAGAACAAAAATAAACATGGATCGCGGTGATGATAATCAGCTGGACTCTGGGATGTTGACACCAATCAGCGATGTTTCATCAGCGCGTGAAAGGAGTGTTGGAAAATCTGACAAGCTTAGTGTGATGGATCCTTCACTGTTTAGTATCATGAGTGCAGTGAGCAGCACAAGGCAGCCGTCAGAATCAGGTGATGATTTACGAAGTGAGAACAGCTTGGAGCAGAACAAACAGGTTTTACTGGCTGTGCAAAGGTAAGTAATGATGCATATCAACAACTTATACATGTACTTGCTGTTTTTAACTTTGAACAGACACGATTTTGTAGAAAGTTCATCATTGATGATCACCATCCAAGTAAATCTACAGCCTGGCAATGTTCTTTATGTCCATGTTCACATGTACATGTACATGTAGCTGTAGCTTTCATCTGTTAAGTTTACAGTCAACTCTATCTAAAACAGACACTGTCAGGTTCAAGAGGTGTCTGTCTTATAGGGATTTTAGTTACAGTAAAATGACTGAAAAACAGCTGGGACAGGACTGACACCAGGTGTCCGTCTTAAAGAGGTGTCCGTCTTATAGAGGTGTCCGTTAAGAGAGAGTTGACTGTATCAGGTAATGTAACAGTGTCTTGTCCACAGGCACAGCATGACATCGGCCAGGGTATTCAAGCCACAATCTTGCATGTACAATAACATGTTTTCATAAATGTACGTGTAGTACCATTCCAGTTCTACAGTCATTGTATTTTCCATTTTATTTCAGGCGTCCCCACCTGGAAGCCACAGTCCGCCTTTTACTGTGGCGCGGTGCAGACCCGAATGCATCGTCTCTTCCAATGCCTGTTCTTTTCTTTGCTGTGAAAGCTGCAGACACAGCTGCTGTAGAGATTTTACTTCAGAAAGGAGCTGACACTTCTGCCAAGCTATCAAAGGAGGTAAGAAATAATTCTTATGTATAATAGGAAAAAGAATAATATTGCACTACATGTATATAAATGTTATTTTTGTTTACACTTCTTTTTAAACAGCTATTACCTTCAGCTTATACTCCAGCATACAAGTAGCAATTTTATAGTTCATATCTTTTTAACAATGCAAGACCGCTATAAGAAAAATTGAACGCAAAAAAAACCTCTTTCCAGTGAAGAACTGTGCTGTGGCAGCAAAATTGAATTGAATAGACCTTATGCATGATAACATCATTAACTCAAAATTCACCACCAAGCCTTGTTTAAGCAAATTATTCTCAGTCCTCTGCCACCTTCATGCAGTTTTCACGTGGATATTCTTTTCATTTTTGCTGCTTTGGGAATTCGTTCATGATAAAATTTACAAGTTTGCACTTCAAAAGCGAGGCTTGGTGGTAAAATTAGCCAGTCTGACGTAAACATGCATAAGGGTTATTGAACTGAACTATGAATTGAGTCAATTAAGTACATGCATTTCTTTGTTTTTTTTCTTTATTAGCAATCAGGTATTGCACCTCTGCACATTGCTGTAGCACTACCTGATGAAACAGGAGTAGAGATTACTGAGCTGCTTCTCAAGTCAGGTGCCGACCCTAACATCAGAGACTATGCATTTGGTGCTGAGGAGAATGGAAGAACTCCATCACACATAGCGTGCTCAAGAGAGGATAATGACCAGGTATTACAGCTTAATTTTAGGGATAGGCCATTTAATTTTGAGGGGGTGGACAATTTCTTTGGAGTAAGAAATTTTTCAGCTTTGGTATTTGCAAGATTTTTTTTACCAAGTTGAACATAACCCTCCACCATCCATGTTTACCAGGTGGGGCCTGCTTGATTTTTTTTTCCCGCGCTCACTTGTGCACAATTTTTTTATCTCCTACTTTTCTTGTGCACGAATTTCTTTTTCACGGTAGTTGCCCAAACCACATCCCTCCCAACAAAGTTATACCGGTAGGTCCCTTTGATCAACATTACATACATTGTACCTTTGCAAGTCTAGTTTTAATAAATATGAAATTACTTGTAGGTGTCATGTGCTGTTGTGCGACTCCTGTTAGAGTATGGAGCTAATCCTGATCTGTTGTGTGAAGGACACTCAGCTCTTTCCTTGGCGATCTGTAGTGGAAATGATTTGGTAAGACATTAATCCCCTCCTTGACATGATTACGTTCTTATCTGTTTGTGTGTTGTTTGTTTTAATTGAAACAAACTTATTCAGAATTGACAGCTAGGAATAGTCAAATGAGCTTAATGCTACCTTCAAATTGAGGGAAACCTGAAAATAAATGTTTATTAAGGTAAAAAAAGCTCTAAAAGGTAAAAATACAACATAAGGGTACACGATTGTTTAGAATGGGAAAAATTGAGATAGATCGCACAATGACAAACTTGAAAACAGTTGGAAAAAACTGTCAAAATGCGGCATTTTCTTCAACCTGTTATCATTTATTTTACCTTTGATAGGGGACCTTTATTATTCGATGTTCTTGCTCATAGCCTTAGCTTCTATTGTTCTTTCCCATAGTGTTAAATGAAAATATTTTTCTGTTCTTTTCTCCGGCAGGCTGTAGACACACTTCTGGAACATGGAGCTAACTCCAGCCTTCGTCTTTCCAGGGGGGTGGGGTCAGCACTTTGTGCTGCAACGTCATTCATGGCTGAAAGAAGAAGGACTCCGGCTGGAAGAATAAAACTTGTAAGTTTATTTTCATATGCGAAGATATTAAGAAAGCATTAAAGATTACATGGCTTCTAAAGGATTTTTTTCAACCTCACTACACATCCTGTCTTGTTACAGATAAACAAGCTAATGAGAGCTGGCGCCAACATTTTGTCTCCGATAACTGTGAGCCTGAAGTATCCTCCTGGAACTGTTGTTGATTATGCTTACAATGTGTTTTATCAGGTAAAGATCTCATGTGTACATTCACGTAGTACATAAAATGCATGCAGCTCTGACTATATTGTTACTTTTTTAAGGCCAATTAGCTCAAACATTCGAGACATGGGGAAAGTAATGCCTGTTATTTTTGAAGAGAGAAATTGTCGTTTTGGAACGAAAAAAGGCCCGCAACGATTTTCGAGAAGGCAACAGCTGCAAATTGTCTGAAGTTTGAAAGTTCAGCTAGCGTATCCAAAAAGATACACATTTCTTAGCTTTTAAAAATAAGGCTTTAAATCGCTCAAAAAGGATACTTATAACGTAAAAAAGATGTTCAGACACATATCATTTGCATATAGTAAAATTTTCTCGTTGGGTGCCCCTGAGCCCTAACACTAAAAACCCTATGTTATTTCAGTGTCAATCTTAGTTCCCCTATTTTCACAGTAGAGGAAAACTTTAGAACTCGTTTTTAAGCAAAATGATCAAAACAATTAATTCTTTTTACCGCCGTATATACTTATGTGTACGTTGAAATACACAATACATGCCCGGAATGTGTTTTTTTTTTTCTTCAGCCTCAACATCAAGCTTATTTTTCTGTTATTTTTGATCTCCTCAGGATCGCAAGATCGCTCACACTCCTTACCATGCCCTCACGGTGACAGAGCGCGAGTGCTACAATGCTCGCAGGGAAATGTTGGACCATCTGGGAGATCTGTTACGAACACAGGTGTTGAAAAAAGAAAAAGAACTGATTGAGAAACAACTGGAGGAGGCGGAGAGGCAAGCTGAAGGTAACCTGTTTTAATATTGAGAAAATAATGTCTTGTGAAACACCGATAGAACAGTTCACTCCGCTTTTGAGCAGAGCGGGATGGCTGTATGTAACAAACATTTGCCATGTATGATCATGTATTTGCAGTTAAATTTATTTCACCACAAGTCAGGACCATTTTAGATGTCTAATCAAAACAACAAGGGCATGCATTCTAAAAACAAACTTCAGCGTTGGTTTTAATGGCTGGGCAAATTCACAATGTACAGTTTTGGTTTGAACTTTGTTCATCGTGAGGAGGATTTCATCTAGTTTCTTTCTTTATTTTTTATTCGTTTGTTCGTTTTGTCAGTTCTGCTATATCTAGCCCATAAGTTCAGGTGATTCCCTAGTATTGCATTGCGCATCCTTACTGCGCAGAATTTTACGCGTAATTAGCGCGCGCACATAAAATGGCAGCTTTTTTCTATGCGGCCAGGCTCGCGAGAGAGAGAAATCATCGTTTTCTCGTAAACGAGTTCGGTGACCTATCATTTTTTTCTCTTAGTTCGAAAGTAGCGATCAAATTCTTTCTATAAAATGAATACAGATCAATTTCTATGGCAGAATAATACGTTATCACCGAAAACGTGCACTTTCAGCAGTACTCGCAAAGGAAATATAAGGAATTATATGGTAAATACAAGGTCTTCCTGCTCCTAAACGAATATGGTGACCCCCCTTTTTATTTCAAAATTTAACTTCCCTTAAGGTAAACAACCAACTGGCAAAGTTTGGTTGGAAATCTATAAGCAGTTCTATTTCTAGGGAATTACCTTAAACAGTTCTTGTGAAACGGTTAAAGTAAAGAAAGCTTGTGGGGTCCTATGCAAAAAACAAATCAAACAAATACAATGTACGTAAGAACCCCAACTGGCAGAAGGCAGTTAGGCTGTCTTGAAATGTACGCATGGGTTGATTAGTCCGGAGGTTTAAGAAGTGAAACATCGCATGCCAGTTTTTTTAAGCGCAACGTGTTTGAATTGCTTTTTAATAACACGACAAACAAGTGTATTTCTAACACCATTTCAGCACTAGTGTGGACATACAAATTCTTCTTGCTGTTTGTTTAGTAATGCTTTTATTGCTAGTAAGGAGAAATAAGATGTTAATACTACTTCAGCTTGAAAGAGTTAATAATGAGCTTGTGTTTGTCTTTTCAGCAGCACTGAATGCCGAAGGAACTCATCACTCAGCTTGGGGCATCCTTAAATCACCTGACAAAGTGAGCAAGCTGAAGGAGCATGACCTCTGCCCTGCCGGGAAAAATGACATCTTGAGATGCAGCCGGGTTAGCTTTCGACTTGAAAACGAGGTTTTTGGCGGAGACGACGGAGAAGAGGGTGAGATCGAGGCTCAAGCGGATCGTGAAGTCGAGGCTATAACTGGAACTGGCGGGGTCGATGACGAGGTACGCTCAAAAAAGAAAAAAATTAAAAAACGTCTTGCGCATATACTGAATCGTAAATATTTTATCAATAATTCCTTCTTTTTCAGCGAGGAAAAGATGGCGTGATCTCAGAATTGTCACCAGCTCCTGATGCCAGTAAAGAAAGCACTCCATGTTCACTAGGTTCCAGTGCTCCTGAGCCCCACATCAAACCCTCGTCCCCAGGTCGAGACGACAATTGCGGCCTACGTATTGCTGTGACCAAGGCCGCTGACCACATGAGTATTTCTGCACTGGCGACTCAAGCTTTGAAGCAGCGCAAACAAGTGATGAAGAACCGCTTTAGATACTGTTACGAGTGCGGCCGCTCGATAGGAATTCGCTTGTCGGCCTGTACGCGATGTAAAGAGGTTTTCTATTGTAGCAAGTCGTGCAAACTCAAAGCGTGGAATGCGAGGCACAGGGAGGAATGTGTCCGTTTGACAGGGGGTGGGGTGAAGACAGCTTCTAGTCGCCGAGCAGACAGCCCCACCCCGACCACGGACCCTGACGCCCCTCCCCCTTCTACCACCCCCACAAGCTCTCAAAGAAAGACGCCTTCTCGAGGGAGGGGTGAGAAGGGGCGTAAACCGCAGACTCCCTCGGCGTCGCGAGTATCTAAGCGGGTCGCTTCCTCGTCATCAACAAAGGTCAAGAAATAACATGGGAATGTTAAAATGTGGACTTGACGGTGGAACATAGAAGAAAGAAAGAACCGACCTTTGGCTTTGATTTGTTGAGTAACACTAAGAAGGCGCCAAGTACTGTACCCTGTCGTCCTGCGGACTCAGGATTTAATATTTCTATTTAAAGAGTCCCTTGATTTTCCCAATAGGAAACATAGAATAGACAATTTCTACGACCACGCGCAGTTTTACAGCTTATGAACGCCAAGCAGCGCCTGCCTTTCGGCGGCGTGTAATTAAACAACAGGCAGAAATCCGTCTGTTGTTCACAGGCTAGCAGTTTACAGCTTTTATGTGTGTTGGCGGGCCAAGCATTGCGAAAACAAACATTTGTACATCTTCGCGTGATGGCGATTTGTAAATGATCGCAGGTATGTGTAGTTTCTTAAATCTTCCTTTCTTGTTGGAGAAAAATTTTACACTTCTTTGGTGACTAGCCATGTAGTACCGGTCACCCCAGTGACATCACGCAACGCGCGTGACCATACTATCTCCGTCTCTTGCCATTCCTACATAAAAAAAAATAGGCTGGGCACGGTCGTTGAGCAAAACAAGCCGAGAGGAGATGTTCATTGGTTTGCGCAAAAAATGTGGCGATCTGTTAAGTTCTGTTTGTCCTTGATTTACTTCGCGGTTTCACTCGCATTTTCTTGATTATTTGTATTCATGGACTGGGTGATGATATGAGTGCGTTTGGGGTTGTTTTTATTTAAAATGCTTATCTTTGTATATTTAATTGTAATAAATGATTATTTATGACGAATAAAGTTATTTTTCGACATATATGTTTCCGCTATTTGATTCATCTGATAACAAGATTAGTTGGTTGGATAATTTGAGCTTCTTTTATTTCTCCAACAACGTACTTTTAAGAAGGCAATGTGTGATTTTACGGACAACAAACTCATGCACGTGTTGCGTGCCTATGTTATTGGATATGCGTTCCTGCCGAATTTAAGACAGTAAACACAAACAACTAAAACAACAAACGAACAGAGCAGCAAACAAAATACAATTATAAAATCATCTTGCAGAACAACTTGGCGTTTTGCCTTCCACCTCTATTTTCTCCGTGTTCAATCTTATCACCAGTTTCGTCAGCACCAAGAACGCGTACTCTGACCGACGAATTTCTCATTATATACGGAATGCTCATTTTTGATTGTCAGCCAATCAGATTTGAGCTGATGACTGTCGGATTCTGGACTATCAAATTGGAACTGGCAACTTGCCAGAGTCCGCAAACTTAGTGCCGCCGGCCAAAAGAATAGCGGGCTCTGGGACGGGCTTGCTGCTTTTGATCAAACCTTTTAAAATCCTTTCGCGGTTGATCTGATTGGCTAGATTTAAAATTTCCTTTGTTGCTAAAAACTAGTCAATCAAATTGGTAACCCAGCGCCACCTTTTCCTCCTGCACCTGGCCCCGCGGGCTGAAATTAAAGCGGCAGGGGGTTCTGATAGACGAGAATGGGCTAGCGCATAACTTTGGTTTCTGTATCCGGATCTGTAGCATGTTGCGACTGGAATGTTTCTACTCCCCCCTGGATGAGAAGCTAGCCAAGCGCAGAGTTATCCGCCATTTAATTTGCCGGTCCTATCTCTACCCAGGTTTATCAATGGGTAACTGTGAGAGTAAAGGGTCTTACCCAAGAACACAACGTAATGGCCCGACCTCAGCCATGGCTAGAACCCATGAGTTCCAGCGCACAACCATAAGTCCACCGTGCGTAGCCCGCTGTTTTTAACGTTCGGAGTATTCATGACTCGGTGCCCACGAGCAGTCAAAGAGGTTTACTGGGTAATAAGGATCACAAGGTCTTTGAGTGATAGTGCGTAGAGTACGAGCAGTCTCTCCCTTTTCCTGGGTCCCTCAAGCGTGAAACGAAATTAAGCGCTTGTGGAAAAAGGGCTGCGCGAAATCTGGGAGATAGACGCCTCGATTTCGGCGGCCGCTATTGTTCCACTCGTGCCTTTTGTCACTTCACGTCCTGCGTACCTCTTTTCTCCACAGAGGTCTTTTATATTTTTTCGTACTGCTAGGCCGGAAATGGGGAGATATAGGTCTTACTGCTGGAAAATGTGGAGATATAGGCCGTACTGCTAGGAAATGGGGAGATATCGGTCGTACTGCTAGGCCGGAAATGGAGAGATATAGGTTTTACTGCTGGAAAATGTGGAGATATAGGCCGTACTGCTAGGAAATGGGGAGATATAGGCCGTACTGCTGGAAAATGTGGAGATATAGATCGTAATGCTAGGAAATGGGGAGATATAGGCCGTACTGCTGGAAAATGTGGAGATATAGATCGTAATGCTAGGAAATGGGGAGATATATAGGCCGTACTGCTGGAAAATGTGGAGATATAGATCGTACTGCTGGAAAATGTGGAGATATAGGTCGTACTGCTAGGAAATGGAGAGAGGTGAAAAGAAACGCGCGCTTCCCCTCCACTAATGGAGCCTCTGCGCAGGAGAGAGCTCTGCGTAATACGGCTGTGTTCACACTTGGTGCGTGGGCACAGTGCACGAGTTCGATTCTTGCTGGGCTCTACAGTGTTATGTCAACATAACATTTATTCAAATGCCCACGCCATAATTCGGTCGAGACCTTGTACTCGGGCACTTAATGGCACTTGGGTACTTTGGTTTTCTGTGTGTGAACATGACGCAATTTTTTGCCCGTTCTCAGGTACCAGTGCTCGGGCACTAAGTGTGAACACGGCCTAAGAGATAGGTGGTGGCCGCTGGTAGACTAGATTCAGCGAAACTTTCTTAAAAACAACTGAACGCTTGTTGCTCGGGAGACAGATCTGGTTAATAAGTGCTATTTTGACAAAGTGAACAACTACAATATGTTTAATGGTTATTTATTTAATTTCTTTTCACCAAATTAACAAACATTCATCGAGTTTTCTTAACCCAATGGCGGTATGTACATCGCAGAGAGGTAAAAACATGCTTAATTATTTATTTCATTTAAAATTTCCATAAAACGTACTTTATTTTGTTTGGAAAATTCTAGCCTCTGGCTAACATATTTACATGACTATCCATGTTTATTGTGTGTTTTATTAGAGTTTTATACATTAATTCTGTAAGCTCTATTTAATTTAGCTTATATCTTCTTTAAAATTTAATTTCTGCTTCTTAATTTCAGATGTTTAAACACTCTCTTGAGATACCGCTTCTCGTAAAATAATAAATTATTAAGGACAAGTAAAGGAAACCGATCAAAACTTTACAGATTTTGTAGTCTCTTTATATCGTGAAAACTCAATTTTAATTCAGTTCAGTCGAGGTATTTGGTACTCATTTGGGTTTTATCTTTAATTATCCTTATTCAGTTTTTAAACACGAGCATACCTCAAGGACAATAAATAGAAATATTCTTCTTGTTCATTATTTATCTGAGCTTTATCACAAACTAAACTAGCTGTCGGAAGGCTGCAAAGCTTTGTAAGTAAGTTCTATCTCTATGAAATGTTTCACTGCAAAGCTGCAATTGTTTTTTGTTTTACTTAGGATGTTACAGTTTAAACTTCCAGCTTGTAGGCTTCACGTCTGATACAAATTCGATGTTAATGATTTATTATCTTGTGATTGGTTCCGTTTTTCGTCAAACTATTGAACCATTTACAGCATTTTGCTGCGATGTGACAGGATCCGCGCCTCGTTCTCTGCCGCGTCGGCGTGGATCGAGGACATAAATATAGTTCTCATTCCCCCGCGATCTTGATCGGGGATTAAATGGAGGAGCGTGGACTGCGGTAGGCGCAAAACAACCGTCCCCGAGAGGCCTGGGGCTCGCCGAAAACTTGCATATTCCGTCCTGATCACTACTGTTCGTTGTGTTTGAAGAAACCGACGTAGTTTCCAGGGTTGGTACCCCATAATATTTATCAAGATTATGACGTTTACCGAACTCAAGCGCGGATATAAGCTCGTCACGTGATGAGCTGTACTCTGACGAAGCCGAGTCGTAAGCGCGTGGGTCACGTGACGCCCGGGTCCCGTAGCCCGTGTGGTAGGGGCTGTGTTCTTTTGACGATTCTGACTCTCTCCGCTGTGGCGTCTGCACCGCTCTTATTACAGGCGTCACTTGACTGGTACTCCGCTTGGAAGTGAGGCTTGCTCGACGAAGGTCATTCCGTGAAGGTCCTAGGCCCGAGTCACGTGGCCTTGTTATCGCGGATGCCGGACTGTGCACATACACAGGATAAACAAGTTCCTGGCTCTGACCGCGACTTTTGCTGGCGCGGCCCAACCTGCTGGCAGCGGCCGAGTGACGCAGGTCAATATTTGACTCCATTGCTCTTGATATACTTGTGGTATCAAGTTCAGAACCACCGTCAGCGTGCCCGCGGAATCCCAAAATCCCAATACCAGGGGTTCCGTTCAGCGATCTCTGCGTGATGTAGGTACTGGGGTACGTGCCATGATCTTCTTCCGTGAAGCGTCGCGCACGCGCCACTGGCTCAGCATCATGGAGTGTTGGGCGGTGATAGACAGGTTGAACAAAGTTTCCTTCTGAAGACGTGTCACTAAAGCTACCCTCATGGGGTGGGGGCGGGGGCTGACCGGGTGTGCCTGAGTGATACGGTGCGGGTGGAGGCGGGAAGTCCTCCTCCATAATAGTCTCTTGGGCGAAATGATTACGAAGCATACTCCTGGGGAGACTGATCTCAGAGCCGTGTGTCGAGCGGATTGGTTCAAGCGAGGAGGACGAATCTGCTAGATTACCATTGGTTGAAGGACTGCCTTCTGATTGGTCAGGATTGTTTGGCCTGAAAAGAATTGCATAGTTTATACAGCAGGTATAATATTTTGTGTGATCTGGATGTAAAAATAACGTTTGCCAATATATTAGGGAAGATTATAATCGAACATTAAAAAATATATCGCGACATTATGATATTGCCCATGATTTTATCCTTCTCGTTTCCAAATTAGATTTCAGCCAATCATAAGCCTGGACTACTGGGAAGGATGTCTTGATGTACCACTAAATTCTCAAAATTAACATTGTGAGAAATGTATGATAGGCAGTGAGGAGAATTTACCTTTGATCGTAGTCACTCTGCTGTATTGGAAGTTGCTCTCGGAACATTTTTCCCTTCCAGTATTTCCTCCAGTCTGGAAAAAGCAAACCAAAACAGAACAATACATAATTTTCATTGTAAAATTCATTAATGATTCACGAGGGTGTAAACCAATCCCAGCACAGTATTCAGATCACATGTACACAGCTGTAAACCCCCATACAAATCAATCAATAGAATTAACTTTTGATACAAACTCCTGCTCAGCTAATTAGTATTCATTAACTTTTGATACAGATCTCTACTGATTCTCATAACAATACTTTGCATTCAATTTATTGTTTTCATTTCACAAGTAGAATAAAATATTCGCGTCCGATCTGTATGGGCGTTTACAATGGCTCGCCTATCGGCTCGCCATTGTAACTGCCCATACAGATCTCCCGCTCATATTTTATCTACTACCTAAAAATGCGAAGTCCATTCACCTTTAATTTAACAACTTATCTATAACAGTCAGTCTTCTAAATTAAGAAATCCCCCGGCATAATTTGATCCTGTTAAGGATATTACTTATAACAAAAAAGTTTCACTATTTAGCCCAATCATGTTTCCATAAAAAATCATACTCGTTGCGCGCTCGGCCTTTGATCTCTCTTTGCAAGAAATAATTAAACACTGAGAGAAATTCCTCAGCTTGTACAAGAGTTAATTGTTCGGAGATCAGTGAAGACAGTTTGTGTATGGTAACTTACTGTGAATCTTGTCGATGCTTATGTGCCCTCCTCTGAAGGCCACCAACAATAAACACACAATAACAACAACAATCAGCGCTCCAACACCGATCAGGACTCCAAGGAATGTAGGATTGCGATAAAACTGAGCCCTGCTGCCTGAGGTTGGATCAACTTCTTGTACTTCTTCTATGGGAGTGACTATTGGAGTTTTTTCCTCTAAATGGAAATGACAAAAACAGTTATGGCATGATTTAACGCTAAAAAAGGACTGAAATCTCTGTGTTGTATTATCACATGTAGCTTATGCTAGATAACGTTATCAAGGACCTTGTGCCCGACAATTTCTTCCATACCTACCGATTCCCGCCCCTATCTAAAGGGTTCCCAAATCTTTGTGCTGTTTCTCTAGGGAAATGTTTTCTTTTTTCTCCTGGTTTTCGCCAGCATGGGAATCCGTCTTCCTAATATCGTTTTCTCGCCTTTCGTTGACTTCTTTTCTCCCCCTTTCAATTCTGGAATCCTGTTCCCTTTGTCCCCATGTATTGTTAATCCCACTGGATGGACAGGGTGCTAGGCCATCATAGGTTACTCACAGCATTTCCCTCACAAGATACGAACTTTCCGGTCAGAATGTTGTTAAAACTCGGTCTATCACATCGCTGCCACTCTTTTAACATTTAACTTACCATCAAATACAACCTTGCGCTTTTTGCTGGGCTCTCCTCTCCCAACCGCATTCAGTGCCGAGATTCTGAAGTAATACACTTTATTGAAGTTAATGTCGTGTAGCACGTAATAGTTGATATTACTGATGTACTGAACCTTCCAGTTCCCGTCATTCACTTTGTACTCAAGAATGAACATGGTCACGGGACTATTCCCATCGTCCCACGCGCTCCAGGTGATGTTGAGAGCAGCTGTGTCCGTGAGGACAATAAACTTGATAATTGTCGGCGGTAATGGTGGTGCTAATGAAGAAGAACAAAAGAAAATAAAGAGATTTAAAGCACTTGTTTTCGTAAATATAAATAGGCCATTTCCGAGTTACCCTTTGCCTCTGTTTTAAAACGAGTCTACGTGCAAAACCATTCAAATGAAAATTAATTTTGATTCGCATGAAAATGGGCCTGTAGGTGAAACGTTAATTTTCTTATAACGTTAATTTTCGGAGAGAAATAAAACAACAACCATAAATATTGATTTTTTTGAAGAAGCGCGAAAACAACTTGAAAGGTTTAGCCACAATTTTTCAATTTGTAATCCATTTCCATCCTAGTCATCCGCAGCCAAAGACGCCTGTTAACAGTTTCAGTGCTTTAAGAAAAGCAATCTTTAACAAAAAAGGATCATTATTTTTAGACTTTTACTACAAAATATCATGTCTGTTCAAAAATCTGTTAAAATCCGTGTCAAAAGCCTTTAAAGAATGAAAATTCAAGCATTACATCACTTACTTTTTACTTGAAGTTCCCTGATCACTGTTTTTCTCCCCAGCTCATTACTGGCCGTGCATTCATACTTCCCAGCATCCTTCTCTCTGACGTCATTGATCTCCAGGGAGCCATTGGCGAGCTGTTGATATTTGGCGCGGTCACTCAGCTCACGACCACTGCTGTACCACATGACTGTGGGCCTGGGGTAGCCATAGGCTTCACAATCCAAGATGGCGGATGTTGAGCGTGTAGCGAGGGTCACCGGCAAATTGTCGTAAAATATGTTTGCTGGAACTAAAAGTACGGTACAAGGATTTTTTATAAGGATAGAAAAATTTGAGAAGGGGAAGATGTTAATTTGAAAGAATGTCTGAATGCACTCCTGTTGTACTTATCATCAAAGGAAAAGCCCGGACCAAACGAGAAGAAGAGTTGATGAGAGTTTACTCTTATGAGAGTTTTCATCAACTCTCATCAACTATCCCTAAGTCAGGCCAAACGAGGACGAGAGTCATCGAGAGTCCGTCAATAGCGATGGAAAGAAAGAAAAAAACTCTTATCGCCTCTCATGAAAAGTTTAAGCATGTCCAAAGTCGACGAGAGCGCACGAGAGTCGATAAGAGTGCATGAGCGTTTCAGGCCAAACTAGAGTGAAAGCTTGAACTCTCATCAACTTTCATCTTCGTTTGGTCCGCGCTTAATAGACAGACTGTTCCGAATCCCAGGAGGGGCGGGTAACCTATTAGTGTTGGCCCTACGGCCTACTTTACTGCGGTTTCTTTACCTATTTTTTATTTTTATTTTTCAGATACCTTTGTTTCCGCGAGTCTTCATGTTGAATATTCAATTAGGTTTTCGCCGGCAACGCGTGATATTTTTCTCTCGATTGCGTGCGCTTTTTCTTCATCATATTTTCGCTAACCGTCACTTAAGCTCTTAGTTCTATTCATCCCTAAACATCATAAAGAAAGCGCATTTAGTTATTTTCAGGGCTGCTAAATGTACTAATGTTCGCGATCAAAGTGAATAGTGAGACCATTCTTGAAGTCAAAGTCAAAGGCCAAAGGGACAAAACTGAACGGTCACGCCTGCAATCCTCTGACGGACGCGAAAATCGAAATACTGATCTCAATTTGATGACAGACTTGTATACTTACTTGTATCTTTTGTTGTTTGCCTAACAACAGCAGATCCATTTCCTACTCCTACCGAGGTGCTTGCTTTAACCCAAAAAAAATATTCCGTATCAGACTCCAGCCCAGGTAGATATTTGGACGTGATATTTCCGCTTATTCTAAGCTCCATAACCTTGTTGGAGTTCGTTAGAAGTGGGTCGCTGATGGTCTTACTGTAGTAGAGTAGATACGTTCTTATGATGCCGTTGGGTTCCAAGGGGGGATCCCAGAGGACACGAATTGTTTGCTTGGAGACCGGGATGGCCTGAACTCTACTTGGAGGTCCGGGAACTGAAACGAAAGATAAGCATGTGAGATCGAGACTGCTTTACTGATTTTAAAGCAGTGAACACCGCCTAATTTGGTAGGCTACTAGATCCGCAGTGCGTACGTATACGAAAACAAAATCAATCGTGACTTTAACTAGTTGATTCATCATGTTTTTTTTACCCTCGGAGTTCAGAGAAGCTTGTACAGCTAATATCTCCGAGCATTTGAACAGTACACAGCACGATGGGCAAAGACTAGTCCACAACACCTGGAACTCCATGCCCTACTCTTTACGATAAGTGTGTGGGTTCTTTTACGTCCCCTGCTGACCATAACACTGAAGATGCAGGAGACGGGGCCTACGGTTTATCGTCATTATCCGAGAAGAATAGAACATCTAACCATTTGCAGATGTCATTACAAAGGCAGCAATATTCTCCTCAGTTCATTTCGTCAGTTTTTGCTGTCAACACTACATACGCGATAGCATGTGTACAGCTTCATAGATACAAACACAGAGGAGCCATTTCTATGATACTTACTGTCTTCAAGAGTTGTTCCTCCTCGCGGAAGACTAGCGACTCCTTCTCCTACTCGAGTAAATGCTACAACTCTGACCCTGTAGGTTGTAAACTTGCGCAGTCCTGTTAGCGTCACATTTCTCTCATCTGCCTTTGTGACAGTCTTATTGAAGACTTGTTGTGGGTTCTTGGTGCTGTAGTAATACACTCTGTAGCCCTGTAGTTTACCGTTTATTGCGTTCGTCGGGGGCTTGCTCCAAGTAACCTCCATGCTTTGCGAGGTGAGTACTCTGATTATGACCGAGTGGGGAGGCTGACTGGGAACTAGAGATAGAAAGAAAAGTCAAGAAAATAGATAAATTTCATTCAAGTGGTGCATGAAGCGGCTAAACGTGTTGCTATTCTCCGTGGATGACATGTAAGTCCAGTTTTGCTCGACTTAAGATCATCAAATCCCACACAAACTATCTGCAACCTCGTCCCCAGGGCGCTATTCCCTATTTGGTCATTGCGCGTTACACAAATAATTGAGAAGAAGAATTTATTGGCGTGTCATTTGCTTTAGCCTCACTTAACCCTATAAGTTGCTGTTGTATTTTACAAATAAATTCCATTTTGTAGTGCGTCTTTTCAGTTATAGATCACAGATGACGTTAAATGTGGTAAGAACAAAAAAGTGGTCACTGATGTTCTTACTGCATTTTGACGTCTTCTGTAACTAAACAGACCCACGGCAAAACGGGATGTATTTGGTTTATAAGAAACTGGTCCCATTCTGTTCCTTTCTGTTTCGTTTTGTTCCGGTGAAGATCAGTTAAGTTCTTGTATTTTCTACGCTTCAATTCTATCAAGGTATTACTGGCTTTATCCGATTTATTTATAACCATTGTAAAATTCATTAATAATTCATGAGGGTGCAAACCAATCCCAGCACAGTATTCAGATCACATGTACACAACTGTAAACCTCAATACAAATCAGACAAAAGAATTAACTTTTGATACAAACTCCTGCTCAGCTAATTAGTATTCATTAACTTTTGATGCAGATCTGTACTGATTCGCATAACAATACTTTACATTCATCAACCAAGTAGTACGTTTACAATGGCTCGCCTAGCGGCTCGCCATTGTAAACGCCCATACAGATCGGACGCGAATATTTTATCTACTACTTCTCTGTTAGTAAACTTACCGTCTTCGTGTGTTTGCACTTCATCCTTTGCTCTTCTCCTCGGACTAACTCCCGCCCGTGTAAACGCCTGGATCTCTATGATGTACGCCTTATAAGGATCAAGGTTATTGATGACGTAACTCCTCCTGTCGCCGCCACTCACAGTTAAGTTGTTTCCTCTGTAGTACTTGTTCTTTTCTTTGTACAATACAAAGTAGCCGCGGATCACACCATTTCTGCTTGACAAGGGAGGTGGCTGTGCAAAATAAATGAGAGATTTTCAAACGTATTGAAATGTCAGGGAAACATTTTCCTAGAATTTCTGAGTTTGTGGTTATCGCAGAGAATAGTCTGTTCCAGGCTCTCGGTAGTTGGGGGAGAGCGAAAAACGTGGGCGAGCGTCTCCCCTCGTTTTTTCCTTGCTCTCCCCCGCTCTCCCCAACTACCGAGAACTTTAACGAAGACTTTGTTGATAAAGGCACTATTTCTCAGGCCTTACTGAAACAGCTCCACCTTCCGCTACTTCTCTAGCAACTAATATAATATTTCATTGTTTGAAAATAACAAATTTCTTTGACTCGGTAATGAATACGTCGTCGACGAAATTTTATAGAACTTAATTTTCCTACAATCTGGAACACTGTTGTTGTTAACATTTGACACATTCACCAAATTTCGCACGGTGTTATATGAACAATCTTACAATCTTACCTCCCATTGGACGTAAATCTGCTTGGACGAGATTGCAGTAACGTTCACCAGTTCAGGGGGTTGTGATGGTGCTGAAAATGTGTTTTACATGTTAATTTTGCGCAAAAAAAAATCAGTATTCCAGTCAAGAGCAAGGAAAGGCTAGGTGTATTTTTGAAATGGAAACACATCATTCATTATATCAAACTCGGCATTTGGCAACTGACTGGTAGGGAAACGTCGTCCAGACTCAACTTATTCTAAAGTGAAATGTTATTTTGGCTCAAAAAGCATGTGTGAGAAAATGTAGTATTATTAATTTGAAAGTTCTATTTAGCCTGTAATGCCGCCATTTCGTTCTACTAATGGTTGTAAACTATCGATACATCAAAATGATCTATTTTCCACAGTTAACGACGGTATTAAAGTACATTCGCGAGGCTGTCACGCTAACAGCTGTTTCAATTTATAAGAAGTTACACTTTAAACAAAACAACAACAGAATACAGCTTACCAGCCTCCAAGGTCCCATGTGTTGTAAAAGGGCTCGCTTCGCTTTTCCCCTGCTTGTTTTCGGCGTAAACACGCAAGTCATAGTTAGACGCTGGTCGGAGCCCATCAACCAGGAGTCCAGTCGATTGTTTAACCACTCTCTTCTCACTTTCAACCCAGCTGCTGCTTGTACTTAGTTTGAACTCCACAGTGTATTCAATGATTGCCGCGTTACCATCAAATCCTGGTGCCCAGGTTAGAAAGATCGAGCGCGCGGCCACTTCCTTCACATCCGGTTTAGATGGAGGGGAGGGTCTTTCTGTGATTGTTAATAAACGAAAAGGATTGAGTCGGTAAACAACAACGACGACAACAACAATAACAAAAATCCACTATTACCATATAAATACTTGAAATTTTCTAGATGAGATGAGAGAGCATGGCTTTTGACAGTTTGTCAAAGGTTAGCAACAATCATTCTAAAAACCAATAAAAAGGTCTTTCAGCTTTTTTTCAAAAAATAAAAACGTCCGCCAATATAATCGTCACAACTTTCCGCCCATACAAGAATTATGGTCAAAAATGTTCCGTGCGATAATAGTCACTTTGTATGAAAAGTGCCAAAAAATCTTTGACAGTCGTTTACCCAGCATAGACTTTGCTGTGCTATTTTCACACATTATAAACTTCAGGGAGTAAGAGATTACACCTTACGGACCTTCAGCTCAGGAAAAAAGTACCAAGCTGTCAATCAAGTTATCCTCACACGTGTAGTAGGCAAAAGTCACAAAAAAATGTCAAGTAAATTCTTACGTTGAGCTATGATTCGAAACGTCTTTGTATCACTTCCATACTGGTTGGTAACCCTGCACGAATACTGCCTGGTGTCCTGTAGAACAAGTCTTTCGACAACTAGCGTACTGTTCACCCTATAATACTCTTTTTCCTCATTATCTGTTATGGTAACTCTAGAGTTGTCCGACATTTGTCTGCTTCCATTAAACCAAGTTAAGACAATTGGCAAGTTTCCCACTGCTACACACGTGATCGTGACGTCATCGGACACCTTGGCCGGTGTGTTTGCGGGCGCAGTCACGATGGTGGCTGGCACTGCTGGACAAGATAAACAAAACAAATTAAAGATACGTCCGCAATGCATACATGTGTTTAGGCCTCCTCGTATATGCACGTAGCTGTCAAGTATCACATGAAGAGGACCGTTGGTAATCACAATATTAAAGCGTTTATCTTTGAAATTCTTCACAACAAAGATAATTCTTCCATTTTTGTTTTGTTTGTTTTGAAATCGTTCTTGCTCTTAGGACTACTAAATGCATGACATTGTGCAAATCTCAGACTTGACAAAATTGCTATATGGTATGTTTTACTGTAATTGGTCAATTCAATTCACAGTTGACAAACTGTTGACTTACTAAGTACGAGACGGTTATCAAAATAAAGAAAATACGCATCACACTATACTTGAGGGGAAAGGTTAAAAGAGTTAAAGTTGTATAAGGGAGGCTTAAAAGAGAGGGAAAATAGCTAGAGTGGGGTGGGGCGTAACGGAGATTTTACAGTAGTAAGTATTTCATACCATGAACTATCAATCGAACTCTCCGACTGATCCGTCTGTCGCTGACTGCATTATAAGCCGTACACAAGTATTCTCCATCGTCTTCATCGCTCACGTTACTTATGACCAAGGTTCCATTCACCATTTTCTTAAAGCGAGGCTGGTCCACTGGCACTGCGTCAAATCTCCCGCCCACTGACTTGAACCAGTCGATACGCGCAGGCGGTGTCCCGGATGTCAGGCATGTCAAGTAGGTTGTGTAGGTTTTGAGGACTTGTTGAGTGGTAGGTTGCTGATGATTGGCAGATTCTGGGAGGAATTTTGGTGGCACTGAAGGAGAGAAAAAAAAAATGTTTTGATCTTATCAGAAAATGGTTTGCAGCTAGTAACCTTTACACAAAATGAGAGATTTTCAAACTTATTGAAATCTCAGGGAAACATTTTCCTAGAATTTCTGACTTTGTGGTTATCGTAAACACCGTCGAAAAGCTAATACATTCAGTGACTGAAACTAACGTAACCAACAAAATTAGCCGCGTGGCCGTGCGCAAAAGCCTTGTCATGGATTGTACATTTTTAAACTTTCGCCAAAAATTTTAAAGTTCGTTCCTTGAACCATCATTGTTCCGCTTTGGTGTTTTCCATCTTACTAAATTCTTTATATTTTGAGGTTTCTTTTCACTAGGTGCAACGTTATACGCAAAAAGTAACTATATATATAGTCACAAATCTCCAAAAATCAAAACCTTTCTCAGCAGAACGTTACATTACACCATTTAAGACACAATTTATAGGCAATAGAGAATTTAAGAACCCATGAAACAATTTCCCGGAAACGAAAAACTAGAAAAACGATTACGCAATTAGCTACATTAAACCATTTATATTCTAATAAATTTCCTAAATAGCTCTCTAGAGAAATGAACTTGCAGGAACACGAACCGTAAACCACCATGTCAGCGGTCACACTCGTTGTTCCAGCTCTGTTGCTCGCAATGCATGTATACTCTCCCGAGTCTCCCGCGGCGAGGCTTTCAAGTGCAAGAATGCTCATTCCAGCTATGGGATTATGGATTCCAATAACGCCAGGTATAGAAAAAAGATCACGTTCATCTTTCAGCCATCTGAAGCTCAGTGATCCTGCCGACCCGTCACCAGTGGCTGAAGAACAAATGAGAGAGCCTCTACTTCCTTCGTGCCATTCTTGTTGAGGGGTAACTTTGGGATTTGGGAGTTCTGGGAGAGAGAAAAAAAGCAAAACACTGTTAAGTTGTAAACGTACAGTGAAAACTTAAAATTAAACAAACGTGAGAGTACACTTAGTTTAGCATGGCTCGTAAATATCCATTTTTTAACGTAACACGGAAAAGCGGTACTTCTAGTCGCCTTAGGGAACATAAACCCGAGTTTAAGACCATAATTTGTGATCCATTACAGTGCCTACAATCGTTAAGACTTAATCTTTTGATATTTATAATAAACAAAATACACTACAATTTTGAACAATTTATTATCTAAACTGTCAGAAAATAGCAATTAAATTGTCCTGTTAGATGTATTCAGGTTATAGTTTCGGTAAGGACCCAAATATTTTATTCGTTATCAGTAAGGAGCTGTTTTTTAATGTGATTTCCTCCACATTTAAAGTAGCGTTTCAGGTAGTTCTTGTAGCTTCTTGTGCGGAAAGCACTCGTTGCATGAAACAGCTGTTTTTGACCAAGGTATTGGATGTTCAGAAACTGAACCGTTGAGTACGTTTTGTAGCCATTCTGTGCGCGTTTGTATTCTTCCGCGGACTGGCAAATTTTGACGGGTTTTCCGAGAGAAAAGTGACCGCCCATCTTCCCAGGTATAAAGGGGCTCGACTTTCAGATGCTTGTACACAAATGGCTTAAAGCGGCGGTGACCAATCTAGCTTTACATAAATAATTACTCTGAGAAATAAAGGAAAAACGCAGCCCAACATCTCAATATGCAGCAAATTCAGCGCCACTTACCAAAAACTGTAACAACGACATAACCTTCGTCTCTTTTATTATCACTGTTAACCGCTGTACACTTGTACCGACCAGCGTCTCCTTTCTGCACTTTAGAGATATGAAGAGTGTTGTTGTCTGAGACGGACTGCCGCTGGTCAAACGGAATGCTGGCTCCATCTTTGGACCACGTCACGGCTGGAACTGGGTAACCTTTCGCTACACACGGCAGCTGAACGGACTGGCCACGAGTCGCGTTAACGTCACGTGGTATTGAGGTTATGTTCGTTGTACCTAAATCAGTAAAATGTCGTTATTTCACTAAAAATGGAATGTTTGAAAATCTCAGCAACCCGTAATTCATCAGTTCGATAACTTTTATTCGCCATTTATATTAGTTCCAGTAAGTTAACTCAAACTTAGACATTTAAAGATGATTTCCAGTCCGTACTGCGCAGACTCAGGGTTTGTTTTCATCTTTGTTTTGAATTCGTTGAAACGTTACACTTCGGTGATAGCGTACATGAAGTTTTTCAGTTCGCCATTACGGATCGTTTCGTTCAAGAATTCACGATGGGCTAAAACGTCCGTTTGAAATACCGTCGAGCTTCTTTTACTCGTTATTATTGTTTTGCAAGGATATCTGGCGTTAATAATGAAGAAAAAGGTAAGTTTTGTCCCGGAATTTTTTTTTTTGCTAGTAAACATTCTTCTGTTTGTGAGACTCACAAACATTGCAGGCGGAGATTGCGCAGTACGGACTGGAAATCATCTTTAAGTTACCTAGGAACTTTGATAAAAAATATTGGCATGGAAAAGTTATAACGCGCACGTCAGCTAGAAATATCAAACATTCGCAGTACTTCGCTTGTACAACTGGTATATTAACAATGTCATTTTTAGTTTTAAGTTATAACGAAGAAATAGAAGCTACCAATTTAACTTGTTCCTTAGAAAGCACTAAATAAAACGAATTAAACCTTCAAGTCGGACATTTTATCCAATTAAGTAAAGGACTAGGTCTACCCGATATGAATGCCACATTAAATACGATACTTTTTCCATCAAAAGGCGCTAGACAAGCGAATAAAAAGAAAATGATGAGAACTTGTTCCCAGTACTCACCGTCAATATAGACATGAATCACTTGAGATGTACAGTTTCCAATATTACAAGCGACACACTTGTACTTCCCGCTCTTCTTCACGTTCATATTATCCGCTTTCAACGTGCTTTGCGTGCCCTCGCTCAGCAGTGTGGACGTGATAGTATATCCATTCCCATCATGCACTTGCTCGTCATCTAGGTACCACGTGATCTCAGGTTCTGATTGGCTGTAAGCTCTACACCATTCACTCAAACTTTCTTTTTGTTTCAGAACAACTTGCTGGGCACTTGAGGTTACTGATGGATTGCGTTCTGATAAAACGGAAAGTTTTGAATTAAAGACTGTAGTTGCATAATGCGCATGTGCAGCAATGATTGACACAAAAGGTTTAAACTTGGGAAGATCTAGGGGGAGGGTTGAGGGCGTTGCACCCTTCCCTCCATTAACTTTCACATTGAGAAGTTTTTCAAATTTTGCGGACTTTCTATATTCGCATAATATAGACACTTGCCCAAATCAGCAAATGTGTATTTTTTAATTTGTATATTCAGCGATTCGTTTTCAATATTATCTCGATCTGCGTATTTCTCCACGTCTAATGGATCGGTCTTCTGTTTATTGCTTATTATGCTCGTTATATAAGCATTACCGGCCCTTAGCGATTGTTATGATATATATAATCCTTTCTTGGCGTGTTCCTTTTTGAAAGAACTAAGGAATCCGAGTAAAATTAAAGGGCCATGGTCACGATATTTTGAGTCATATTTCTGATTACGTCCAAATTGAAGGAAACCTCAAAATAATAGTTGTGTAATGTAGGAAAACAACAAAGGAGTAATCAAAACCCGAAAATAACCTTGGATGGTTTCGTCTGACGAAAATTAAGAGGGATTACGACTGACAACTTGAAAAAACTTGCCAGTTTTTTTCAAAACGAGTTGTCCGTGACTGAGTTCCTTTAAGGAACGTTTAAACCTCTACTTGGTGATTTTTTTTACCTTAGTCTTCTTGGAGACTTTCTTAGTTTTGACGATAAAATTACTTTAAACCCCATGCAAATACTGAAACATTGATTGACAAGTGATGTCACAACATGAACGTTACTCATTACCACATATCCCATAAAACTTAGTGAGGATGACGATGCGCGCGCACATACCTGCTGTGATGAGTACGGCGCTACTCTGCACCATTTCCCGACCGTTGTCGGCGATGCACTGGTACACACCAATGTCTTTGCTGTAGATGACTGCAAACTCAAGTCTGTTTGGTTTGATGCTGATTCTATCATCGCCTGTGAATCTTTTGCCATTCAGAAGCCATGTGATGTTGGGTTTAGGTTGCCCGGTCACTTCACATTCCATGATGTATCCTAAAGTTGAAGATACTGCCGCGACTTTCCTTCGGGGTCGGGCAACGAATTTCAGGGGAACTTTGGAATTGAAACAAAATAGTTTCAGTAAATCGATTCTTCCATGATTGTGACTTGTAGCGGTGTTTTTTCCCATCTTTGCTGAAGAGATAGTTGCTTATTTTATATCCGTTGGCTTAGAATAAAACGCGTAACTTTGCCAATTTTATAATTACTTCAACCAATTTGCCTTAAGCCCCGAATCTCCCACAACTGAATGACACCCAAAATGAAAACAAGACTTTAAATGAAATAAACTGCGAGCAGTCGGTTTTTTGCTCCTAAAATGCTACGCGCGACCGGAAGAATTGAAATTATGCAAATGAGGGGGAAAGAGGAGGGAATGGGGACGCCGCGTCCGCGCTTCTTTCTTCCAACTGACGGTGTATCAAATGCATGCGTGGCGAAGTTTGAACAGCTCACAAGTCTATATTGTTCATACTTACCCAGCACAGTAAGGTACATATAAAGGCTTGCGGAGCCCTTGGAATTTTTCACCGCACACTCGTACAGCCCTTGATCCGCAAACTGCGCCCTGTCAATACTCAGACTCCCGCCGGCAAACCTTGAAAAGTGATGTCCCATCTGTATAGGAACTCCGTCCTTCTTCCAAGCGTATTCCTCCACTCTAGGGACTGGGTAACCTTCTGCCGCACACTGCAGCTTAGTCGACTCCCCCTCCTGTACTGTGATGTTGAATGCTTTATTAAGTATCCTGGGAGGGGAAGGTTGTTGCCCTAGAAAGATTAGCAACAAAATAGTAAACTGAAAACTACACTTTTTAAGACAATGACAGCCACGTTAAGATATTTCATGTGGACTGTGGGCCCAGAACAACGCGAGAGCTTATGTATCTCAGCTTCAATCAATCATTCAATCAATCAATCAATCAATCAATCAATCAATCAGACACCTACAAGCTGGCTGTATGTATCTTACGATTTTGCCCCGTATGCCGCCGTTACCTCTAGTTGTCCTTACCTTTTAAAAACAGCTTGGCTGGATTGCTAAAATGCTTCTCTCCTGTCAGAATATTGACGGCTGTAAAGTAATACGTAGACTTCCCCTCGTCATCATTCACGTTTGTAATGACCAAGTCCCCGGATGGCATCAGGTAATACTTGCCTCGTAACGCGATTACCTTGAGCCCGTCATGCCACGATAACACACGCACATAATCACGCACGTGCTGCGGGATCACGCTTTTGATAACAGCCGTGTTTCCACGAATTACAAAGGTGTCTTGTGCGTAAATCTTGTACGGCTGAATGATAACTACCAGAGAAAATTTAAGGATACAAATTAGAACTAGGTATGTTAACAAATTAACAACATAGCCAGTAATTATTTTGAACAGCGGTTCCGTATAAATTAAATTTCATTCATTGCCTTGAAGTTGCATCTGCTCTGTCCATGAAAAGGACGCGTTTTGCCTTTTTATTTCGGGAAAATTTTTCAAGGATTTATCTTTTCCAATCTAAAACCCAGCTTTTTATTGAATGCACCACTGTGCACTTAAAAAATACCTCTATCTATTGAAGAGCGTAGCTGGTTTCGTAACATTTATCAACTAGTTATTGATTTAATCGATGGATCACGTTGCTCACTGACTCTTGAAAGAAGCGGAGCCATGCCAGGCGTAATCTCATTTCTTATGAGTTGCGAGTGCTATTAAACACGATTTCACTTTGACCTTTTCAGTCAAGAAACGATAGTGAGTGAGGATGAGCTGGGTGCGATTTAAACTTTAAAGTTTAAGAAACTTTGGGTTGCAGGCTACGCGCTACTCTACCGATTATCCAGTTCCATACCCACCCCTCCCCTTACCTGCTCGTAGTTTGGCTACCAGGCTACTCCCTACCCTACCCTCTGTCCATTCCCATAACCCCCCCCCCCTCAGTTTACTCGCCCGAAGCTTGGCTGGTAGGCTAAGCCCCACTCTCCCCCTCTATCCAACATCATACCCTTCCCAACTGCTTACCTGCTCGTAGCTTGGCTATCCTACTGATAATTTCAAACTGGTTTCCAACATTGTTCTTCGCAACGCATTGATAATCAGCTTTGTGCACAGATAATCTGAACTTGTCTTCAGTAAAGGCAGGGAAGTATAAGGAGCCATTGGGCAAGATGTGACGTATGCCAGTGATGTTACTGTTGATCACGTGATTGGTGCGTGCGATTTTCCACGTGATTGTAGCCTTTGGTCTGTCTTCCACTTTACAGTTAAGTATTGCTGACCGAGTGTGCGCAAACTGGGTATCCACTGGCTCTTCTATAAAACGTAGGGCCCAGGGAATTTCAGCTACATGTTGATAGAACAAATATCATTATGTTAGTGCATTATTTCCAGATAAAATCATGCATTGCATCATGATTTACGTAACAATATCAGTAAAGACAAACAAACGTCTATCTCACGTCTTGTAAATGACAAATGTGTACAAAAGTTCCCAATTTCTCCACTCGCATAACAATATGTTTACAGTACAATTTTCAAAATATTCAGGTGGCTCTGAAACAGCTCCGGAGAATATTTTTTAACTTTTCAAAAAGTTGTATCTTAACATGCTGAAACATGTTTACCTCCCACAAGGGACCATCCCACGATAAGTAACTATCTGCCGAAGGCAATCATCCTCCAATAAGCGAATACCTCCCGCAGAGGTCTACCTCCTGTGCAGGACCACCCTCTGACAAGCAAGCATCTAGCGGTGAGGGTAAAAGGCGGAATGAGTTTGCGGAATGGCATGTGGCATGAGTTGCGGAATGGCATAATTATGCGGAATGTAATTTACGCGGGATGATTCATTGACATAAATTATACTAAAAAGCGCGCCAAATTTTAAAAGAGAAGCCGCCTTGTTAAATACTGCTGGCTCAAACAATCAAGGACTGAGCAGTATGGACGAGGAAACTTCCATAGAACATCGTTGTAAAGATCATTTCACCGTTCAAATCACCGATTTACGCCGAACAGAAGCAGATAAACTATTTTCGCTATTTGCCGTGACGCTTCCGAGGACTTGAATTATCGACTAGCTGGCGTTGGCCGGAGTACAGTGTGAGTAGTTCTGTTAACATGAATGAAAACTCTCGTCTATTTGCCTCAAAATACAAAACGATATTCGTTCTAAAGCTACGTACTTCAAGGCAAGACACACAACTGTCAAGTTCAACCTATTTGAAGAGAAGTTTTTAAAAAGACAACGCATTAAAATAAATGAAAGCAAGTGACGTGTTGTTAGTCGCCCGCGAAATAATGTGTGACCGTGTCACTGTCTTGTTCCAGGAATCGTTTCTTTCTAAATCAAAACTTGCTAGGGGTGGGAAAATGCTAGTGGTTTCATTGAAGACAACTACTTTTGGTATATTTCTAGCTTTTTATTACAGCGATGAAAAGATCGTGACACGGCTTCTCCGCTGGTGTGACACTATTTACACCGCAGTGGATTTTATCGATGTGCGTCTCGTGATCTTTGCGGTAAAATAAAATGTATGTTTAGCGAATGATTTTCTTTTCCTAAGAGAAAGCCAAGTATTCACAACAAGTAGGCAGTGATAATTACTCGCCGGATTCCTTATCTGCCTTATCGGTAAATCTGCAATGCGAGCTAGATTTGAAAAACGATAGCTTGTTTTTACCGTGCAGTGACTATAGTCACTATATGAAAGTTTCGCTCTACTCGATCGGCAGTCGGTTGCCGCTTTTTTAAGTTAATGTTCAAGTCTTCCACTGAGTTTATATAGTCTTCATAATGGGAGGTGAAAAGGTAGTCTCCTTCGGCGCAGCCCGGCACTCGAGCCGAACCGGGAGCGTTGCGTGATTTCAGCCCGAGCGGCTGCGAAGGAGACTAACGAAAAGCAAGGCTAGTAGACTTCTAATGAAACAAATACACTGTTGTGTTCGTAATCTCTCTGCTTTGTACCCTGTACTTACTGAGGCTGAGATGACATCCGCCAAAACTGGACTTTCTGTCTCGATGTTTTGTTTAACTTATACAGTATTAATAACCGCTACATGAATATTAATACAAAGATGTATCCGAGGCATTTTTCGGTTCGTATAAAGATCTACGGTCGGATGTTTTTTCGTCGCTGTTTTTATCTTTTGACTAAAAGCGATTAACCGTCCACAGAATGGGAAATCCTTAGCATTGGGGAAACACTGGCCGCCGAAATATTTTTCGTAGAGTCCGTGAAGAAGACATCATACGACTGCTATCTTCAATCGATTGTCATCATTAAGCCCGCAGTATTTAATAAAGCGGCTGTTCTTTAAAAATTGGCGCGCTCTTCAGTAAAATTTATGTCAATGAGTCATTCCGCGTAAATTACATTCCGCATAATTATGCCATTCCGCAAGTCATGCCACATGCCATTCCGCAAACTCATTCCGCCTTTTACCCTCACCGAGCATCTAGGTGGTCGCGTGAGGTTCGCCTTTGTAGCTTTGCTACTATTTTAATTTTTTTCAGCAAAACATTTAAACACTGAAAAACGTGGGCTTTCCTGTAGAAATTGCCATAGCCATTCAGAGCAAAGAGGTTTCTTTCTCAGCCAATCACATGCAAGCGCAAATGCAATTTTCTTTCGCTCACAAGTGCTTTTCCGCGCTTGTCTGTAGTCAATATTTGTCTTGATTCTCACTGGCCACTGGCTGCGTTATTCGTGGACTTAACGAATGTCCTCAGTGCCATCGATTGGTTTTAGCCTTCCTGCCGTAAATTCGTTGTGAACGTCTTTTTAAGGGTAAGAAAAAGCTGAGTCTTATTCCTGATAAGAATATTTTTAGCTTATTTTAGACATACAATAAAGTCAGAAATAGGGAATAAACATGTATTTAAATATATTGCCGCTTTGTAAAACACATTCAGAACTGCGTGTTTTGACGAAAAGAAAAATTAGATCCGCTCGTTATTTCGGGATTATCGTATCATTTTAAAAAAACGCTGTAAAATTCGCAGTCCCTCTGACAGGTGTGGCTTTGACAGATACGTTTGCCAGCCGTGGGGTAAATAGAAATATCGATTTTTAAAAATATCTTTCATTTGGGTTGTTTTATGAAGCGTACGTGAGGTGGTTTTTAATTAGTTGTTCTTTCGGAAGGACGGGATCTTTGGTCTTCTGCTACAAATGCATAAATAGAAGTAAATATTCAACGATGTTATATTTTGATGAAACACACGAGAGATATAGCTCGAAAATCAAGAGTTACAAAAGAACAATATTCCAAACTTAGAAACCTTATAACTAAATGCTTTGTTCGCCGCGCTTGTCTGGTTGCCTATACCTTCGCAACCAGACACCTTTGTTCTTTCAATATTCGAATATTTACTTGTAGTTATCTCATCGTCACGTAGTTAATAAAAGTTGTTATCTAGACCTTGCAGTTTATACATCCTACTCTTGGTAAAGTATGCCTTCTAGTAATTAAAAAATTTAACTGCTGATTTCAAGGGCTAGCATCATTGCATTGACCGAAACAAATTCAATTCGCTGAAGCCGACCGGCACTATTCTTGGTTTTCTGTTCGTCTTCTTCCTGGCCTGCTTTTCTTCTGGTCTTGCCCGTCGTGTGTCTCGGCTTTTGGTTCTCCGTCGTGTGTCGCTGGTGCCGTGCGCGTGTGGGCCCCCCGTGCTGCTTCGTTTGTGTGTTGTGGTGTCTGCTCTGCCGGTGCCCTGTGTGCGTTGGTTCCGTGTTCTCTGCTCCTGTCCTCGCGGCCGTTTGCCTCCCTGCTTTCGTGGGCGCTCGCCGGTCCCGCCGCCACTTGGGTGTTTCTTTTCTCTTTTGTTCTCTCGTGTTTTTGGCGGCAGCAATAGGTGATCGAGAATAATGAAAACTCAAGTCTCCAAACGATATACAGCGTACGTGCTAGCTGATAAATTCTAGTCACGATTTCACAGGATTTCGAACAATGGAGTAAACATATAAAGCGTACGTGCGGTAGCTGAATGCTCATATTTTCCAAAAGAAAACGTATCTGAGTGATGAGACGTCCATCTGTGAAAATTCAGGAAAGGTGAAAAAGCAAGCAAGCTCAAAGTTCAGGTGGCGGTAGATTGCTAGCAGTCCTCTTTTTTTAGTCCGTCGAGCTAGCGTGAAGCTAAAAAGTCGCGCGAGTGGAAAATGGCCTTGGGAAATTTAGAAAACGCCAGATTTTCAACGGGCACACAGTTTCACACTCGCGCCCTGCTTTCTAAGCTAAGGTTCACGCTCAAAGGAATAAAAAGAAAAACCGACTGTTCGTAGTCTTTATTGGCGGCCATGTTGTTTAGGGATTAAGCAAACAAGCGTAGAGCTTGTACAGTTCAAGGTTGGTGCTCCGTTGGGCTTTTAAATGGCATGGGATGCAAGAATACAGCTGATGCACTCAGGATCGAAAAAAGCTAGGAGAAAACCCGCTGAAGACGCGAGAAAGGCCACAGCAGACACTTATATTGGTTGAATTTTTTTATAATTTTCACGAATTCGTTATATGGAATATTTAATTATCCTTGAAGGTACATAGTAGAAAAAAACAAGAATTGCTGATCGAAGACTCGTGTTGTTATAATCTGTGATCCCACAGTTTTACGGGCCGAGACGTTTCTGTCAAAGTCGCTCCGGCCTCAGCATTGACCAGCATTGTGGAATTGCCAAAGAAATGTATGAATACATTTGAACTGAAATGATTAGCTAATAACAGAATGGCGGCCATGTCGAAAACTACGGAGAATGCTATGGGTCTGACATCTTAAGATAACTGAACTTTGTCCGTGGCTTTATTTCATCAAGCGGCATGAGAACATCGACTCTTCAATGTACATCGCATTTTCTGATATTTCACTGGTCTTCACACGGAGCCGACAGGATGTTTACGAGAACGACAAGGAAGAGGATCTCTATCGAATCTCTATTCTCGCATTTTGCTTTGAGCAGTTTAAGTCGACAACTGTTCTGTGGCTATTTTTTGCCTGATTGAAGAAAACGTTTCTTGAATAACGGACTGAAAACAACCTGATGTTTAAATTGAGTAATATTGGTCTTCGATAAAACTAAACTCACGAAGCCAACAAGCTGATGCAAGCCGAATGATGCAACACTTGATATGAATTACTCCAAGCCCAACTTTATTTTAATATCTTATTTTTTCTCCGATTTTTTTATTTTTGTATTTGTTTTTCTATGGTTCGTCTGTTAAGTGAGATTTTAAGATTCACAGCTAAGGTAGTTCAGAATTTTTTTTACTGATACGTAAATACAAAAGTAATTTTTCATAGTAGAAACGTAGCTCTATCGAACACTTTCGTATTATCCAGATCGATTTATGTGCCGTAAACTGGCCTGTTGAAAACTAAATACTTTCCCGTCTTTTTTAATTCCCATAGGTTAATCATTTCAGAGATCTTTTTATGCTGGTCTGAATTACTAGTAAAGGGTTTCAACCTTGAAGATTTACATCCGGAGGCTTAATGGGAGTTGAGACAGGTTTTTGGTTGAAATTAAATATATTACATTCGTTGAGAATATCACTGCAGCTTACAACGTGCTACAACGCGATTCTGTTTAGCGGGCTTAGAGTAACTATTCAACAATTTTCTATCTAAATTTTCACTCATAAACCTGAAACACAAATTTTCAAATCCCCGAGTGTCATAACAGTTCTTGTCTATAGTTATACATGCGTAGGTAGATAATATTTAATCAGACATGTATGCTACAAAGCCTCAAAATCTTTACACGGCATAAAGTGTAGCTTATTTTTCTGATCTTTTTCAGTGTAGTAGGTGGACTTATCAACTTCTTATTTCCCATTATCGGTCGATCCAGTCGAGGGTTTAAATGTCTGTAGGCCGTCGCAACACAATTTTTGTATCGAAATTTTCCATATACTAAAACGTTGCTTTTCATTTTGTTGTGATGACCTTGCTTATTTTCGACGAATGTTCTAAATATACAGAAGGTGTCGTAATGTCACTGAATACTGTAGTGCAATGAAATAAATTTGCTTACTTTATATTCTTTGCTTTATAGCATTTCATTTCTACCAACGTCAAAATGAATGTGCTCTTTTTATTTTTATTTTCAGTAAAACTTCCTTTGGCACGGGGATGCAATGTCGAGGACTGAAATCTCAGTGTTGTTTTCAAGAAAAATTAAGGGTCAAAAGCATGCAAAGAAGTAACATGGTTTTCACATTGTTCTTAAAGCAATATTGTGGATTCGTCTTTTTAGAATATAATTTTACAAAACGAAAACAGACTAAACAACATTTGTGGCCAGTTCATAGCTCAGATAAATCTCCACTTCTTGTGGTTTACTGTAAACATACAAATCTAAAATAAATCAGTCGATTCTGCTGAACTGACATTTTATTTCAATAAAGTTCGTTTTTACACCTCTGTATTTAAAAAAAGTAAAAGATTCTTTGGGTGCTGTACAGTGGCGCTGTGAATGTGTTAAGAAGTAAGGGGCCTATTTAAGGCAAGTAGACAGTTTAAATTGCTAGAGGTTAGCATGTAAAATAAAAAAAAACTTGTGACAGAGACACCACCCGATGTAACATATTGATCGTGGACGCGGCCTCTGACTCAACTGAAATCATACGAAGACGTCAACAATTTTTGTTTTTGTACTAAACGTTTCTTGCGAAAATTTTATGGTATGCCTGGTTCTTTAAGTGAGATAGGACAGATCTTATAATAGTCAAAGTATACTGAAATCAACATTGAAAAAGACCTTTCATGGATACGAAGTTTAAAGACGTTTTTGTACCCCTATAGTGCTAATTCATGTTGAATGCGTAAAACAGCGAAAAAAAAAACAATAGTTTGACTCTGGCTTCCGTAGCCAAACTTTCTGATTAACGCCAAATACCCCCCAGCAGAACATTTCGTGCTTCTCATTTCATAGCAAATGTTTTTAACACGACAAGTTTGTCGTAATGGTCAGTTTTCGTGACTTTTTCGTAAACATTTGGCTAATTTGTCCCCACACCTGTGCGATTTGGTTCTCTTCAAGCACGTTGTATCACGGAAGCCGAAATTTTATAGTTAACCTACTTTAAATCGATCGAGTTTCAGAAATGCTTTGAACATTAAGTCAGAGACTAGATTGATGAATATTCTTAGTTTTTACCTCGATTTCTTTGCTGAAAATCTGACTGAACTTTACTACTAACTTGTATGTACAAAATAACGCTGACATATTAAAAACTATAATTACTCTGCGTTCGTGACGAAACTGTATAGCGAGTATTGCCCGCGTGTTAATTTTGTCAGTTCTTAAGAATATATATTTTTTATTTTTTATTTCTACACCCTTGAATTAAAAGGGTTAGGTAAAGCAATTGCTATTTTGGAACACATTGTAGCGGACACATTGTTGCTCATTATGTTTTCTTGGGCGAGCAAACGGGGAAACATATTTTGCGGACAAAAATTCCTGAAAAAATGAATAGAATTTGACACAAATTCATTGTGTTCGCAATAAATGTTGCCCGTGCGGACAAACAGGGAAACATTTGTGTCCGCAACATTGTGCACTTGTGAGTACAGCTCGGCGGAGTTTCCAACGAGCACATGTTGACAGAAGTGTTACATGGATGAACTTGGCATTCTTGACGGAAGAAACCCAGTTCAGCCTGTTATTTATGGTGTAAATCGTGCATAATACCCGGAAAAACAGGTAAATTACCAAAATGGGAGACCGTATTTGCACGCAATGCCGAGAAAACAACATCAGAAGAAAGTTATATCATAAAGAACTGTAGAAATTTAAACTCAAAAGATTATAAATAAACAAATGCACACCTCGCGTCATACAAGAAAGTGCACAATAAGCAGTGATATTGGTCTTACTTTCATAATTACGTTTCGACATATAAATAGATCGACTATTCAACCGTTGGTAAAAAAATACCACAGTCGCGTTTTCACTTTCCACTCATTTACAATTCACCCTTTTACACTTTTCCCGCGGACTTAAATTTGACACGACCGTTTTCGAAAAGAAAACCTCCGTTAAAGAAATACTGCGCGCTTTCTAACAAGGTCAACCTTTGAATTCGGTCAGTATTTTCCGTGTATCTTAAATTTGCAGATCGTGAACTTATCACAAGTCAAACCATACAGTTATTTGACTTGGGATTCTAATAAAAAAAAACTGTATTTCACGATGATACACCATTTACACTGAATTAAATAGAAGAAAAAGCGCTAACTTCTTTACTATATCAGGTGTTACTTTTGAATTACCATAACGCGTTCCCCTTAAAGTTGTCCTTGAACTTCTTCTATTACATAAAAGTGAGTGCGTGTACGAAAGCTGCCGTACAAGCTAATTGAAATTCTCTTTTTCACATTCAGTTTTTTTCAGTTATGAACTAAACCCTTTCTCGTTAGAAATGTGCGATTTACAACAAATTCTCAAAGGTTTATAAGTTAGTACTTTGCAACGAAGTAGAAACCCATTGCAAAGTGCAAGTAGGAAGGTTTCCATGCGTCACATTGTAAAAACAAAAACACCATGTGTTTTTGTAATGATTTATTAAAAGCGCACTCTGCAAGACGGTTTTGATTTTCGGTATAAATTGTAATTAGCCGCTAATCTTGATCAAAAGAGAAAAAAATAATGGCACGGAGCGGACATCTGCTTTGAAAGAATAAATTGGTCAACCACCCAAGGTTTGTTGTGTTCATTTTTGCGGTCAACTACAAGCTCAGAGGATTTTGTCGTATAACCTCGATAAGGTACAAATTACTTCGACAACGCTGCCGGAATAGTAATCGAGATTTTTATAAACAACAAATTTCATTTCTTCATTGACAAAATACATGCATCAAGTTCAAAGTCTGCTAGAAATTTCATGCCCATTACAAAATCAAACCTAGGACGGCGTATTTACACACCAAGGCAAAATTAGCAACGATATTTAAGTAAAATGGAATGCATTTTAACGGAATTCTGTTTAGCTGGTGATTTAGATATCACTAACTTTATACAGGACTTAAAAATGCAGCGATTTGAAGAACTTCACAGACAAAAGAGTTTATATTTAGTACAAGGCATTACAAGAGAAAACGAGTGATTTTTATAAGCACTATCATATGTATTTTATTCTAGAAGGTACTGACTTGATCGTTTGGAAAATCGAATCTGCTTAGCAGACTATATATGATTATGAGAAAACGCTAGTTCTATTTTAATTTGCGTGTCCTTGCCATGAAAATATGAACATTGTACTGTCTTCGGGGTAAAACAAAAAGGCTAAACCCTTACAGAAGACTTGCTAAATTTAAAATGTGATCGGTTTCACTCGATTTTCGAATGCCGTTTGTTAACTCTGATCATTAATTTGGCAGATGGCGGGGTTAATTCATAAATAAATTTAATAGTTTTCAGTTGTCTGAGTTTGCAATGATATTAAACTTTGCGTAAAAAAATATAATTTCTTGATTGTGAGCAGAATATTTGCGGCTGTTTACACCTTATGCATTTCACAAACGATCGATTTTACTTCGTATGTGATCAGCTAGTTTATTGCAAATGCATGCTTCGCCGAAGCTTTATTAAAAGTCTGGATTATTGTGAGAATAACATGTTCTGACCTATGGTTAAGAACTGATAAAACCTCACACACATCATAAATTAATGAACAATTTCAGTCAAAGTGGATATCCAAAACTACTCAAAAGCGTAGAACATAACTCGTCGAACTGTGAGGACAAAATTAATAGTAAATGCATGATATTGAATTACTCAAAATAGATTGCAATCCTTTTAAGACACCTTTCCACTTAATTTTTACCCACTTTTCCGCTTTCAATAAAAGGGGAACTTCATCCCGTTTCTATACAATACAAAGGCTTTCTTTAAATTCTGCAGAAAATTTCCTATTACCGAAAAAAATTTCCCCTTGCCCCTGCGAAAAAACTGTGGAATATTCCATGGTTCCCTTTATTTGTTCCAATAATATAAAGATGATAACTGCAGATATTAAAACAAAAACAAAAAAGAGATAGCACTTAAATTTAGCTAGAATTATGCGATAAAAAGACTTACGAGGAAACGATATTCCTTATAAAAAGCAAAGTACATATATTTCTATAAATATACGGTGAGATTTACGGTAAAGCATTTTTTTGTCCGTATGGGTTGAAAAAAATCCGCCTCTGATGTTTCCCGCGAAATGACTACAAATGACTAGCTCATGAATGTTTTAGTACACGTTTCAATTAACCTTTCCCTTGAACAATGAAGTAAAGATATGACAACCTTGGCCCGTCATTTGAATGAAAGCTTTCTTGGCAATTTCGACATATTTGGATTGAATATCGATCTTAAATAAATAAGGAAAATGGCTTGCATTTATTCGCGTAAAAAAGGCCTTCACTATCAAGACATATGAAAATTGACTTCACCTGCCTGGAATATCGCGCGTAAGATATGATTTACGTCAGTAAATAACTACGAACCTCGAATTTAATTTGATTTTAGTTTCGGTCGAGCAATTCTCTTTAAATTGCAATAAAATAACAGCATAGCAGTTGGCCTATTTCTTCAAATCGGCCTGCTGTTTTCCTTTAATTGGGGATATCTTTTATCCGTCCATTATTTCATTCAACGCGAGAGTAAACAGATAAAATGCTAGCGCGCTGATAATCGCTGCAAATCTCCTTTGCCGAAGGAAATAAAAAAATTTGAAGAAATTCACTAATACAGCTGCTTTGCTTCATTTCTGAAATTCATTGCATGCATGGTCTGAGATAGGACAAATTAATAAAACTAGTTGCGAGGTCTTATATCTTTGCTTTTCTTTGCACCTCAGCGGTTTAAAATGCTCATATTATTTGCATGTTAAAAGCAGTGAAAAACAGCTCTGAAAATCGTTCATAACTTCATTGACAATACTTCACTTTTCTGCCTCCAGAATTGACATGGATCATGTGAAATGTATTTTTCTTACAATAATTTCCAATCTCGAGAATTAAACCAAAAATTTTTTCCAAGAATAATACGATTCCATGACAACCATATTTTCAGGAAATAATTCTGGTGTTTTCCCAAAGCGTCATATTTTTAAATAGATGTATACAAGCCGTCTAATGGCTCGATATATAAGTTCTGTTGACGATTCCTCTTCTAATAGTTTTCTGAATATTTCACTAGTTCCCTTCTCTGTGAGAAAAAATAAAATTCCATTTAAAAAATATCATTGAGTTATTCTGCAGGCTTAATGTAATTGCCCCTTAAAAGATATTCTTTATGCCTGCGCAATTTCTTTAAAATGCATAGAATAAGTCTTGAGCATTTAGCGACAAAATGGCAACAAACATGAGTTGTACTTGTGAATGAAGTTGCCGTCTTTAGTTGGCATCAATATGAACGGAGAGAACAGAGATTAAAAGGCTACAACGAAATAAAAGAAAAAAATATTTTGGCGTTGTGCCGTAGCTTGGGCCTTTTGTAAGAAAGAGAGCTATCACATCTGACAGCTATCAGGAAATTTATTAATTTTATGTATGTTGTTTTCATTCAAAAATAGCAGTGATGTGTTTGTTTCGGTTTCGAGTGAAGCGTTTACGAGTCGAATTTTTGAGATGCTAAATTTTATTCAGCGTTCAACATAATCAACGTAATGTGTGCCTTTAAATTTTCTGAAAAATCATGAAATTCTACAGCACCAAGCGAGTCATTACGGCGCAGAGCCGAATAGAACTGATCGACTTCCTCAAAGAAGATTCTCGCGAGCAATATTTTACTCTAACTATCGGACCCTCTGACAAGTATCTCAAATTTTCCTTCCGTATTCATTTTGAGAAATGGCATTTTGTTCCTTAAACTGGAATTAAATAAGTTTGTTATTCTAAACTGCTATGGGACATTACACGTGGGAGAACTAGTAAAAATGTGTAATGACACATTCACCGTATTTACTACAAACAGAACAGAGCAGTCATTCTGTTCTAAATATATTCAAAATCATCGTCAACATACCTGCTGTCGCGATGTCCCTTCGTTTCACGGCGCTCCCCAAAAGCACAATAAAAAACAATCCACCAGCCAACATGTTGCCGAATTTTTTTTAAATCCCCCCGCTAGAGAGTAAGCACTTTACGTTTCTTAAATAAAATCTGGAATTCCTCCTTTCGATGAAGTAAGCCATTTTAATTTCCTCCTTTGCATTCCAGCTTGTTTTTCCCGCGAGACGCGTTCGAGGAAGCCCTTTCGCGGCAGTTTGCCTTTTACGGTGCCATCTTGTGGCCACATAAGAATTTGAAGATATGGATCAAGGAGATTGCGTTTATACAGGTGAACTGGGTCTGCACTGAAGCACGTGGGTCGCCCGCCAAAGGACCCCGTGGCACGTCGGCATCCATCACCGTTGGTGACAGCTATCCACGTGCGCCATTCATACAAACAATGACCCAGCGAATGTTGTCGCTTTCTGGCGATTTAATTGGCTGTTGAATGAATGCTTTTAAAATTTCAGCCAATCAGGCTGCAAAATTATAGAAGCACGTAACAAAATATTAATTTAAAACTACATCAAAGGTAAAAAATGAAAATATCAATGAAAAGAACGCCGTAGTAGTTCTTACTGTTACCATGGAGATGGAGTGATAGACAGTTCGTACGGAAACCATCTTTACTCTTTACTTGCGCCTTAAGGGTATTTAGTGTTTTTCCTCGGCGAAATGAGTTTTCACGCCTTTTTACGCCCTGGATGTGTGAATTAATGAGCTTTTAAGCAATAACATAGCAGCTTTTCGTAATTTATACAGCAGGTACCAAGCAGATAGCAGACAATAAGATAAGAGTTAAAAAAAGGCACGGATATTAGACTTCAAAACACTCGATTGAAAATTATCAACAACAACGTGCGCTTTTGTTTGCTCAGACAAAGTTTCGAGTATTGATTACCGAGGAGCACAAAGCTCTATTGTCAACAGGAGGACAAAACGGGGTTAAAACAAAGCTGTTCCACAGAAAAGCTGTTCTTCATGCACTCCCGCTCACTGAGAAAAACCGATTTCTCGAACGAGTCATCAGATTCAATACTGTTATACTTTATTAAGCAAGAAAACTGCTTACAAAAAAGCCAGCCAGTTGGGTTCAATGTTTTTCTCAGCCAGCTGGAAAGTGCATGCAGACAGCTTTTCTGTGGAACAGCTTCGTTTTGTCCGCCTGTTAGAACTTGTTTTACAACGTGCTTCTACAAAGGAAAACAACTCGGTTACTCTCTCTCGGAAATGCTACTCGAAAGAAGACAAGTCAGTAATTGGTGGGTTTCGGTTTTCACTCAAACATCCGTGTTAAATTCATCGTGGCTGAATTGTTTTTGTATCCTCACTAAATTACGTAAGACTGTGGTTTATTCAGCCGCGTTTAGCTGTTAAAGCAAAGAAAAACAAAAAAAAAATCATAGAAAAAGAGCATCGAAACACCTCACCGAAAAATCTTCCTCAAAGAAGTTTTATAATAAAGTGTTTGTTTCTCCGGTTGTTATAAATACCATTTTCTTTTTAGGCGGAAATATGCCAATTTAGCTTTCAAACATCGTTGCATTCTTTTTGTTTTAAGTCATCTAGATTACCATAGATTACCATAAGCCTTTCCAATTCATAGAACACTATACAGCATAATTTTGTGAAGTGGGCGATAGACTTACTTGCAGTCAATTGTCAGCTTTAAAAGCTTTGAATTTTAGTAATAGGGGTATGTTTATATCAAGTAAAGCAATCAGAAATCTATTTTCGAAAATTTGTATTCTTTAAACATATTTAACAAACGCTGTTTGTCTTCACAACTGTTTGCAACTTTAATATTATAATGTATGCTTTCAGCTGCAATTTTAAAAGGGAAAATTGCTTTTCTCCATAAAAAAACTTCATTAATGTCGTTTATTACCAGAAGCTGTCCCTAACCGGCTGAGAAATGACTGCTGTAAATACACTTATGAGGCTAAACAATCGTTTAGCAAAACAAGAATACTGACTTCGAGAGGTTTAAACAACACTGTGTTTTTCCAAAATGAGACAATCCCCCGCAAAATAGTTTTCATGTAATATATCAAACACGAGAGGCAGTGTTTACGTCCACCGAGAGAGAGTGAAAAACGACGCGCAGCGGAGATTAACAAAATTGGGGGGTGCGGTCGGTCTCTACCGAGTGGAATCGTAATCTATGCTAAAAGATCGGGTATCCAAACACGTCACGGTATGAATGTGCTGAAAGGTGAGAAATTTCAAGAAAGAACTAACTCAGCATATTCGATAGTCTCATATGTATGCATGCGCACTCCGCTGTATTTTGTGGGAACATCCAAACATGCGCAGAGCGTAGTAAGTTATTATTAGCTATTATTTCATTTTTTAGTTCATCAACCGCGAGCACTTCCCCGATTTGTTTAGTAAAAACGGTGAGAATTTTTCGACAAATGGAACAGTACGACTTTCCAACAAACACAATGGTACCGGACGAATATGTGTAACATCTAAAACTTTCCATTGGAAAGGACCGTTCCATTTCATTCCCACTGGTCGAACAGCTGCGCATTTCATCGAGGAGCCATATCAAGGAACATGGTGATAGTACAAAAAAGCAAAATGATACGGTGATAAGGTATTCCATTTTTCCGAAAATTTTCTAATGGAAACTGAGGATGCGTGGTTCATTAATATAATTTTTTTTTAAGCAAATAGTTTCGCGCGGATAGACGATCCGATTGCGTGTTCAGGCTACGCTTCCTCTTTCTGATAAACAGCACTTCGTAAATCAAACAGTCCATGTAAGGTCTGAATCAGCCACTGATCCTGTTCACGTGATATAAAGCAGAGGAGGATCCAGGATGCTTGAAGGGCGATGGGATGATAAGAATTTTATTGCCAACGAATTGGGAGCCGGTGCGGGATTGTTTCATCCTAGGAGACCCAGGGGCAGCAAGTCGGGACGACGGGATTTTCGGGCGAAAGTTGACAACAAGCTCGGGAGAGCCCCTGGGCACTTACTCTTACCGAACCAGTCCCTGAAGCGTTCTAATTGCTTTCTTCTGATTGGCCAGAAAAATAGATTTTCTGGCCAATCAGCAAGGAGGACCAGCAGAGCGGCACTGACGTCTTCTTACACAAAGTTGTTTTCCTCATAAACTCCCCAGGACGTCGTAGTTGCTCGGCCCATTGAACGGATGATTTTTCATCTAGAGAAAAAAAATACGCTGACACGACTACCATCTTCTACACTGTCCGTTGTGCGCTTTTTAATAGCTAGTCGAGTAAACAACAATTCCTTTTATTTCTCCTCAATCGTTGAACGTCTTCTGAAACATCCCACGTTGTGGAAATATTCGTTGCACGGGCCACGCATCGCTGATGTCACCTATTGTTATTTTTTACTGTTGAAACAAAGGGGTTTTTGTTTAATTTGTTGTATATTAAAATATAAAAAAACAACATGGTAAACAGTGAAGAAACTAGAAGTCGTGTATCGCGATACCTTCGATAAGTCCACCTTGAAAAATTATCAACAAGTTATTTGTTTCCTTGCGCGATGCTACGGTTTGCGATTTTCTAAACCTCAATGAATTTTTTTCAGACTCTCCACGAAAAATCATCCGATGCACGGCCAAGCAACTACGATGAGCCGATGAGGAAAACAACTTCATGTAAGAAGACGCCAGTGTCGCTCTGCTGGTCCTCCTCGCTGGTTGGCCAGAAAACTATTTTCTGGCCAATCAACTGGTTCGGTAAGAGTAAGTGCCCAGGGGCTCTCCCGAGCTTGTTGTCAACTTTCGCCCGAAAATCCCGTCGTCCCGACTTGCTGCCCCTGGGTCTCCGAGGATGGGATTGTTTAAGCACTTTGGACCATACATTTTTTAATATTAAAAGGGGAACCGCTTCCTATGGCTTTTCCCTTGGATCTGACATAACTAGTTTTGGTTAGGACTGGAGTTTTAACTGTCACTGAAACATTGGATATGTTTATTTTCCGGTCATAACTCAATATATTTATTTGTAGTAAAAATAAGTGACTTTAGAGAATGCAGTAACTACGTAGAATACCCGCTGGAAACGAGGAATGTCGACTCTGTTGTTTGGTCTTGGGTTCGGGAACTGCTCGCATCAGTACCGTGAAGACAAACATGATCCCCTTACGTATTGTACGTAAACGTTGTCTCAATCAGTAATGTAAGTGGGTTCCTGAGACCTAAAATATTCGTCTTAAGTCTTGCCTTTTCCGAATCGTTCGCTAAACAAGTCGTTCGTTCGCTAAAACACGTTTTTCAAAGTCACAAGTAAAAAAGGCAGCCTCAACGGCAGACTAAAAACTAGACCTCATAACTAATTCCCAGTTCTTCGCGGGAACTCCGCGACAAAAGTTACGCCGAATCTGTAGAAGCATACTGAACAGCCAGTCACTACCCTGACGAAGTGCGGCACACGGCCACTTGTACACGCTTATTTCAATACGAAAACATGTTTACACTGCTGTAGATAACCACTAAACTGAACGAAGAGCCGCTACTTTTAATGTACTATTTTCTAGAACCTTCGATCTATAAAACTTTTTTTTATAGCATTTCAGCATTGTACACAAGTCTAAAGAAATTATACATGGGTTATTGACCAAGCGTGAAGTCAATATGGCTGGATGTTGGTAAAGTTCTGCCCGGGAGACGCAGAACAAACTGCAGAGGAGCTGCCAAGATGCAGAGCAATTTCTAACTTTTATGTGAACGAACAAGCTTGGTCTGTAAAGGATTTATTACACGGTAATAAAGGTTTTTTCTTGTGGGACACAGCCGGCAATCCCGAGCGGGCGAGATAAGACTATCTAGAAGCTAACCACATAATAAGTGCATATTTACATAAAAACGCTGGAATACTCTTGAAATTATCAAGAAAAGACAATAGTCACGGTATTCGAAACAGAATAAATAACTGGAGATTGTAGATTGAATAGCAATTGAGCGGATTGCACATTACATCATCGTAGACGAAATTTGTGCTTTCAGCTCATTTAAATTCAGACCTGTACGCATTGCGGAAGTTAAGTTACATTTCTGTACCGCGATCTTCTCGAGAATCTTTTAGCCCACACATAGCAGTGAACATTATGGCCGAGGGCGAGCAAGTACAGTGGCTTGATGGACAGGCTTATGTCCCAGGAATCGTGGAGAAAATTTGCCCAAAGAAGCACATCAGACAGGACCAATGGCGAAGTGAATGGAACGAAATGTATCTCAATAGAAAGTCCAAGCACTGCTATGATTACATCTCCGACTATGGCGGAGTGTATTTTCAGTCATCCTTTCCATAGTTTTTGGCCTTCTGATAAGAAATCATTGCGGCATCTACAAGACTTTAAACGGGAAGGAACGAATGTGTGTATCAGCAATCTAGCACACTTCACGACAGAGTCAAAGGCTGATGCGATTATTAGATCTGGAGGATTCAGAGGTGGAATGAAGAAAATCGATGAAGACTCACAGGGAGACGATATCAAAGCGAGGTTCTCTTGGTGGAGTCCTAAGTTTGACGAAAATGACATTACCAAGGTTAGGGACACTCTTGGAGAAGCTATAAGTCCTTTCCTTCATGATGAACGCGATGACCAAGATACACTTCAGAATCAGTTCGCCACCTCTGATGCTTTCATCCCTAATCCATGGCGCTATGGATCCTCATACTTTCAGTATGACATAGACGATTTGTGTCAGTGTTATGGCGTACACTTCCACGGCAAGGTGCAGTTCAAAATACTGGGAACGTTTAGTTACAAGAAGGAAGTTATACATGCAGTTCTTGCTTGTAGCCAAACAAACGGCGCTGGAATGTTTAGAGCGTATCCTAAAGTTTTAACACCGGAGGAAGATGTCGACAACGAAGCAGTAGTGACACGGGATGACGATGGAAACTGGGTTTGGAAACCACAAGCAACAGGAACTGAGATTACTCGTCTTGATGCCGAACGGCTTTGGCAAACGTTTCCCATGTATCGTAGATGGGAAAACGTGGCATTCGCATTTCATATACCTGACGAGTGGGAGGACAAGTATTTCATGGTTGTTCCTGATCTAGACAAACATTTACACCAGATTAAGCTATAGCTTAATCTGTTAAATCTTGTTTCTGATTATCACTGAGTAACACTGTGTAACCCTTGTGTGAAAAACCAGAACTAACTAAAGTCAGTGCAATAATAAATACAAGCTGCTGACAGCCGGTGATTGAAGATAACTCTGCTAGAATTGTCTCGGAAAATATTTATTACCACTCTAATATGCTGCGTCTGTGAGTGATAAGGCGACTGGAATCTTTAAAGTCCATGCAATTAAAATTCGATTGTAATTAAATAATAATAATAAAAAATAAGTGCAATGCAAATATTGTATTGTAATTTATGTAGACAAGAGGGTACGCAAAGTCATAAACGTAGTAGTGTAGTGTCATGTATTACAATTACAACGCACAAACTCGCTAAGTTTACGTCAGCGTATTGTGTTTTGTAATACAGCATTGTAACGTAGAAACCCGATAAAAACTGTCTGTTAATACGAGACTTCTCGCAAACTTCATATTACAGTATGCATTCAACTCTATTTGATTCAAACATACAACCAACATGCAATTTATGCAACCAGTCTTATTATAATGTTCATTCTGTCACAGACGACGAATGGTTTTTTCAGATTTCACAGTAAACATTTGAGTCGCATCGTTTATGGTTCATGCTTGTCATGCGTTAACGTTTCTTCAATCAGGTGTACACTTATTTCAATAAATAACACGTTCACACTGCTGCGGATAATCCCCCAAATAAACGGAGAGACGGTGTTTGCACGATTTTCTAGGACCTTCGTTCTATGGAACGTATTTTTAATAGCAATTCAGCATTGTGCACAAGTCTTAAGAAATTATACATGGGTTATTGACCAAGCGTGGGGTCAGTATGGCTGGATATTGGTGAAGTTCTTTTCTTGCGTGTTTATGGACCAAGACGTAGATCAATATCCAGCCTCTTAACTAAACAATTCAATCAACAATCAACAACTTTATTAATGTGTCAGAGCAATTCTAGCCGAAAGTGAAACACTCTCTACTAATAGGGGACACATAAAATAAGTAAAAATAATAATAATAATAATAAAAACACTTAAAATTGATAATTACAATAAAAACAGACTAAAATTTAACTACGCTATTTACAAATCATTTCAATAACAATTTTAAAATAAGTCAATCCGTATTTAAAATAAATCATGTACTACATAAAACGCAGTTGTCGCATCCATGTTCAATTTTCAGTGAAAGGTTAGTTAAAGTGATCTGTCTTTTAAAAGATTGCAGAGACGGTAAGCTTTTTAAGTTAGTTGGGAGTCGATTCCACAGCATAGGTCCGATATATCTTAGCGAGTGTTTCCCAAAGGTGACAGTATTAAATCTGGGAATGTGGAAATCTGCGCCTCTAAGGTTGTAAATAGAACTTTTCAATGAGAACAAATTTTTTGACGTTCGGGGGGCACAGATCATGCTTCACTTTGAACATCATACAGGCTATATCCTGTAGCCTTCTTTTGGTCAATATGTCAATATGTCAATTGGTCAATATAACGCCGTGACACTATTTTTCTTGCGGGACACTGCGGGCAATCCCAAGCGGGCAAATTGAAGTTGTTCATACTTACTCTGGTGAATATCACCGTGGAGTTTTTCACTATTCGGATTAACTTTTATCCTCTATTATCTAAAACTGTTGGCTGGTCCTGGATTCCTAGTCTAAGTTTCAGCCGCCTTCTAGAGCAAAAGACAGCTGACACTTCAGACTAAGCTAGGTCCATCTAGAACGGCCTAGCCATAAAATCAAGTGTATTTGCATAATAACGATAACTTTAGAATGCCCTGGAACTACAGGAATTGGGAAAAGTGGACAATATACGAAACAGAATTGATAAATAACTGCAGCAAAAGCTCGTATACTCCTGTTGAAGGAAGGTGGCTGTTTAAATATACCGAAATATCGGTATACACTGTTTTGCCGATACAGAAATCTAAATCACAGTCATGTGTAGAATGAATAGTAATTAACAGAGTTGGACAGGAGTAAGCATGGCATAGTTTCACGTGTTTGATTAACATAAGCTCTGCAGATTAAGTTACTATTTTAAATCATCATTTGTAACATGACGCATGCAATTGCTATGTGTTTTAAGCCAATCAAAATTCAGTTCTGTATGCATTGCGGAACTTTAGTTTCATTTCTACACCGCATCTTTAAACCTACACGTAACAGTGAACATAATGGCTGAGGGCGAGCAAGTACAGTGGCTTGATGGACAGGCCAATGTAGAAGATAACGCAGAGAAAATTTGCCCTATGAGACGCATTAGACAAAACCAATGGCAAAGTGAGTGGAATGAAATGTACCTCGGTCGATGGAGCTACGATTACATCTCCGATTATGAGTGTATTTTCAATCACCCTATCGACGAGAAGGTTAAAGATTTATACATTGACTGTGATAATCTACAAGCCGCCAAACAGCAAGGGACGAAGGTACCCATCACCAATCTGGCCCACTTTACGAAATCTGATGTTGCTGATACGATCATTGAGTCTGGGGGCTTCATCGGTGGGATGAAGAAAATTAATGAAGACGCACAAGGCAACGATATCAAAGCGAAGTTCTCATGGTGGAGTCCAAAATTTAGTGAAGGTGATATAAAACAGGTGCGGAACAGAATTGGAGAAGCTATACGGCCTTTCCTTCATCATAATGATGGTCAAGTCGACACTCAAGATGTCTTAGAACTTACCTTAAAATTGTTACAGAATCAGTTTGCCGCATCTGATGCTTTTAGGCCAAATCCACGACGCTATGGATTCTCCTACTTTCAGTGTGATAAAAACGATTTGTGTCAGTGTTATGGCAAACACTTCGACGGCAAGGTGCAGTTCAAGATACTGGGAACGTTTGGTTACAAGATTGAAGTAATGCATGCAGTTCTTGTTTGCAGCCAAGCAGATGGCGCTGGGATGTTTGGAAACTACCCTGATGTGTTGACACCGGAGGAAGATGTTAACAACGAGGCAGTAATCACACGGGATGACGATGGCAACTCTGTTTGGAAACCACAAGCAACAGGGAGTGTGATCGATCGTCTTCACGATCTAAATCTTTATCCCATGTATCGCAGATGGGAACACGTTGCGTTTGCATTTCACATACACGACGAGTTGGAGAAGGAAAACATGAAAGCCCAGATTGCTGTTGATGATCCGATGAGTTATCTGTATGAACTACCATACTGAGAATGGTTGAAAAATAAAAAAGAAACTGTGCGTAGTACATGATTTGATAAGTATAAATGATTTCTTCTGTTTTGATTGTTTTGATTCGATAGAGTAAGAAATTGTGCCATTGGTTTTCCGTATTGTTTAGTGTGGGTATTTTAGCGGCGCTGCCATGTTTGTGTGAATAGTGGGTCAATAGTAAAGCTAATAGTAAGCCCGCCAAACTTCAACTCTGCACAGTCAGTAGTTATCTCATCGTTTAAATAACACTGTTTATTTCAGAGATACCCTAAATAGGGAATACCAGAGATGACTCGACAAGTAGCCTGCAGGGTAATCCAGAAATGTTTGTCAGTCGATAAGGATTTGTTATCGCTCGAACAAGGGTAATGTTCAAGTTTGTTAACGAGAAGACTGCAATGTATCGCATCCAATAAATCAAATACACTGACAATTATTGTGCTACCCATACCTTAGTAATATACCATGGAACACTTTCGAGTCACTAGCAAGTTTGTTAGGCGCAAAAACTGTTCGAGGAAAGAGTTCAATCGCATCTTAGAGTCTGACGCACACCGTGCAGGCGGTTTATCACAAATATAGCAGCGAAGCACACTCCGGTCTCAGATTATGTCAGCTTTGTCGTAAGCCTTTTTCTCAGTAACTTCACGGCACTTGTTTTCTACACGAACAGACATAAGCAATCATTAATTCCTAGAGATGCTAGGCTTAATTTCTACTGACAAGGCCGGGTTGGCCGAAAGCCGATCGACGTTATCCAGGATTAAAAGTTATACTCGAAGTTTTAATTTCTCTTGTTCAATGTGTTTCTTATTGGTAATGTTTTGTGGAGATTGAGATTAGTCAAAGTCGAAACTTAGAGACAGAAAATATAAACAAAGTTAATCTTCATTTAATAGTCACAAAACTAAAATAAAAGTTCACGCTAGATTTCATTAATAGCTTAATCGTGCTTCAAACAACCGGACCCAGATGTTCAGTTTCAACAAGTGCTCTTCCTTATAAATAGTAACTAGTAGTAGTTTTTACTGGATTTTATAATGCTTCGACAAGTTTTTCAATTTTATTTTCATTTTCTTCAATTTCTTTTTTAACACTGTTATATTACTATGTTTCTTTTGCCGAACGTGGTAAATAAAGTTGTAATTATTATTAAAGTTTATAAAATTAACATAACTGTCCGTTTCTAAATGTTTTCAGCTTTGCGCACCAAAGATAGTATTTGAAAGGGCTGAGAACCGATTTTACCATAAAAATAATAAAGTAACAAGGGATAAAAATTCTGGCTTGCCTTCGTCGCATTTCTCTGTCACTTGGGGGAACGGAAACGAGACTGGATAAAAATAACCGGAAGTCATAAGGCTAGTTTCTGGGAAAGCGAGTTCACTAGTTCCTAGCTTCCAGGAAAAGCTTTCCGGATGCAGAGAATGCTTGACAGCCTTTAAGGTGGACATCAATATATTGCCAGTAGTGCGATAAAAATTATTCGCCAAGCACCCTGATTTTACAAGTTACCAGAGGGAAGGGAAAATGGCATTGAACTCAGATCTCGCTTTCCTTCAGTGTTGATATGCAACCTTCACGTTGCTACGGATGAATCCTTTGGCATTCGGACTGGATGAAAATAAAAACTTTTGCCAGTGTTTTTCGATTGGAGCGTATACACGACAGTCATAATTAGTTAGTTTTAAAGAACACCTGTCGAAAACTCGCAAACAGCCTTTGAAGTCTGGACCTTCAGATAGCCAAACAAATACGAGATTGAGTACGAGTAAGACTCAAAGAATTGAAGATTCACAAACAGTCTCCGAAGTCTCTTGAGCATTGGGAACCAGCTTTAGATAACAGTACAAATACTAGATTTAGTAGGAGTACGACTTTCGAATTTCAATCCTAGCTAGGTTCTCTGAGCCCTCACTCCTCCCTGTAGCTGACCGGTTGAACAGGAGACTATCGGTACAAGATTGGTGCATTATATATGTAAAACGTGAAAATCGAAAGCAGCGACAATCAAAAGCATAAACACTTGTAGGAGGAGTCATGCTTGTACTTGTGCTCCTAAAATGTATAAATAAAGATTACTTGGAAATCACAATCATTATAATTTTAACGAACATTTTCCGAATACTCACAAACACTCCTCGAAGACTCTTGAACATTAGGGGCCTTTAAATAGTAGTACGAGTACGAGATTTGGTACGAGAATGACTTCCGTTTTTCAATCTCGTTAAATTCCCAGAGCCCTCACTCCTCCCTGTGGCTGACCAGTTGAAAAGGAGACTATCGGTACAAGATTGGTGTGAAACGTAATAATCGAAAGCAAAAGCACTAGGTTCGAAAAGCCGTACTGGTACTCCAATACAAAAGTCCCTTCTATGACTGGTTACGTTACCAGATGAAGGCGAAATTTACCTTGCTACCACATATTGTGGTTTACCCTTTCACTCCCAGGAGTGTCAATATGTAATGTCTCCAAACATTATCAATACAGTGTCAACCAGACACGTGATAAGAACAAAGTCAATCATCAACAAGGAGATGGATATTGTCTGATTAACACGAAATTCTCAGAATTATTAAATTTAAAAAGAAATGTATGGCAGTCAGTAACTGAGGAGAATTAATACTTAGATCATGGGAGTGACAGGGTTAACACATTTAGCTAAAATTATTATCAGATATCTCGGCTTCAATAAATTTGAACCGAGTTTTGAAGATAATAACCTACAGTTACAAAGCCAATCGGAAACTTAGAATGCAATACAAAAAAGCTTAAGGCTACAGTTGGTATTCAATTGTTTGTAGCCAGATGGTCTGTAGCCAATCAAACTCACGATCGCATGTCACACGTGTGTACGCATTGCGGACCTTTCATTAAACTTCCGCTTCGTGTCCGTAATCTAACACAACAGTTTTTTCAGTGAATAAAATGGACGTACAGTGGCTTGATGGACAGGCCACTGTCCCAGGAATCGTGGAGAAAATTTGCCCTATGAGACACATCAGACAAAACCAGTGGCGAAGTGAATGGAACACTACGTACCTCGGCAATTGGTGCTACGATTACATCTCCGATTACGAGTGTATTTTCAATCACCCTATCGACCCACACTTCATACATCCGGCACTATGGGCGAAACTACAAGCGGCCAAACAGCAAGGGACGAGGATACCCATCACCAATTTGGCCCACTTCACAAGCCCGATTAATGCTGAAACGATTATCAATTCTGGAGGCTTCTGTGGAGGATTGAAGAAGATAAATAACGTTTTAGGACAAGATATCTATGCGCAGCTCTCATGGTGGAGTCCAATGTTTACGTTTTATGAGAGTGCACAGGTATGTTGCACTCTTGGATCCGCCATAATGCCTTTTCTTGGTCCATACGACAATCTCCTTACACTTCAGAGTCAGTTCGCCACCTCTGATGCTTTCGTCCCTAATCCATGGCGCTACGGGACCTCCTACTTTCAGTATGGCATAAACGATTTGTGTCAGTATTATGGCATCCACTTCCCTGATCAGGTGCAGTTCAAGATACTGGGAACGTTCGGTTACAAGGCGGAGGTTATGCATGCAGTTCTTGTTTGCAGCCAAGCAAATGGCGCTGAATTGTTTGGAGCGTACCCTCGTGTGTTAACACCGCAGGAAGATGTCAACAACGAAGCAGTAGTGACACGAGACGCCTTTGGCAACTGGGTTTGGAAACCACAAGCAACAGGAACTGAGATTACGCGTCTTCAATGTCATTGGCAAAACTTTCCCATGTATCGTAGATGGGAAAATGTGGCCTTTGCATTTCATATAACTGAAATGTGTAAGAACGACCCGAATAACAAGCAGCTGATGTTTGTTTCTCAACCTGGTAATAATTTCTGCAGCCTCAATAAACACCCGGAACTAGTGGACCATGCCAGTAGCCGAGAACTGAAAGAGAAACTGTGTGAACTGAACTTGATCTGTAAAATATGGTTTAAAAAGTTAGCAAGTTTCCAGCTTGTTTTTAGTTATTACTGACTAAGAAATTTCGCTGTGTAACCTTTGTGTGAAGAACCAGAACTTATTGAAGTCAGTGCAATGTTAAATACCAGCTGCTAGCAGCGGAATATTGAAGATAACTCTGCTAGTAATCCAGAAGTGTATCGGAAAAGGTTCATTTTCACTCTGATGTGGTATTTCTGTGAGTTCATAGCGAGAGGACCACTGTATCGCAAAGCAAAATGTGTATTTCTTAAAAAGTAAAGTACTTAAATAAACCGTCTGGAATTGATTGAGCCCCAGTCAACCAAAAACGAGGTAAATTAGCTAGTTTCATCGAGAAATAATTAATACTGATTCGATCGTATTTTGTCATGTACTATACTAGTTAACTGAATGACTAGATAAATTGTGCAATCAGAATATTGTATATGTAGAGGGTAAGCAAAATCATAAATGTAAGAAGTGTAGTGTTACGTATGTTTACGTAAAATCCGCGACAAAAACTGTTAATAAGAGTCTTCTTGCAAACTTCATAATACAGTGTGCTCCGAAGTGTGCATTCAACTCTGATCAAAATAAGACTGCGTGACGCTGAAAATATTCTAGTCGCATAGTGATCACTTTACTGCTCACAAATTACCTAACAATCAAATTCTTACTTACTTTTTTTCCCACTAAATTCTTGGTTTTTGAAACAATACGTAACTTCTTCTGCTTCAACACCGGAGGAAGATTTCAAGCAACAGGGAAAAGACTGAATATAAGCGCCTTCACAGTGATGGATACTTATCCCGAGGTGCGTTCGCATGTCGTATGCCTGAGCTGGTTGAGGAATTAACGAGTTTACTGTTGGCGATCCGCAAAGTCATCGGTACGAGGTACACATACAGTATGTTGCCCTATTTCCCGGACACCCCTATTTCCGGACACTTCGACTTAACAATTTCGTATATCGTCGTAACAGTAAAATTAAGTTAAACAAAAAGTTCACAAGACTTAGCGATTAGTCTGCTTTCGTTTGCTCTTTTCTTGGCCGAGCTGCGCTCCGTTTAGACGGGAAAATTCAAGTTTTCGTGGAGGTAGGTAAAATTTTTTTCTTCGTAAATCCGATTTTTACAGCGCGTCAAACTACATCGTTTCAATAAAGCGCTCTGCTCTCGCAAAGTGTGCGATAGATTATATTTATATATATATTAAAGTAAAGGTAAAAGGACTAGGTTTATCAGCATATAATACATTTTCGGTTTTCGCTCTTAATTTCCGAGCACGGTCACCAAAGAGTTAAGTTGAATTTTTGATGAGGTGTGCCTAATTCCGGACACATACCTACAGCAAACTTGTTTACCTATTTGAAAACAATTTTATGGAATAGGTTTTGAAACACAAGCATTTTTGTAACTGTCTGTACTGTATTTAAGCTTCAATACCTGTTTTGGTATTGATTAATCTTCCTTGGCGAACTTCGTTTCAAGTGGCCGAAACATTCGCTGAACATTGTTTATGTCAATAACCTGATGATTACCTCGCTAAAATTGAAAGGAAAATACTTTAAATTTTGCCTAAAAGACAATTTTTCAAAAGAATAATCCTTTATTTAGCCCTTATTACTTATATTTTGCCATAAACGGGAATAATATTTCCGAGAGAAAGGTAGTGTTTTCCTCGTAACGATCGTCCGGAATTAGGGCAACTCGTCCGGAATTAGGGCACCAAATTTGACCAACTCTTTCCGTGATTACAAAGAAGCCAAAGAGATTTATAAGATAAAACTCCACGACCTACTTACCAGCAGTGGAAGCTACATTGTGGGTAAGTTTCAGCTCGTAAGTGCTGTTTCGAGGTAAGATATTACGGTTAGTGCAAAAAGTGTCCGGTAATAGGGCAACATACTGTACAGGTATAATGAGAATAGTTGGAAATATAGGGATGATTTGATAAGTATAAATGATTATTACTGTTTGTTTTACATAGAGCAAGAAATTGTGCCGTTGATTTTCAACACTGTTTGATGTTGCTTTATTAGCGGCGATGTTTGTGTGAATAGCCTCAGCTTAACACCAGTCAGTTGTATATCTTATCGTTTGAACGTTGAAAGAAGATTAAAGACAACTCCGCTAGTATAGTAGCTGTTAAACCGTTATTTTCTTGTCACTTGAAAATGATGTTATTTGACGACATCCAAACGTTTTGTAAAACTTCTGTAGCTCATATTTATTCTTAACTGAAAATTATTGGGCTACCAGTAAAATATACCAAGAAACACTGTCGAGTCACAAGCAAGTTAGCCGCAAAAGCTTTACAAGGAAAGAGTTCAATCGCCTCTTAGAGTCCGCAGTACATCGTGCAGGCGGTTTATCACAAATATAAAAGCAACGGTAGATCATGTTAGCTTATGTCGTAACTGAGCTTTTTCCCAACTTCACAGCACCTGTTTCATAAGCAATCATTCATTCCTAGAAGTGCCAGGCGTAATTATTAGAAAAAGGCCTAGGGTTGTTCGAAGGCCAATAAACACTCAGTAATATAGTGAAAAAAGTTACTCGAAGTTTAAATTTCTCTTGTGTTAGTGTGTTTCATTGCTAATGTGTTGTGGAGTTTGAGATCAGTCAAGGTCAAAACTAAAGGGCAGAAAATAGAGTCACGAAACTCAAATAAAAATTCACGCTAGATTTCATTAATAACTTAATCGTGCTTGAAACAGCCGGGCCCAGATGTTCAGTAAGTGTTCTTCCTTGTAAAAAGAAGTAGTAAATAGTAGTTTTCAATTTTATTAACAATTTTTTCAATTTCCTTCTTGACTGTATCACTGTGTTTCTTTGCCGAACGCAGGTAATAAAGTTATTATTATTAAAGTTTAAATTAACATAATGATTCTTAATAGATATCCACTATCCACCGATTTTTGCGATTTTTTATTTTTTCAGCTTCGCGCACCGAAGATAGCGCTGGGACGGCCGAGAAAAAGCTAAAATTTTCAATACTCCGATCACGCATGCACCGAGAATAATCAAGTGACAAGGGAGGAAAATTCTGGCTTGTCTTCGTCGCATTTCTCTGTCGTCACGTCAGTCAGGTTGGGGGAACGGAAGTGAGATCGGACAAAAATAACCGGAAGCAAAAAGGCGCGTTTCTGGGAAAAGGAGGACGCGATCCCGATTGGACCAAAATTAAGGTAAATTCCGGTACAGTGGTATCAGAGTTCATCCTTTTTCCCAGAAATTTGGAAAGTTCCGGAACGTGTGTTTCTTCGTTTCACCTGTCTAAGAATTATTTCCTTGACATGTTTCCATGTCTGCAGCGATACCGGTACGGGTATTCGTCTAGTTTTTGGGGAGAAGTTCGTACGTTTCTTTTGTTTCTTCTCCCCATGAAGCAGCTAATGGGTAATAACTATGTCGTTGTTGTTCTTCAGGTTTAATTTGCCGTTAACTTAAAATCCGCTAGTAACAAACAAGAGTCCAACCACAAACTAGCCATGTTTACCTGACCGGTGTCAAGTGAAAAATACCGCTCCTTCCGACACACGAAAATTCTGAAAATACAAACGGAAGTTTTGATTGAATGGATCGCACCCCGAATACAAAAGTCGTGCTTGTACTCAATAATTTGTAGTTATTGAGTCAATCAGAAAGCTAAAACAAAATACAAAAATAAGCTATAAAAGGCGACAGCTCGTATTGAGTTGTTTGTAGCAAGTGGATTGTAGCCAAGAAAATCACTATCACATGCCACACATGTACGCATTGCGAACCTATAATTTTACTTCCGCGTTCTTCAGTACAATTTTTTAATTTTTAAATTGTTTTAAATTTTATAACTCAGACTAGGGAGAAGCACAAAGGATAGCTTTCGTAGTTGTGAACTTTTCTTTTGTTTATTTCTGACGCGTTTCGTACGCGTCTTTAATGAGACTTCTTCGGGGAATAAATGTAACAACTATTGAACAGCATATAAAAGCATGCTAAGTAAAAACGTGCTTCAGTTACATTTCCTGCATGTGGAAGTGGGTAAGTTAAAACTTCGGTATATGGCCCAAAAAATGCAGTTACAATTACGCCTTAACATGTTACAGTCGTGCTAAGAGAAGCGTACCCACCCCTAGAGTACATTAATGAATTGATTATTTGAAATTTGAATCCGTTAGTCATTTCATTTATAATAATGCATTCATCTTATTAAAAATATAAGGACAGATCAATGTTCGAATCAAAATTTGGTTTCTGATCACCGTCGCCTGATTTGAAGTAAAGGGAAGGCGCCGGAGAGGAATTGAATTTTTCTTACCGTCTGTTGCATCTATTAAATAACTGAAATAATAAGCGCAAACACGTCCATGTTCAAGTTTGAAGGGGTGTCAGACGGGGGGGGGGGGAGTACTTGGGTCAATTTTTGTTGGGTATGTGCCGCTGGCCTCTCAGAACCCCTACTCCATTATAATCATATTCTATGGCCAATCATAGACCCCATCTTAGTCACTGTTGGGTAAATGTAATTTTCACGACCCCAACTTAGTCACTTTCTGTTTTTGCGTCTACCGTATAAATCCTTTTAACTAAGTCATTCTAAAATGAATTGACACATTTAATAAACTGAATGAAGAACACTTTACTTTACAACTACACTATAAACATTCTGGTATATTTGCTTACCATAAACATTTACAAACATACCGTCATAAATAGTTGAAATGTAAACATACTTCTTTAAGGGTAACATTACACTAGCACTGACATTATAAAAGCATTTTTGATGTGAATAAAAGCAATTTTCCGTAAAGATCTGTAAAACGTCCAGTTTCATCCGCTTTACAAGCGCAGAAGACTTGAATTGAAGTTTAAGTTCCACGAAAATCTAAAAGATGACTTTGCCGCATAAAAAGTTAAATTTTACCAAATCTCTGGCGGCACAAAATTTATTTATCGGCAGTTAATTTTGGTAATCGCTCGTGCGAAACGTTGTCTGACACCCCTTCAAACTTCAACATGGACATGTTTACACTTATTTATAAATAGATGCAACTGACGTCCGGTTACAGCATGTAAAAGTGTATTCAATTTCACAGGAAGTTTAACTGAAGCGCTAGCACGTATTTACTTAGCGTGCTTTTATATGCTGTTCAGTTGTTGCAACATTTATTCCCTGAAAAACTCTTACTGGAGACAAAACGAACGAAAGGAAGAGAAATTTGCAACTGATCTCGTTTGTGCTGCTCGCTAGTGTTAGTTAATAAATATCTTCTTCCGCAATCTTACTTTAGAAACTGACTCTTGGCAGTGAATAAAATGGACGTACAGTGGCTTGATGGACTGGCCATTGTCCCAGGAATCGTGGAGAAAATTTGCCCAAAGAAACACATCAGACAAGACCAATGGCAAAGTGAATGGAATGAAATGTACAAATGTAAATGGTCCAAGCATTGCTATGATTACATCTCCGACTATGAGTGTGTTTTTGACCATCCTATCGACGCGAATTCATGCATTAATTTGTATCAGGGACGATGGGCAGATCTACTAGTGGCTAAACAGCTAGGGACGGAGGTACCCATCACCAATCTGGCCCACTTCACGACCCCTGATGCTGCTGTGGCGATTACTCAGTCTGGAGGCTTCAGAGGTGGAATGAAGAAATTTAATGAAGATGCACAAGGAAACAATATCGAAGCGAAATTCTCATGGTGGAGCCCTATATTTGTTGAAGATGACACCATAAACCAGGTAAGGAACACTCTTGGAGGAGTTATACAGCCTTTCCTTGATGAGCAAGATAACTTAGACCAGTTAAAGAATCAGTTCGCCACCTCTGATGCTTTCGTCCCAAACCCACAGCGCTATGGGACTTCCTACTTTCAGTATGACATAAACTATTTGTGTCAGCAGTACGAGAACCAAGTAGGCGGCGAGGTGCAGTTCAAAATACTGGGAACGTTCGGTTACAAGCAGGAGGTAATGCATGCAGTTCTTGTTTGTAGCCAAGCAAATGGCGATGGGATGTTTGGAGCGTACCCTGATGTGTTAACACCGGAGGAAGATGTTAATAACGAAGCAGTAGTGACACGGGACAACGATGGAAACTGGATTTGGAAACCACAAGCAACGGGAGCTGTGATTAAGCGTCTTTATAATCATTGGCAAAGGTTTCCCAAGTATCGCAGATGGGAACACGTGGCGTTCGCATTTCATTTTCCTGATGAGTGGGGAATGAACCAGGAAGCGATCGAGGCGATCATGTTTGTTCCTGAGCTAACTGATCATCAACCGTGAACTAGAACTACTATAGAATTTATAGCAATTGCCGAAAAACTGACAGAGAAACTGTGGGGAGTTGGTTAAATGTTATCAAGTTTTCAGCTTGTTTTTTGAAGAATACTGCGGTGGCTCTGAAGTGACATGCAGATAACGCGATACTTTTGCCCCTTCAACAACTTTTAGCAATTTAGTAGCGACGTTTCATCTACTTTTTAGCGCCGGACTTTTATACCGATTTTTGTAGCGACATTTGAAAAGGGTTTATCTTTACACTTTTGTGGTGCAGTATTTCTGTCAGTTCGTAGCGCGAAGACCATTGTATCTCAAAATTTTATTACTTGTAAAGTAGCAAGAGTATATGGAGTAAAATACTTCCCAAAGTACAGTCCGCGAAACTGTGATCTTCGACTTTCATTATTTTTTATCAATTAACAACTTTTTTGCAAAAGAGACAGGCCTTATGACCACTTCGTTACTAAAATAAACCGTCTGGAATCTATGGAGCCCCAATTAACCCAAAAAGAGGTAAAGTAGCTAAGTTTCGTCTATAAATAACTAATATGATTCCTTCGTATTTTGCAACTTATACTTGCATGTCAACTGAATGAAATATACTTAGCAATTCAAATATTGTATTGTAATACGTTTTGTAGAGGGTAAGCAAAGTGATAAATATAAGTAGTGCAATGAGTTTATATTACGTGTTTATTGTAATTGTATTGCCCGGGGGGTACTCCCTAAATGCCTTCCGGGCCGGGGGGCTCCCCCGGGGCCTTTCAGGCTTCAGGTTGGTGGGATTCACAAGTTTAGGTTACGGGTTGGAATCTGTCATGGTTTTTTCAGGGCCTTTAAAAAAATTCGAACAGATCATTTGGCTGTTTATTTCATTAGCGCTTGAAATGACAAGAAAACGTCATGTTCTAAGTCTACCAGTCTTTCAGGTTGGGTACCTTTTTTAAAAGGTACGAGGGGTACAATTTCTGTCAAAATGGTATATTAAGGGTAAGGGGTAAGAGCTCGGGGCGGAGCCTCCCCGTCAAACTTTTTGGGTCCCCCCCCCCCCGGGTTGTATTGCTACGTAGAATCCGCTATAAAAACTGTTTAATACGAGACTTCTCGCAAAATTTCACAGTACAGTATGCATTCAACTGAATTCAAAATAAAACTGTGTGGCGCGAAAGATATTCTAGTCGCTGAGTGATCAATTTCCCTGCTAACAAATTACCTAACTCAATAAAATTCTTGGTCATGGTAACAAAACGTAGCTCAGTTCCGCAAAAACCAAACCATTAAAACGGTGTTCTTTTAATGATCGACAACAAATCAAATGATGACCTTGAGTGTCTTCCTAGAAAAATAAGCCTGTTAAGCCCTAGTGCTGGCTTCCATTGTTAAAACGAGTTGATGTGTTTTCACTGGTGACATTTGTTTTCCAGCTCCAGATTTTACTTCCGTGACGCGGCTTGTCCTAGTACCCATCTGGTGTAAGGCAGTAGGACTGGAGTCTGGGAACGAGGCAGTAAAGTGTTATGCTGCTGTAAGCCGATGTCGTTAACCTCCATTTGAAAGTTGTTGTGTTTGCAAAAGCCTAAAGAGAAACGACGCAAAGCCTACTCCGGGAAGCGACTAAAGGCACCAGCCTTCGGCACTTTGAGTTTTCGTTTATGGACCAATCGCTACTCAGCATTGATCTTGCAGCTTTTCGGTGTTGAAATCCAAAATGGCGGCCAGGTGCCATCTTTTCTTTTTTATCATGCTTGTATCTTTATTCCCAAAAAAAAAAAAAAATTTATCCTTTTTTTTTCCGCAAAAACCAAATAATCGCTTGTGCTTTATTCTTGCGCTTGTGTTTGCGTCGCTTGTGAAAACCACCTTTAGTGTTTGTGTTGCAAAACGGAAATTGTTTTGGGCTTCTTGTCAAAATTTACTCATGCCGCAAACGATCTATCGTGACTCCTGTCTCGTAAACGTTTTCTGTCAGTTATATGTTGAAAGCTTTTGATATCGAAGTTCTCTATAGAAGGAACTACATACGCGAGACGATAAAACAAGCCTAAACCATAAACGATTTTTTTGTGTATCTACAGAGTCTTACTATTAAAGTGGTCCAATGATATCTAATTCCAAGGGAAATTAAACCATGTCAAGGAAATGTTTTCTTCCGTTTCCCACTGATTAATGCCGGCGGTGTATTTGTTGAAAAAGACGTTAATTGTCGCTTAGGGGGTTTGGTTTACGCAAAGAAACAAACAGACCAACACGAACCTTTTTACAATAACTATAAATGATCATAAATACTTGATAGCGCCAGGTGCGCTCGTACAGTCTTCAGTGGCTGATCTTGTTAGGGTTTGGCAGACATGTAGAAATTCTTCAATTAAGATTCAAAGAAAACACGTTTTAAGATTTTTAATGGGTTCAAGGAGTATTTTTTTCTTGACCATTAAGTTGATAACGTTTGTTTCGCTATTGACGCTTTGCTGTATTCAAGGGCAAAAGAGAAACTCGTCTAATCAAAACAGAAGCGGTCCTTTGACGACACTTGTGGATCAGGTCATCAGCTCTACAAAACAGACAAAGACCGAACTGCCACAAAATAATAGCGAGCTTCACGGAGGAATTATCGCTTTAATACTTCTTGGGTGCATCGTGTTTGTGGTTCTTCTGGGAATATTTGTAATAGTTGTTTACCTGCGAAAGAGGAACTTCGAGCAATACCCATTGAAATGGGAAAAGAATTTTGAAGAATCGATGGGAAGCTTTGAAATGCTGGAATGTGAAATGGCTGAAAGACGGCTGCCAATTGGGAGACGTGGCAAGAAGGTTGAGAAAGTGGGCATTCATTTGATTCACAAGCGGGAACTAGAGTCAAGTGTGTAGGCTAAGCGAGTTGCCGAATTTCAAGGCTTTACAATCGTTTATCATCAAGATCATATTAAAATTTTTGACTTGCCGCTAGTCAGCCCTAAGGACATCATGAAAGGTTTGAATTATTCAGAAATGCTTTTGTAAGAGTGATAGCTTACGTGTAAACCTCGATGTAACTGTTGTAAGATCTTAGTCTTGTTAGATTTTTCAAACTAGTCCACCATTATCCAGGAGTTTCTCGATCTCGCCTGTCCTCAAATAGAAGACTTCTGATGGCAGGTGGTGAGAGCAAGTTACTTTGTAAATATTTTGACTATTGTTAATAATATTATTGTAATTTTGAGTTGAAGAATGATTTTTGTCAGAAAGAGTAGAGTCGCTTGAGGTGTCAAAGATAATGTACCTGAGAGTTGACGCCATAATGACGTCAATTGGCTGCAAACCTCAATTCCAGGCTCTATTCTTTTCCTTTCTTGTCATAAACGAAAAGGTCCGGAAGAAACTGAGAAAAAGCCTGGGATCGACATTGCCAGAATCTTTCAGTTGCTCTATTTTTTACGTTAATCAAGAGAGGATAATGGGATCCTCTCTTGCTTAATTAGGCAATGGCTTACTCACAAAGATTTCAAGTTTCAAAGAAAAAACGGAATAAATCGTGATAGTTAACGTTGGCCACTGAAACGAGGCTTGATCCTACGTCACGGAGGGCACACCTTGTCAAACGCGGAGCCACCAGAGTGGGGTGGGGGGGGGGGGGAAGGTTAGCCGAAATTTTTCCGTATCTTAAAATCCGTCTCAATCCTCGCCAATTTTAACCTTCCTTGTTCCTCTTTGGTTCATTATGACATCTCTTTCGTATTTTTATTTTTTTGCCAAGCCATTACTTTGAGCTTCCCTTTGATTTGATGGCAACTTTGCACAAAGCAAACCTGAGTTGACGCAATGGTTTGTTTACATCTGCATGCAGCTTCTATGGCTACACAAGTCCGAGCTCGATTTGTACTCAAGCGGCACGCTGGCCAAAATATTGTCGTTATTTACTTTGTGGAAGAATTCTTAGATATGATAGTACTTGGTATTCGATTTAAAGTGGCCTGTCATTGGCTCGGCGTTGTCAAAGTTATAATAGCGCTCTGGTCTAGATGCATTTTGCGAGGGATCACAAATAGCAGCCGGCCCAAATGACCGAGACCAAAAACCACACAAGGAAAGCCCCTGGCACCCAGAGTAGTTAATAAATGCAATATCTTAGAGCAGTTTTCAATTGAGTGTTGTAAAACCAAAACCAAAGTAATTACTCTGGCCAATCACAAAGGACACAGACAAACCAATGAACCAATCAAAACTCGAAGTAAATACATGTAGCCGACACGAAGCGCGGGAAAACGTGCGCAAGAGAGTCACGACTTGGTTTTTGTTTTACTTCAGATTGGCTGAAAAGTGGCGCCGGCGAGAGTTTTAAACCAATCACTGAGCGTAGAAATGCAAAACGAATGCAAACGCGAATTACTTTCGACACTCAAGTGAAAATCGCTCTAAGAGAAGGGTAACTAAGGACAAGACAACTGAATATAAGCATTTTTTTTCTTTTCATGTCTACTGAGGCATTCTTATTTAACCTTTTAAGCTCTAAGATCGACAGATATCTATTTTCTCCTAACAGTATCAGTTCTCTTTTTTTCAGCAGCCATTCGATGAAAATAAAAAATTATCAAGTGAGGGGGGATTGTCCTGATGCATTGCCAAATTCTCCGAACTAGAATTGAAAGAAATGCAAGGCACTCAGTCAGGAGAATTAAGTTATTCAAGCTCGAGTCTGAACGGGTTAAAAAGAAAGGAAAAACATTCTATGCCTTAGTCAATTAAAATTATTACACCGATTACATAATTAACTATTATCACACATCTATTTCTTGGTGTCCATTCTTTTCCCGCAATTGTCTTTTTTCTGTCCTTCTTGCTTTTCATTATTCAGTTCCATCTTCACTTCTCGCAATTCTCCTCCAGTTCTCTGCTTTTCTTTTTCCCGAATTCAACGTCCACAATCGCACATCCAAATTTTCAAAAAGTAGATGTCATGTCGTCGTTCTATACCGGTCCAGCTCGGTGTATTTTGTCGTCGTTTTTTTTTTGTTTCACTCGATACAAAATCATAACCTTTCAGTGTTCATGGCAGGGGGGTCAACAGAATATGGGCGCATTTCATGCAAAACTGAAGAAATCTCTGCTGTTGGGACGCAGTTTTCACGCGGTTTTTTTTGTAAGAGCTGTGTACGCTTGAGTAGCTTGCACGCGTTCATGGTTCTGTATCTAGTTAAAGTCAGCTTTCTGCCTCAAGCGCTTGTTTCAAAGCTTCCTGCTGGAGTTCACTGAGTTGTCCGACACAAGCCGTCCACATGTCAGCAGCGCTCTGGCAAAAGAAATGAAAGCTTTTGTTTTTAAAAGGAAAATGAGACTAAACAAACGCAAACCTTCAATCTGTAATATAATGAACACGAATCTCTCTCAAGTCGCTCAACCACAGTGTTTTGCACATGTTTAGTTTTGCTATTTTCCTGGTAAGATAGCGGGTAAAGTCCATTTTTCAAAACTAAGGAATCGAGAAAATATAAATGACTGGATGCAAGTCTATGCCGGGTTACCCAGCAGCATTCTGTCGGTTGCCCCCAAAACTCACTGGTACCTGATAACATGTCATACCCCTGGTTGGAGAGAGGCACTGTAAGAGTCAAGTGTCGGTAAGGGCTGGACCTCTCATCCGAGGTCCGGTGAATACTGATCATAAGGGCACCGAGCCTCCCCTCTATGCAGGTATGCAGTTCAAAAATTTACACGTGCAATGTAATTAAACAATTTGTTGGCAAGCGCGTTTCAGTGAGTTCATTATGGGTTATGATCGATAGATTGTGAAAGACAGCAAAGAAAGGTCATCCGAAAATGGCGATAGACACGCAGGTACTGCGGCTGCTTGTGTGCCCCCTTTTCCTCCAGTAAACCCCAACCTCTCACGACACTACAGCCCTTAATTTGTTACCACACCTGTATTTGTCGTATGATGGCAAGAACTCGTTTCCGGGCCGCCTCGTCATCGCTTAGTACGTCATTAATAAACAGCTCAGCAAAAATTTGAAGTATTCGCGGCAGATTGCTGTTGTTCGTTCCCAAAACAAGAGGGTTGTTTCTGTTTAAAAACACAAAATAAATAATAATTTATATTTTTAATGCTGTTTAATGCTGTTTGTGCTGGTTCGGCGCAAATTAACGCTATTATAGATATGATTCAGATTGAATGCACCTTTATTAAAAATGTATATCAAAACTGTGCACTAATTAATTGAAGGATTCCTTGGAATTAAGTTGTTAGTTTATTTACCTTCATCAACTTCCAGTTGATAATGAACTCAGTGTTTGCCTTGGGATTAGGCAGGATTCAAGGTGAAAATTCCTGGATGTGCCTAAGAGCAGTTTTCAATTGAGTGTCGTAAAACAAACCAAAGTAATCTGCCTCACAACAAACAGACAATCCAGTGAACCAATCAAACTCGAAGCAATACATTGCGGAACAAGCGCGGGACGTGCGCGAGCGGTCGCGATTGGTTTTGGTTTTAGTCTGATTGGCGGAAGTGGCGCGAGATTTTTGGGCCATCACTAAGCGTAGCAATGCAAACCAAGCAACGCAATTTACTTTCGACAGTCAAGTGAAAACCGCTCTAACGGCCCACCGTTGAAAAAATTGTTTAGGGTTAGGTGCACTTTAACCCGTTGACCTTTAACCTTAAGCTTTCTCTGGACTCCCAGAGTGCGACGAAAGAGCAAAGTGAAAGCACGAAATGTCTTTCCTTTTATTTTACTCGTGCGTTCGTTAATTTGAGTTTATTATGTTACGGTCAACTCTCGCCTTGCGGACACCCCTATTGCGGACACTCGCTATTACGGACAAAATCCGGCAGATCCCCGGTTAAAGAGGATTGACTGAAAATGACTCCCACTAATACGGACTCTCGCTATAACGGACACTCAACGACGCCCCCAGCGTGTCCTCTATAACGAGAGCTGACTGTATTGCGGAAACTTGGATAGTAACCAAATGCTTTCAGTCCCACTCTCAACATAACGATTCTCCTTAGTCCTCCCCATACATTTCTTTAAGTGCCCGTTCGGAGAATTTGGTCTTTCATCAAGACAACATACCAAGTTGATTGATTTTCTTCATTCTCATAACTTCTGTACCTAACAATGTACTAATACTGTAAGGAGAAACTCTATACTGATCAATGCACTTACTCTTCAATCAAATCACAGACGTATCCATACACATGAGGCGCTTCTTCTTTATCTTCTGTGATCGGCAGCGTCGCGAGTAGCGCCGGAATCACTTCGTTTAACGCGATATTTCCACGATTGTATTTACATATTTTTGCCACGGCTGAAATGGCGTTTTCTGTTGCATTCACATTTTCTCGACTTCTGGAATCTTCGGCTTTGATGGCTTGAAAAAGCACTGGGACAACCTCTGAAAGAGTCACAACAAAGTTCATTAATGAAGATGAATTTTTCAACAATGACCGAGCGGGACGACGGGACGGGAATCGACCCTGGATTTCCGGTTGGGCGTTCTAACCAACTGAGCTGGGCCCACTAGGTTGATATGTGACACGCGTCTGCTCGCTCATCGGCATGGTCCGCTCACCACGGTCTCTCGTGCTCAGTTGGTTAGGCGCCCAACCGGATCTGGGAGCCATGGGTTTGATTCCCGTCGGGGACTCAGATTTTTTCTTTTTCCCATGCTCGTTATTCATCTTCATTATTTATCACCGAGCTTAAAAATACCCTCTTTATTATTTACTAAAGTTCGTTAAATACACGAGAAAGAAGTGTTGCCGTAAAAGCTCTATCAAAGAACGGAGACCGTGTTACGGCTGAGTTTAGTCTGTTTTATTACATTTTGCCAAATACTCGCTATGAAACTTAATGCTTCCGAAGAAATTACTTCTATAGATGTAAATCGACAAAACCATTTTTTAACAATCAAATATGTCCCTTGAGCATTATGAGTTAAAGTTACGAACAACCGAGACTAACTTTGAAAACTATTTAGCCTAACAATACTTCAAAAACCCATATGCAATCCGTTTTAATCTTCGTTTTCGCTTTTGGCCATCCGTACCCTTTTTTGTATTTGCTGTGTTATTGAAATGTTCCTTAACTGTTCTAAGTGACTATTTTAATTATTTTTATATTTCACCCAATTTGGTTGCCATTTTCCCATGCCTAAATTTGGCTAAAATCCGTGACACAGTCTCTTTAAGTCCCCTCCGCTTTTTACACCACCCTCTCTAACAAGGCCCCTATTAGAACTCCGTAAAAACTCGCCCCAATGGCTCTTTATTTCCAAATCGGCCTTCAGAAATCGCGAGAACTACTTTCAGGGTTAAAATAATACCACAACCCTCCAAGTTAAGACCATTTTAGTCGCCATGGCGACTAATGTGGGTTAGCCTATTGGAACCATAGTCGCCGCCTGGCAACTAAATTGGGAGCGACTAAAATTTTCACTGGCAACCAAACTTGAGCGTCATTGGCCAAATGGCCACTAAGGAAAAAATTAACTTGGAGGGTTGTACCAAAATAACAGACCTGCACAAGCTGAGACATATTCCTCTCCGCCATACTGAGCCATTACTCCGCAGCCGTAACACGCGGCCTGCAAAATAAAAACATTTTACATCAATTGATATTCAGTACGCTAAAAAGTCACAGAATTTAAGAAATAAATCAAACACAAGCGACAGTGTTTTATCGGGATTCCCACCGAGAGAGAGCTGAACGACGCGCAGAGGAGTATTTTGGAAATTCGGGGTGTGGATGCCGATGATCACTGTCTCGAGTGTTTGAATATCTTCTCCGAACAAAACTACGGCGAAGTCGTATCTGTGCTACCTAAGACCGGGTATCCAAACCTCTTTCGCGGTTATGATTTTCTTTATTTTAACTTAATTAATTATTAATGAGTTTGAGAAGGCGAAGTGATAAGACCAGAACTGTACAAACCTGTCTAACATCAGCATTTCTGTCTAACACGTAATTCATCATTGGTCGCAAAAAATACTCCTGGTACTTAAATGACGCCTGAAAAGACAAAAAAATAATTTTGCATTTTTCTTGATTTTCCTTGTTTGCCGCAAGCAGCTGTTGGCGGAGGGGAAGGAAAAGAACAAATTTGCTAATCTTTTCTCAGTTTCTTTGATTTTAAGTATTGTATTTTATCATATTCAACTGTTTGATAGCGGCTTTCGTATCCCCCCTTGGCCACTCCAGTAACCATCTCGTCCCCATGGCGCTTTCGTTTCTCTTAGCAGGCTGGGCCTTGGCACGAGAAAACGAAGGACTCTAGAGACACAGGGATTTCCAGTCCTAGATTCTAGGTCTTCCGGTCTTCATGTAGGCAGTCATGATGTTTCAAAACAGATTAGTATAGATGTTGTTACGTTTTTGGATTCCGATTAAAATCTTTTTTCCAAAAAAACAAAAAAAAAAATTCGAATTAATTCAAAATTCCTATGTCCCCAGAGCCTTCGTTTTCTCGTGCCAAGGCCCAGCCGGCTAAGAGAAACGAAAGGGGCTATAGGGACGAGAATGTTCAGTAACTTGGTCACGAAAGGATCGTTCGAACGCTGGAAACTCTGAAATGGCGGTAGCACCAACAGAGGAAGATCAGATCCACCAAACTAGATCAGTGCGACAACATGCTACAGACATATAAACAGACGACTTAAATATTGTAACACTTCATTGAGTTAGTAAACACTTACCGAGCCGGTGTGTTCTATGACATCATCAAACACACACAGTGACCATTGCTTGTCTTGAGCGGATCCGCTAGGAGCCTGGAACAAATCAATTTGTAATACGTCAATCAAACGAATGCTTAGTACAGTCAACTCTCGTTATAGCGGACACGCTCGGGGCGTCGTTTTGTGTCCGTTATAGTGAGAGTCCGTAATAGCGGGAGTCATTTCCAGTCAAACCTCTTTCGCTGGGGATCTGGATTTTGTCCGTTATAGCGAGTGTCCGCAATAGCGGTTGTCCGCAGCAGGGTGTTCTAGGCTCGGGATCGGGTTCTCCTTCTACTGGTGACTTCTCCACTAAATTTCAAGGCCTTAACTATTTCTTTATAGATGCGGAACCTTTAAAAATCATTCTCCGTTACCATACACTATTCTCCTGCTATTACAATTCTTAATAAAACCCTGCGCAAGGCGAGAGTGACTGTAGCACCAAATGGCCAAGGGTCTTGCGTCCGGCGTCCCGCAACAATAACTGCTACTTTTAATTAAGGATCTTTTTAAGATTTCACGTTGACATAAATTATAAGTAGCATGGCAAACATCAACTGCATTTAGATAGTAAAAGTTGTTGCAACTTATACAGAAATATTTCAGATTATTTGACATCGAAGTTTCACGCACAAAATGACAAAATTAAACCCATGCAGGCCCACTCTCTTTTCTCTCTTCAAACTCTCATCCTAAACCGCACAAGAATTTGATTTATATTTTTAAACATGAAGCGGGAAGGCTGTATCAACTACAAGAGGAAAAGGGCCTCACGACCGTGAACAAACGCGTGCCTGTTCAAAGCTTGCAGTCGTAACAGTATGTATAATGAACTTACCAGTAAGGAGTGAAAATCCGGGAGGAGTTGTTCGAAGAAAGGCAGAGCAGCTTCTTTGTGTGTGCCGAACAAAGCGTGCATTATATCGGAAACCTACAAAAACAGTACAAAATCGTTAACAAAATAAAATGTCTTATTAACTAGGAGTGGATTCACGACTAAAATTCAGTTAACTTCCTCACCTTGCTCAAGATGTGAACATCGGTCTCGTGCTGAAATGAAACAATAAAGAAACAGTTTACTACAGGCAAAGGACAAACATCCACGCAACTTGAAATTACAATCTTCCATGAAAAATAAAATACGAGGAGCTAACTCCTGTACCTCGTCTTGCAAGTCCTCTTCCACTTCTTCGTCATAATCTTCTTCCTTTCTTCTCTCTGTAAAAAATTACGCGTTACGCAAACAACTCAAAAAACTACAGCAGCAGGTATTTTAAAAACTTTTAGCGATTACAGTCTTAGCTTTTTTTCTATTGTTTTTAAACTACAGTTGTAACATACTGTTTTCAAAAGGAAGGACCCCTAAAATCACGATACATCCGAAATAACTATATTTTAGATAACTGTGCACGATTGCAAAGTTTCTACCATGAACATTGCGAAGCAAACGTATTAAATTACCTCAAGCTCCATCTAACTACTCGAAATAAACTTTCAGACATTTTGCTGCAGTTAGGATATTTCACGCAGCTTACATGAAGGAAATCTAACTACCTAAAGTCAACAAGTGCGGGCTCATTTGCTCGACTGTACAACCAATAGCAATGATTTCCACCATCTCAACGTACAAGAATAATCAACAATAATCGATACTCACGCTGTCTTTCGACTTGTCTGTTTTTATGACTGTCTATAGTATCGTGCAGCATGGTGCCAAGCTCGGTGAAATAATCAGGAGTCATACACCCCACGCCTAGAGTCTCTATACACCGCGCCAGGGCATCCATGATCAAAATTTGAACATCCGGTTCCGGTTCCGCACTCATGGCCTTCAACACTTCCGGGCACATGAAGGCCCACATCTGCCGAAGATATGCGTCCCCTTTGATCTTAGCGCACTCCAAAAGATAAGGCAAAGATTCCGCGGCAGCCGTCCGCACAAGATCGTGGAAGTAGAATTTCAAGAGGGGAACCATGAGTTTCACGACCTGTTCCGTGTATGGTGCGAACCCTTCTTTAAGTTCTCTGGCGTAACAGACCAGCATCTGACATGCGGTGCTCTTGTCTTCTAGGCCAGCGGTCTTGATACCAAACTTTTGCTGTGGTCACAAATTTAAGAGAGATACTCGGTCACAAAGAAGACCATTAACGAGGTTGTTGCAGACAGCAGATTTGAAAATTCGCTGACTTTTCCCTGATAAAAATCAAACTTTCCTGACCAACTAAATACAAAATTTCAGATATAGTAGTGGCCTCCAGCCTCTGCTTTCAAAAGAAAAACATCGCTGAGATCATCAAGCCGAAAAGTTTTCTTTTTTTTCCAGCCTTAAATGCTTTTAAATCAGAGGTGTTGTAATTTCAAATTTCCCTGACTTTTCTTCAAAATGTCAATTTTCCATGACTCAAAATAAAATTCTCTGACTTTTCCCTGAGCTGTGGCAACCCTGACAGCCGTGGTAAAAAAATCTAATTCAGTCACAAACCAACCCTGGGTAGCTAACAAAGAACGCAAATATTTCTAACGCTCGCAATGGAAAGCTCAACGAAGTAGAGTTGACGAAATACATGGACAATTACGTAGGAAAAAAAAATCGAGAACTGAGGAGTTTGTCTATTTTAACTCGAAAAGTGAGAGGCAGGTATCGGAGGCATTTTTTTGTATTATTTCCCTTCCAAAATTGTGCCCCACCTGATCACCAAGCGTTATAAACTGCCAGCCTTCATCTTCCGAATACTGTCCACTCTTTGGATCATCAGCTGTGTAAATAAATATCAGAATTATACAAACAGCATTAAAAATCCCATGAAGGAATTCAGCAGGTTTTTTTTTTTTAAAATAATAAAAAAAAAAAAAAAAAAAAAAAAAAAAAAAAAATAAAAAAAAAAAAAAAAAAAAATTTTTTTAAAAAAAAAAAAAAAAAAAAAAAAAAAATATTTAAATTAATATATTTTTACCCCAGACACCCCCAAAAAACTTAAATTACCAAAAAAAAAAATTAAAAAAAAAAAATATTTTAAAATCCCCGACCAAAAAAAAAATTTGCTGTACAAAAAACTGTAAAAACCGTGACAAACCTCTTTAATATTCCATGGGTGGTGAAGCGGTAGATGACATGCAGACGTACTACAACTTGCTGACTGTTTGCAAGTGCTCGTCCAATTTTCTTACTGGTTCAAATGAACCGGCTATAGGCCACCAAGTTGCCTTTTGCCTCTGTTTCAAAACGGGTCTCCATGTTAAACCATTCATGTGGAAATGTTTTACCCAAACGTTCATTTCCATGCAAATGAAGCTCGTTTTCATATAAAAAGTTTTGCACGAGGACTCGTTTTGGAACAGGGCCAGAAGCCAGCTCGGAAATGGCCTATTCTTTGGACACTAACGAAGATTCAGAAAAAAAAAATAAAGAAAAAACGGCAATCGTTTCCCGACTGACAACAGAGTTCTATAGACACTCGGGGACAGAAGTAAGATACTGTCACCTGCCAGTCTCCAGTTTTTGAAAGTTGTGTATGACTTAAGAATTCTGTTGAAGTCGTAACTTTCCTTTCTACTGCAGAGCTTCTTTATCCGCACTAAAAGATAAGGAATTATTTTTAAACTGATACGCAACAAAAATATTTTTCAGACGAACCATCGATGACTGCAACTTCAGGCTTGATTGACGCGGCTTTCATCACTGAAGGCATCACAAGAGGAAGATATTGAGTAAATTCTGTACCAAATATCTTGCACATTCTGGCCCACGCTGATATCATGTACGAAATCTGTTGGATGAATAAAATACATACCTGATCGATGCTCATCTAATGAATTTTAACCTTATACACTTCTTCAATGTCTGCTTGTATTTCTATTTGAAGTATATATAGAAACGTTGTAGGAGTAACCCCTCTCCTCCAAGTAACGTTGGAGGAGAGGGCTTATACCGAAAGAGTTTAAAACATGACTTTTTCCCGTTAGCAGACAGTTGAGCCTATAACCTTGGGATGGGGGTTATAAGCGGAAGGGGGGGGGGGGGGGGGTCCTATAACCGGTATTTCACGGTATGCAACTAAACACAGTAGTGTAGCAGCTCTCATAAGCTTGTAATTCTACTGGCCCTCTAGTACTGTAGCAGTTGCTATTGTTTTGAGGGTTAGGGGCATTGTTCTTCCCAAAGCTCCTTCCCAAAGAGCTACATGTATTACTTACTGCCAGTCAACAACAGTTCTTTCCTGGACAGCCCTCCCTCACCCGGACGATCAAACTAGACGAACTACAGCTGACTCACGTTCTTCCCTTCTTTCGTAAAATGTTTAGTGAACACAACAAACCTGTGGATCATCAGCCTCCAGCTCTTCCATCTCAGTCTGAGTCTTGAGTAACAACTGCATCACTTCATTGGCATCAGGCAAAAACTTGTGAACAAAACAAACAAACAAACACGTCACGGTGGTCGTCACTATAAAGCACAGCTCACTAAGAAACAGGTTAATTCTGGAATTAAGAAATACAGTAAAAACCCGCGTATAAGCGAGGATTTAAGCCCTGGCGATTTGCTTTTTCGTTCCCTTCCTGTTTGCAAAACGTGTGGGGTTTAACTCATCATATTTTTTTTACCATCAAAGGTGAGTTAAAGTACTGTTCATTGATAATTGTTGGATTGTGGGTACATTTATTTTGGAAGGATTATTTTTATCACAACAATGTCTACTCTGTAGAATTGCTACTAAGAACTACTTAGCCTAAACTGTCAGTGTCCCCATAATACAAAACCTTTTTGCCAAACTCTAAAAAGTATGGTAGGTAATTACACGCGGGTTTTTACTGTACTATAGACTGCAAAACATTCCATATTTCAGCGTAGGATCGTTAGGCGGAATGTGGCTACCAAAAAGGAGCTGGAACGAGCAAGAAAATTGCAGGTACGACTTGGGAGAGAATTGTTGCAAATCGCGAGTTTCGTAGGCGAACTTCATGCACGCCTCCCGCTAACACGTGCATCACGCACTCGATGTTTTGAGAGAAGAAGAGAGGCTACACATGTACTTTGCCATTTAAAACAAACAACTCCTTTTATAGCGGACACATTCGGGACCACAATTTTGCGTCCATACTAAAGAAAGTCCGTAATTGCCGGAGTTATTTTCAGTAATTCCTATTCGCTGAGACTTCAACTCCTGTCCATAATTACAAAGTGATGTGTCCACAAGGCGGGAGTTGACTGTAAAATGTGGACTAACCTTTTCTTTTCCTACAGCCAAACCAATCAAGCTGATGCACTCAATAGTCTTTCCTCGCAGCATGCGGTAGTCAGATGATAGCGCATTCTGCATGATGTACTTGAGGTTTGGCATAAACCGATCATAGTAATGAAGGAATTTCTCTTCTGCAGTGTCTGCCACTGTGGCAATGGTGGTGACGACTTGCTCCAGAACAAGCTTACCACCGCGTTCAAGCTGAAAACACAAACAGAACACAGTGTTAACACATACAGTAAATATATCTTATAAATTAGACATTTTAGCCTGTAGTATTGCAGTATATTTTTTTCGAGTCTTGCAGTATTTTGGCGAGCCCACCGAAGGGCGAGTCAAAATACAAAATAATGACGAGTAAAAATCTACAGCGACACTACACACTAAAATGTCTAATAAGAGATTTTAAATCCAACATTTTCTTTTCCCGAAATGTTGACTTTTCATCATTTTAAATCTTTTGCGCAGTCAGGAGAAATTAGAGGACTACACGGAGCCTTGTTTCGCGTGTTATTTGTAAAAAAATTTTTTTCGTTTCAAAAAGTTTGGGGGGAAACAGAGAAAAAAAAAAACAACAAATCGCCGGGCGGGAAACCGAGCCAAAGAGGGGGGGGGGGGGCTTTTACCACTGCGCCATCCCTGCTCCCCTGTACTCCATGAAGTGCAGTTGGATAAAGATAGAAATAAAAGATTAATATCGTGGAACAATACTCAACTCTGGAACCCATTAGAAAGTGAGGATGACTAATGATCGCAAGGATGGAAATGATTACAGTATGGGAAAAATTGACTGTGCGAGGCTGCTCACCTTTTCACATTTGGCTCAGATTTCTACAAAATTTTGGACAACTTCTGCCAGTTGTAACATAGTATTCCAAAAATTGCTCCTTCAATAGTTAAAACTCTGAAACTTTTTATTCTGGAAATCGAGGGGAAATTTCATTGACTTCTTGACCAATTTCTCGAGTGATGAGTACTTGGCAACAGAACTTGGAGCTATTGCCCTACCAGTCCTACAATATCTAATATCTGTACAAAGAAGAAACTCTGGTTTGATAGTCGTTTAGCACTTGAACAGTCAGCAGACCCATGCAACTCCTTCCAGAATACAATGTAATAACAGAATAATATATTTATTTGTACAACAGATAATGATTTGACCCACCTCCCTTAGTTTAGAAGCAAGCACAGCTTCAAGTTTAGCCAGGATATTATCCAGATAGGATGCAAGGATATTCTTGGGGCAGTCATCAGAGAAATTGACAAGAGCTGCAGCAGCGTGTGCCTGGACACGAGGATTGGCCGTGTCATCCAAAACAACAAGGAGGCCTGGAATTACCTGTGCAAGTTAAACAATAAAACAGTCATGACAGTGTACCATACATGTTAAAATTGAAACAAATAAAATAATACAATGAAACATACATGTGTAGCCTGAGATTAAATAAGCTTTCAACTAGTCACGAGACCGTCATGTCATTAGAAAGAAGGACTAAGGGAAAAAAAAAAAAAAAAAGACACAAAGCAAAGGGCCTAAGAGAGAGTACTAAGAATTCCCAAGCTAAAACAAATGTAAGAACAACAATTCTAAGGCTACTACATGTACATTGTATCAAGTATTTTACACTACACAATGCAAAGACCATACATCATAAAAGTAAAATATTGGGTTTGAATTTCAGGGGTAAAAGGGGTGGGGTGGGGGTGGCATATGGAAGGAGTGCACACTACCTCACATGCACCCCTCCCCCTTCCCCTCCCTGCAGCTTATGCTGATTGTGTCTGTCACCCACGTTTGTCTGGCCTGAAAACAGAAAACCACTAACATCCAAGCTACTGTATCAGATAAAAGATTTATTGCTCTCTGTTGACACAATCAAATACAGTTTTTCAAAAAGTGATGAAAATTACTGTGATTCAAGTTGAAACTTACTCTGGTATGAAACTTCTTTTGGAATCCTTGAGCAAAATCAGTTGACAGCTGACCCACAGCATTGCAGGCAGCATACCTCACTCGCGGGTGGGAGTCCGTCAGGAAGGGCAAGACAGTGTTGACTATGTCTGGCAGTAATGCCTCCATTTGTTTGTAACAGCCTTCACCTACTGCTGAGATTGCCATCAGACCGGCATGACGATATCTCCAGTCAGCTGAAAAAAATATGTTAAAAAATTAAAAATTAATCAATGGCTGACAAACATGTGGCTGCTAAATCGAGATCAAATTACTGACAATGATTATGAGCCCAGGTCATAGGCACGAAATGCGTACAGAGGGTGTAACGTGTGCAAAGAGCTACTATATGTTGCTGCAAGTGTTAGCTTTTGAGGATGGGCAACAACCAGAGAACCCACAGAAGCCTTTCTAAAGGGAAAGGCAAGAGCCAGCAAGTTCATCCTTATCTTACATACACATTGACTCCCAGCCCAGTCAAACCTGAGCCATAAGGGTGCAGGGAAGCAGTTACTTGACTGCATGAGCACTCCCCATGCAGATGTAAATAGCATGCATTGCATTAACAATCCCCTATTTAAAGGGGCTACGTCACAGTATTGTAGGTAATTCTATTTATTATAGTTAATAAAGAGCTCTTAACTTTAAATTGGCAGAGCGAAAGTCTTTTATTGGCAAAATCACAACCACATAACAAACAAGGATGATTTTTGAGCATTGTAAAGGACACTTTTATTGAGATAATTAAACTAGTAAAAAGTCGGGCCTACATTTTTCAAGTTTACCCGAATGCAATAAATTTGAAAACTTCTCAAATTTTGCCCATTCATGCCCCTTTTTGACCTTTCCGTGTTTCTCTTGAGTTCTTCTACAGTTTTAAGCCGTTATTGTGATATTTCATCTAATTCTATGAAAGGAACTTTGGTCAGCGCCTAAATTGCTTAAAATTGCCTGACATAGCCCCTTTAATTAACATTAAACTTTTCACCATGAGTTTTTGAAAAGGAAGTGATCAAGAACTTACCATTCTGCAGCATCTGTGGCACTGTAACAATGATATGAGGCAAGACTGTTTTTCCTCCCAAACCACAAGCCAGTCTGTCAAGAGAGCTTTCCCCTGCTACAGAATTACTGTGTGACAAACATGATTACTGTGAGTAAACCATCATACTGTCATGTAAGGCATGAGATTTGGAAGAAAGTGCTTTTCAGAAGACATTTTGCACCTTTAAAGGGTTTGACTTTTATTTTGATCATGAGACTCTGCCTTTAACAATTTCAAAGTTTAACTACATTGTAGAAAAAAACTGTGTAGTAAGTTGACGAAATAAATTCTGCTGCAAAATGAAACACAAATCAAGTTCTAGATTCATCAACATACACCTAAATAATCAAACCTCTTTCAAAACACAGTGGACTGCAAAAAAATGTCCCACAGTCTGCTGTGTCTAAGATTGTTGTGATTTGTAACTGCAGTCTTAAACATAGGCAAGGTAAGGTAAAGTCTGTGTCCGAGGCCAAGTGGTCCATACAGCCGGAGCTTATCACAGTTTCCGTCGCTTTAAGCGACTAGGAATATTGCTACTCCCCCCTGGATGGGATGCTAGTCCATCGCAGGGTTACCCCCCAGCAGTAAATTTGCCGCTACCCATTTATACACCTGGGCGGAGAGAGGCACTGTGAGAGTAAAGTGTCTTGTCCAAGAACACAACACAGCACCCCGGCCAGGGCTTGAACCCGGGCCATTCGACTTGGAGTTGAGCGTGCTACCCCATTAGGCCACCGCACCTCCCACAGTCTTAAACACGAAGTGTAATTAAAAAGCAATTTGGCATTATTCATAGGGAGAAAGACCAGAAGGAGCTTAAACTCTAGGTTTTATAAACTAAAACTGCAAATATCTATTTGTGTACCCTACAGTTCGAACAATAAAACAAAGTGTCACACGTACCTTTCAGCATCTTCATCATCAAGTTCATCAGACACACTCCACTCTGGATCATCTTCCAGATCAACCATCATGGCCAGCATCTCAGGAACTGTGACAATGAACAAGCAACAAGTGTCACACAAGTAGTACTGTCACAAAAGTACTGTCACACAAGTACCATCACACAAAGCTGTATAAATTCTTTGAAAATACACTACTAATGGCACATGCATTTTTGTAATAAAGTTTATGAATGTTTGTATTTCAAGTTTGTTGCAAAATCTCAAATGAATGCAAGTCAGCAACTCACCTATTATTGGAATATGCTTTTGGCATTTCCTTAGCATTGCTGGTGCTGCAATGTACATTAACACACAAAAATGAAAAAAAAAAAAATCAAATCAAATCAAATCAGGGAATAAAGAAATGCAGAGCTAATGAATTACATTTACGGTCATTAAAACAGCTGAACACTACAGTGGAACCCCGATATAACGATCCTGGATATAACAATATTCCCGATATAACGATGAATATTCTATGTCCCAGCAAAAGTTACAGTAAAATGTTTGGGACGGAACCCCGATATAACGATCTCCGATATAACGATATTCCCGATAAAACGATGAGAATTTAGCGGATCGAACGTAAAATCCTCCCGATATAATGATATTATCAATACACAGTCACATTTCATTTGCAAAACATCGAATTTAATGCAATAACATTTGGGTTATCGAGTCATCTCTAACTTTTCTAAAAACAGCTTTGTACTATGATATATGAAAATGATACTGTGTTCTAAGCCTTCTTATCAAAATTACCGGTATTCTCTTTATCCTCCTCTAATATGCAGTAAAAAGTACTTGTTAGGTTTACCCCAATATAACGATATTTTCAGTTATTTTACGGCCATATTGTTATATCGAGAGTTTCGATATAACGATTCTTCGATATAACGATATTATTTTACTGCTCCCTTGACATATTGTGTGGTTCCAGAAAATATCCATATCCCCCCCACGGATGGTTTTTTTGGTTTGCACCCCCACACCCCTTAGGAATTTCTGTTCCAAAGGGGTCATTGATGACCCCACCACCCCCCAGGAATTTCCATTATTTTTCAACATGGACTGCTCTACCCCCTGGAAAATCCAGATGGTTTTGTTCTTTTGAAAATGAAAACTACAACTCAGTTACACAAATACGATAGCCTTTAATCAAACTCTATCTCCATTTAACAACATGATGCGTTGCCATCGTTCTACGAATACACGTAATCTTGCTTTATACATCCTTGCCATCCAGTTTGAAATTACTTCTATGTTGATAAAAATGTGTAAAACTTTTAAAGTTTATTTAAAATTGAAACCGAGTGTCTTGCATTTTTTCTTTCTTTTCTGTTTTGAGCTGAAGTCTAATTCGTCCATCGCAGAAGCGTTTCTGGTTTGCTTTCAAAGTAACTCTTGGCGAACTTAATAAAAATCGCAACTTACAGCATTCCTAGCTGTGTTAGCCATGCCTCTAAAATTCTGTCTTGTAGTCTACTAAAGCTTTTCCTTTTAAGATTTCAGCAACTAAAACGGCGCCTTCTGTATCGTAAACATGACCAAACATCTTCACGTTCGCGCGTTCGGTTCGGCCAAAGTAATTTTACTGGCTGAGAAGCCAGGCCTTCTGAGAGGCACGAGTGGGAGTGTGGGGATGAGTTTCACCTGTCACTTCCGCCATTTGGTCACGAAGAAGAACGGAGTGTCTTTGGAATTGTAGCACTAGCAAATGCTAGAAAACTCAAATGAAACACATAAATATTAAAGCTTATGATTTAAACCTCATCTCAATGGAAAGGAGCTTTATTTTTTACAAAACAATGTACGTGAGTATGCTTTGGATCGATCGTGTGCTGCTTCAATTTTCTTCATGTTTCTTCACCCTCTGGAAAAGAAACCGCCTGCGAACCCCCTCCTCCCCTCGGAAATTTCTGGGTTTAAACCCCCCTCCCCCTTGGAATTTTCAGTGACCATCCGTGGGGGAGGTATGGATATTTTCTGGAACCACACATTGTTATATCGGGGTTCCACTGTAGTTACAAAACACTAGTTACGAATGAGAGTATTGTGTAGGAAGTAACAGCTTTTACAACCTTTTGTAACTGGGAATTTAAAAGCTTGCCATCAGTTATCTAGATGTTGCTATTTTAGACTGCCTTCCCAGACCACCGTGAAATCAGTCATTTCAGCTCTTAGCATTTAATTTCCCAAGCATGATCAATCTCCAATTTCTCCTTACAATATACAGGCACGAGAATACAGAAAATCATCACGCACTGTTCTGTGTTGATGAACCACTAATTTCTCAGAACTAAGATTAAAAGAAATGTATGACACTCAGTAAGGAGAATTTACACTGTCAAGTCAAGTTGTGCTATCTACACACATGCCTTACAGTGCGCGTACCTTTTTTTCCAAAGGAATATAGCCTGAATGCAGAGCTCCAATTTTCTTCTTGTGTCAGAAAAGTCTCTGACTCAGGAAAAAAATTGGATGTCTGCACACAGGGAGAGAAAGTACAGATACTCTTTTGTCAAAGTATTGTGTACATCTGTGATTGCAGTCTGTAATAATACTTTTTATGTTTCTTTACATGTACAATGTACACTGCTCAACTGTTATACTGTAGCTAGAAATGTATTGACAGTATCTTGATACACCAATTTCTAACTAATAGTAATTCATTAACAGAGATTCCAACCCTCCGAATTTGATCAAGAGTATCCCGATTTGATGTGTTGCCACCCGTTCTCCCGATTTTTATCAGATTCTCCTGATTTATGAAAATCTGATTAAACAAGGAAAAATGTTCTAATCGTTAGTACTTTTTTGCGATCTGAGTGACTAACAACAGTTAAGAAAAGCACCAAAAATGTCTGTGAAAAGAATAAAGTCTTGACCTTATAGAATAACTCAAAAATGATGTAAAAATGCCAGAAATGGCACTTGAGAGTACCCAAATTTCCAAACTTCCAGGGGGAACATGCCCACAGACCCTCTTAGACACTTGCACCTTCAGTACTAAAAAGTACTACCTATTTTCCTTCAAAGAGGGTTGGAATCTCTGCATTATTAATAGTATGTATCAATAATTAGTTGCTGTTCTCAATCATGAATAGTCAAAATAGCACTTGGTGATTCTTGTGATAAATTACATGTAACAACTATTGCAATGAATTTTTATAAATAATAAATAATAAATTGATCACTAATGTTAATTTCTATTGTTATGCATTATTATCTATGTTATTGGTAATGCCACATGAAAAAATGGCGGAAATACCCAACAAAGTTGTTGTATCATATCATCTAAGTCTACAGTGTTCTTAAAGTTTTCTGAGTTTATTACACAGAATATGTGTAAACTAATTTATTGTGTGTAATTTACTCAATTTACAAACCTGTCTCAGCTAATGTCACTACACACTCCAAGGATAAATGCCTCCAGCTTTCAACAAGATCTGTGTTTCGAACAATCTGCAAAATTGAATTTGTTTACTGACATACAATTTAGATACTAGCTTCATATAATTCTTCAAGTATGGGAGAAAACAAAAACAAACACAACAGCCACCTTCAATTTCCTTACATGTATGTCTCTGTCAATTTACTTTTAATTAAACTACATTTTTGAGGCAAGTGGCTTGAGGATCATGCAAGGACTTCATCCTCAGGGCTGTGCTCTAGCAGAGCCCGGGTGCCTCGGGGGACTTACATTGTACTTTTGTCTTTAGGGGACCTGTAATAACTTTTCTATTACGAAATCGTGGGCACCCAAGATTTTAGACAGAAGAACTTTTAGGCACCATGCAATTATTCCAAGAGCACAGCTTTGCCAATGTTACCCAGCAAGAAAAGGCATGTAAGAGTTAAATGTCTTGCCAAAGGCCTCAACACAGGAATGCTGGAGAGGAGATCAGGAGCCCTATGTTCTAACCTAAACCCTTTAGGCCAAGGTACCCCTTACATTGACAATGCAGATAAACCAGGTGTTCTGTAAAAACAAACCTCCAGCATCAAATCCAGAATGGGCTCCAAGTTTGCCCTGAGAAGCTTGGGACAAGTGTCTGCTAAGTCAATCAGACATTTTAACACAGAGTCATCTGCACTTGCTTGGACACTCTCGCGAACCGCCTGATGGAATAAAGAAACAAAAATAAAACAATTATTACTGATTGCTAACCACTGGTTTCAAATAATGTGCATTATGTAATAAAACTAATGTTGACTTTCAATCTTTGTTGGTAAACAGCAAAAAAAATGGTCATTAACAGGTATTATTTTTTACATGAATTCCCCGACACTTCAATAATACATACATGTAAGTATAAGTTCTAAAATATTGCTAAATATATACAGATCCTACCTGGACTATTCCTGGGACTAATTCAACAAATTGCCTCTGTTTGATCTCTTCAACTTGGTCTGTAATAAAAGCAACTGATGCACGAGCCGACATGAAACGAACCTGAAACAAATGAAATAACTTTTACAAATTTCCAAAACTACATGTACACCCCAGGTTTACATAATTTACCATTATATTGACAACAAACACAAAATAGTCTTAACAGTCCACAGCTTTGATATAATTGGTAAAAAATATCATTCCAAAAGATCTTGAATTGATAGAGATTAACTGCTCTGCTTGTAATATTTAACATTATTTGGGCTCAGGAGAGGCTTATTTTGGTTGAGTAGGGTTAGGACGATTGATTGATTGATTGATTGATTGATTGATTGAACACAAATCAAATGACTGACAGATGCACAAGCAGATGGTAGATTGATATCTATCAATCTTAATCTTTATAATTTTGGAATGCTTTACAGTAAAGCATTCAAATACCATATTCTCCTTTTTTATTACATGTCAATTGACGACCTGTAGTTAACCTGTTGACTTGATTGATCCTGAAGACATTGCCACAGCATCTGTTTAATAACCTGCATGTAATGTTCTTGCTGCGTTCCAAATATTCCAGGAAAAGATCTGCAGCAAAACAAGTTACATGTATCAGTAATTTCAACAGATAACAGACAGGAATTTTCAAAAACTCACAGACCAAAAAATGTCTTCTCCATTGAAATCAGCCATGGATAAAACCAGGCATAACTAATCGATGACATCAATGACATCAATGAAATCAATGAGTAATCAATAGGTAATCGATAGGTAATCAGTTGATTAGTCATTGATTATTGCCGATGATCAATGAGAAATCGATGACTAATCGATAGGCCACAAAATTTTTGGCTATCGATAAGTCATCGATTGCATCGATTAGTCATTGATTGCATTGATTAGTCATTGATTTCATTCAATACTCATCGATATAATCTCATTCCGGTGCGTAATGTAACTGCTTATGCCGGCTGTTTCCCTTAGCCGAAGCAGTTCTACTTTGCTGACAAACATCAACTGAGCAAAATCTATAACCACGTAGTCGATTCTTGTCAGCGTACTTGTTAGTTTCATTTTCAGAGTGATTGGTTCCCGTTCAGTTGTTTTTTACAGTGAAATATTGCACAATTAAGAATAATTTATTTTTGTGATTAGCACTTAACGTCTCGACATGCCGGAAGATTTATTTGACCTTTTATGAAAGCGTAATTTCGTCAACAGGAACGCCAGTGATAAAGAAAAATACGTCTAAAACAGATTAAAAAAAACACAAACGAACAAAAATGGTACAAGAAAGCAAGAAATGCGTCTTTTGTGCGCAGTATAGTAGTCAATGAGCAATCGATGGGTCATCGATGAGTTATCAATAACATCAATAGGTAATCAATTACATCAATGAGTAATCGATGTCATCGATGAGTAATCGATAGGCCACAAAATTTTTGGGCTTCGATTAGTCATCGATTACTCATTGATCATCGCCAATAATCAATGACTAATCAACTGATTGCCCATCGATTACTCATTGATTACCAATTGATGTCATTGATCATCGATTAGTTATGCCTGGATAAAAAGAAACTACCATTACTCTATTAACCCCCCCCCCACCCCCCCTCTGCCCCTCCCCCCTGGGGGAAGGGGCATATTTCTTTTTAAGACCTTTTGAGAGGATCTCAATGGAGAGTGGAGCTTATTAGAGGAGTTTTGTGCAGGACATGAATATTTATTGTCTCAGAATCCCAGACACTGTGTACACAACTCATATCAATGTTTAATTTTCATTACATTTAAATGCATTGTTTTAAGTAGTAGCCAAAAGTTGCCGGTTTGCAGATGCAAAAAGAAGTTCTTGCACATGCACTTTTTGAGGGGCTGTACTGTACTTAGATGCATAACCAGACCCACTAAAAGAATTTTACTCAAGTTTGTTTTGATGATTATCTGTCTTTGAAAATATTCTGTGCATTACTGTACACAGTGGGGATTTTGACAGACAGCCAAATCTTGGTTAGTCATTGTATGATGACCAACTGTCACTTTGCTCTGATAATGTAAACAGAAAAATTGATAACAGTTCTCTTTAGATGAAGCACTAGTCCACAGAAACTGACATAGAAATAAAGCAAAGAAACTTACACAAAAATATGAAGTGCACTTTCCTTCAGCTCTGGTTTTTGTGAGTTACAGCATTCAAACAGAAACTTTAGAAGTTCTTGCCAGTGATTATATCCTTCCTCATCTGAATAAATGTAAATAAAAAATGATAACAATTTGAATCATCAGCCTGTTGATGACAGAACCCCATCTAATAAACAAAGTAATCATTTTATTTATTGATAATTTATTCAATTCAAAAGGACTACCAGTAAATCCTTTTGAACAGAAATGGTTATTTTATAGAAAATAATCAGTTATTGTAATCCCTTTAATGGGATTTAATTTACTTGGCAACCAGAAGGCAATTTATCTACCTTGTAAGGCTTTTACTTGCTAGACTAATGTGCAACATCTTTATTAGAAACTAATCTTGCAACCAAAATTTGGGCAAGCACTTTCCCTGTACACTTGAAACTCACCAAGAAGACTTCTAGATAATTCAGCAACAGCATCACAAACTTTCTTGCGTATCGTTTGCACCTGTTCTTCTTGAATGGCCTTAAGCAAATTATCCTTCATCTCTTGTTGGAAAGCTGGGTCAAGTTTGTCGTAAAAATCTACTGAGCTAGAGTAGATCCTGCGCAAGAGCACAGCTGACATTTGGCGAACCTTTAAAGAAATCAAGGAGAACATCATCAAAAGATTAGTTATACAAAATGTAGTAAAAGTTTTTTTTTAATATAAAAGATAAGATTAAACATTTTGTAAGAAAAACATTTTTTTAAGAGTAACCTCTTGATTTAACGAGTTCTACTTTAATTCTTTCTTACCTCAGGGATTCCTGATGTTCTAATCATCTGAATAAGGAATTTGATTTTTGTTGGTTCATCAATAGTATCATAATGTGCCTATTAAGAACAGAGAAAACATTTTATAAAAATTGAATGTAATACACTCAGTTGGGGGAATAAGTGCTGGCTTTGGCAAATCTTTGTTCAAGCACTCGAAGAATTTCTGAATTATTTTATCCAATCAAAAACTAGCGTGAGCGCTCACGAGTACTCCGAAAGCAATTACACGTACAAAATATATCATGTTGCTTAGCAACTTCAGGGACAAAAACTGCAGATTCAGTCACTTCTCAGAGAAGTGATGTCGCCATCAACTGGCACTTGTTCCCCTTGTGCAAGTTATCGAGAGGCAAGCAAGAAATTGAGGGTTTGAGAAATCGAGATTTCAATTCTAATTCTGTTGACCTTGCAATAATTACTGTGTTAAAAACTGTAATAATTACTGTGTAAAATTAGCAAAAAAAAATTAAATTATGGGAGTTCCTTTTTGGAGAATCCCTAAATAGCTGCAGGGAAACATGGATGGGCTGTGTACATGTATAAGCACTTAAAGCATCCGACAAGGTGGATGGTTTGAGTACAATATAATAAAGCCGTGGCTTAGAGAAAGCTTAACATGCATGTATGAGAATCAAAAACCTATAATATTGCAGATTTTAAAGTAAAATTACCGGGTATGGTGTAAACATGTTAGAGACTAATCACTGTAATGCAAATGAACAGAAATCTTAGCAGCTTTTGGGAAAATCTACTGAACCGAAATTTGAAAATTTATTTTTAAATGAACATCCCTCCAAACGACAACGTGTTGACCTTCCTTGCAGTCAAACATCAGTGATAACTTTGCAACAATGAAATGTAACAATCTGTGCCGACATGTTCATTACATCTGATTACATGTTTCTTACAATGGAAATTTTAACTTTTTGATAAAAACCTTGCCAGCTTGTTTAAAACATGTGCTTTTCCAACTCGTAAAGGATTTTTTTTCGCAATTGCTTCGCAAATAATCATAAACATCACATTAAATCGACACTCGAAAATAAAGTCACTAACTAAAGTTAGTTGGTATATAAGCTTAAATATCGACCGTTGTTTTAAAATGGCATACAAACTCGAGAGGGATTTAAGAGTTAACGGTTACTGAAAACCGTCTTTTCAATCCTTAATCACTGGAACGAAGTTAAGTAATCCCGGAAAAATCAATTTTCTGCAAGCTCGTATTCTCAAATGCGTTATGCTCAGAAAGCTCTCGAATAATAACAGTAAAACGTGGGTGAAATATCATCAAAACACTCCGTACTTTTGACAAGTTAACGCCAGTTAAGAAAACGAGAAGTAGAGATGAGTTTAAGAATTGTTTAAAGTTGAAGGACCTCGGAAAATGTCTAGGAAATTCCAAGTTATAAAGTGCACATGGCATGCAAGTGCCGTCCGAATCATGCCGGCGATCTGTTCTTCTCGAAGACATGTTCCCGGCAACAGTTGGCGATGAAGTTCCTCGCGAAGGAAAACCAATAGAAGGATTCTAATAAGAGCAAGGAAGATTTTCCTACCTCTGCTTGATTCCTGATGTTATTATCAGGGGACATCAGCTGGGAAACAAGAGATTCGAATTGCTGTTGCTCGCTCGCCATTACGGCCACCATATTGCCCAACCTACGACTTGTACGCATGCGCGCAATTTTGCCTTATTGAAATTTTTTGGCGGGAAGTGGATTCGCTTGAAAAGTTTTAAATTTTGGCGCGACTATTAATAATATTGTTGATTTCTCCGGAAATCGAAGAGTTCGTGAAGACCTTGATGCGGAAGATTGTTCCTGTCCGGAACATTTGCTCAATTGTTGGTCAACAAATTTCAATTTCTGGCGCCAAAATGGTGTTTTGTGTGAACAAAGTCATCTAGACCCTATCCGCAATCTCGTCTCTTTCTGCATGATGTCTCTGTAGGTCTCTTTCCCCCACTCGTATATTTAAGCCGTGCAAATTTTCCGGCAAATAGATTGAAACAAACTAAAGCCTGATTACTGGGTGCTCGCAGTACCGACCGGGTGGAGAGCAACCACCCACGGGACTCCCATCTCGAAAAGGCAAGGAAACTCGTCGTAAAAAGTGAACCGGTGCATGGAGTTCAGATAGGGCCACCTTAAATTTTCGAGGTGGTTTAAGGTGGTTCTGAACCCCATTACAGATTTTTTTAAACTTTGCCAAAAGTTGTATCTTACTGTAATATGCTGATCTTTATTCCATCATAAAAAATGGGGGTCACCGAGCTCGTTTTTGAGGTGTTTTTAACAAATTCTACTGTTGCTATGGTTATGAGTGACGTGATAAAAATGATCAAAACTTGTTCAGCAATGATTGGACATTTGTTTGATATTAAAATTGCAGCAACAACTGGCAAATATTTGTATTACTGGCCCATCAAAGTATAAGAGGTGGAAAGTTCTGGAAACCGTAATGAGCCTCCTTAAAGATATGACATGTCTTCCGCAATATATTCAGTTTATTCTTGCTTTCAGAAGAGCGGTTCAGCAGCCAAAATATCTTTAGAGACGTAAAAAATCACGTTGATTTTCTTTATTTTGAAAAATTGCCCCGTACCTCGCGTTAATTTCCTTTATTAAAAAAAAATCCATCCAATTCGCGTTAATTTAAGTTGCGTTAATTTCAAAGACCTTAATTAAGGGGAGCGTTAATATAATAAGGTAACCTCTAAAGGAGAGCAATCTGGGTTTGACCCAAGCTTCATATGAACCCAAAACAAACACACCGATCGATCTCAACTGTACTAGCACGAGAAGACGGAGTTGTTTATTTTCGCGTGCACCCCTAAACGATACCTGGATGAGCGGAAACATTATCTTTCCGTTCCTACCATGGCCACTCTAAGCGATATTTACACTTGAAAAAGAAAAGACCAACATCACCACCTTTTTGACATGGGGAACCCTTTCTTCCTCCTCCCATAACTCCTGTCATAATAAAATATATAAGCGAGAAGGATGAAAACACATTTTGTTCTGGCGGTATGGCCCCTCTCCTCCGTAAAGGAAGGATCATTAGAAATAACCGGAAGGGGGGACGTTTCTCAAATAAAACCCCGCAAGGGGAACTTGTCTAAAAAAATCCTGAAAGAAAAAAGAAATTGTGAAACGGAACTAAAGATAAAAAATCCTGCAGATAAGTAGGCCTTAAAAAAATTCCTGCACCAAAATTTTTTACCCTGCCCCCCCCCCCCCCCCCCCACCCCACCCCTAATGGTCCGTCCTTAGTGAACCCAAAATATAACATTAAAAGCTCGTTCCTAGTAATTTTATCAGTGTTTAATAAATCTTTACAAAATTATTCTCATTAAGACTTAAAGAACGTGTTTTGTACAGATTTTCAGGTCAGTACAGGATTTGTTTTGGAAATGAAACGCCTTTAGGTCATAGCTGTGCATGTTATCAAACAACTATCACCGAAAACACTATGCGAAAAGCAATATTTTCGCGATATTTTTAAAATTGTAGATAAGATAAAAATTAAAAATGATAAATATCTATAAAGCCGTCCCGAAACTATTTGTGCAGAAAGATCTGATTATGACTCATTTTGTACATGTGTATTTGATTTGTCAGAATCGATCTAAAATGTCAAATAACACCATGGCTAAGATTTGGCCACAGAGCCAAGGCTTTGGGAATTCGTTTCTTTCTAACACCTCTAATTAAAACAGCTCAATTTTTGATGTTGTTTATGCAAGTATTGATGAGAATCAATTTTTGAATATTGTAATATTATTAACGCTAACACTGTGTTGTAAACAAATTAACATGTAGACAAGAGGCAATTCAGTATGATCCTTATCTTTAATCAGTTTATCATGAGCCCATTTTCGTTTTCCCGGACTGAACTGGATCTAGCTTGCTGGCAATAGAGGCTGATGCGGGGAATCCTTGACAAAAACAAAGTGACGTGAAGCTATTTTTAATAGTGATATCCCACTGTAATAGTCTCCATTTTAAAAGATGCTGAAAGAGATTCTTGAGATTCTGTGATGGGTTAGCATTCTATCTACGTGCAGTACCAATATTTCTAAAGATTTCATACAACAAAAACCAAAGCTGAGCACAGGAACTGACGAGCCATTATATTCTTAAACGATCCCTGTAACCTAACTCTTAACTTATCCTTATTCTTTACCTTTTGTTAATGTACAGTATCTAAAAAGGCTAAGCGAGGAAAAATGACGTTCGACTGATTTTACTTAACCCTTGAAATAGATGCCAAAGTAAGATACGGCTTAAGTATTCTATAAAATGTTTTCTTTTGTTTTCTTTATATTTGTTTGAGTTTAACAGACAGTCACTATCAGATTTCAAGAGTAAAGTTAAGTCACTGTTACGTAATTTACGTAAGAAACAGGGGAAGTATAATAAAGGGTGTCAAGTGCATGATGCGCCAACTTGTCATTCACTTAACTTGGGCTGTGGTTTGTGAAAGTCGGCTCCCTTAGCTTTCTTCATGTTAGTACACATATATAAGATAAAGAACATGTTACCAAGAACATCATTAGTATTTATTCCCCGAACTCTTTAAATATCACCATCAAATTTTTGCCATAACTTCAAATTTAAAAATATTGAGGATATTGATTTTGTGATCTGTTTGAAAAACAAGCTCGAGACGGACCGGCACGTCGCATTTCTAATCTCACAATGAACTTTTCAGTAGTTGATATTCAGTTGTCTTAGCGTTAGTTTATGTGAAAAATAGCTGGTTACTAGGTATATTCAGTGCTCGATGTTTATATGCTTATGGAAAGGCATCTCACTGTATTTTAACTCTTTATTTTAATTGTGAGACAGTGCATTGTGTCTTCAGTAACTAGCCGGGAAAACTTATTCCTTTCCGTGAGACTTTAGTTAGGAAAGGCGTGACTCCCCTCCTCCCCTTCACCTGGACTTAGAAATGAAATGATGCCTGTAAACAGCTATCTCAAAGATAAGTGCATTCAAGACTACGATTTTCAGTATTAAATAAATTTTATATGTGAAGCGCATTTGATCATATTTACATGCCGATGTGCGCCATATAAATATTAAATATTGTTATAATAATAATAATAATAATAATAATAATTATTATTATTATTATTATTATTATTATTATCCTAAATATTATTACTTCTATAAAACTGCATTTTTACATTTTTTTTATTTATAGGATAAATGTAACAAATTCAGTTACTTTTAGTTTCCATTGCGTTTGTAGTTTCTCGCACAAAGTTAGTACCGCCCAAACTTATTCCAGTTATTTCTGGATGTATGGAATTATTTCTTCTCCTGCACCTGCAGCATCTATTTATAACTGTCCAAACTGCTCTTCTATATTTTGGAACTCTCCAAGCGTACACAAATGGGTCCAGAAAACAATTCAGCATTATGAATCGAATGGCAATGTAAAAATAAACTTCAAAGCCTTTTGAAACCGCGAAGACCGGGTAGAAATAGCTCAAGTTGGTTGCAACAACGTAGGGAACAAATGCCACATAAAACAAGCACAGAACGATGACAAATGCCTTTGTGATCTTCTTTTCTCCATGAACTGTTTTTGAGCTCATTCGGCGTTCCTTGCCGGGACCCAAATTTGCCATCCTTCGCGAGTGCGCTTCGAGCGCGCGAAATGTCTTCCAGTATACTAACGGAAGAATGACCAGCGGCAACGAAACGTGTAGGTGGCAGGAAAACAAGTAATAAATATCTAATGGCATCCCTGGGTAAAACGACAGACTCGTAAAACCAACGGCGTAAATCCAAAACCCAACTATGAGCGAGTTAACTCGTTTTGCCGTCACAATTGTACGGTAGTTTACCACCGCACAAACAGCTAACCATCGGTCACACGCCATAGCTACCACATTACAACAAGCTACAATAACACTAGCTACAGCAATCACAGTGTAAGCTACAATAAGGTTTTCTAGCGACTTTCTCGTCTTGCCAATAAACAGCAATCCGTCGTAGGCTGTTATTAGGTATCCCGAAAAAGATCCTACCATAAAATCTGCAACGGCCATATTTACGACCAGGTTCGTGCTCGGCGAGCGTAAGTTTCGATGAGGATTTTTATAGATTGTCAGCAGTAAAAGCAAGTTAGCGATACAAGCTGTCGATGCCAGAAGAAAATCCAATAACATTAGCGTTAGGCGCCCGTAATCGAGGTTTACAGAACGAGAAGAAGTCCCGTTATAGTCAAAAGGTGGCGTTGAATAGTTCATTTTTAATCGGGCGTGGCCGATTTAAGGTTTACCCTTTGGTCGTCCTAGAGCGTAGTCTCCTGGCGCGGCCAAAAAGACGGGGATAGCTCGGGGTTGCTACAAAACCGCTACGGGTGACGCATACCGCAATGGTTTTCATTTTAGTTTTGACAGGAAATCGTTGCAGGCACACTTGGTCGACTTTTGGGTTAATGTGTAATCAGGTTGTGTTTTTTTGCTTCGGCGGAAGGACAGAGAAAAAAGCTTACGGTGCAAAGTACAGTATGGGGCCCAGTTCTCGGCCACTTTTGACGTAAACTTGTATTTCTTACCTCAGAAGAACCGCAGGAACTTGAAATTTCTCCCAGAGCTAGCTACATTATTCAGCTTTTTGGTGTAAAGCTATCGACCGGTCAAAAATTAATTTGCCCGAGCAATAATAAAAATAAAAGCTCCATTTGTGGGCCCAGTTCTCGGCCACCTTGGCCCAGTTCTCGGCCACTTTTGACGTAAACTTGTATTTGTTACCTCAGAAGAACCGCAGGAACTTGAAATTTCTCCCAGAGCTAGCTACATTATTCAGCTTTTTGGTGTAAAGCTATCGACCGGTCAAAAATTAATTTGCCCGAGCAATAATAAAAATAAAAGCTACATTTGTGGGCGCAGTTCTCGGCCACCTTGGTCCAGTTCTCGGCCACTAAAAAGCTTGTGCGTAATTATCTGTAAAAAAAATGCTCAATTAATTTTCATAGTCATAAAATCACTCTGTAAACCTATTTATGTTATATCGATCCCAAATTATTTTTATGAGGCTTTGTTTTACTTTAGAAAAGAAGGATTTTAACGCGCCTAGTTGCCTATGTGCAGGTTCTGGCAAAACCGCATTGTGTGACCCGTGCATTTAGACGGTTTATTTTGCAGTGAAAAGGTCTTGAAAGATTTAGGTGTTGTAGAAATAATAGACAAGACAAGAGTCAGCTCAAAACTTAGAGATAAGATTGAACTTTATTTTTAAAACATTTATTTCTTTCATTCTGGCAGCAGCAGATGAAATTATATTAAAAACCAAGCGCTAAGCTGTGATAGCGAGCAGGGTGGCCGAGAACTGGCAAATACGCAAACGTCGCAAGAAAAAATTTCGAAGTAAATTAAGACCAAAAAATACAACGGTTCAACGAAAAGTTAACTAAAGCAGAAAGATGAATTATTCTACGTTTCACATGCCAAAAATTAGCTGGTATGGTGGGGGCTTTTGGATAAAATACGAATTTAACTACATCCATGGGCAAAGTACAGTATGGGGCCCAGTTCTCGGCCACTTTTGACGTAAACTTGTATTTCTTACCTCAGAAGAACCGCAGGAACTTGAAATTTCTCCTAGAGCTAGCTACATTATTCAGCTTTTTGGTGTAAAGCTATCGACCGGTCAAAAATTAATTTGCCCGAGCAATAATAAAAATAAACGCTCCATTTGTGGGCCCAGTTCTCGGCCACCTTGGCCCAGTTCTCGGCCATTTTTGACGTAAACTTGTATTTCTTACCTCAGAAGAACCGCAGGAACTTGAAATTTCTCCCAGAGCTAGCTACATTATTCAGCTTTTTGGTGTAAAGCTATCGACCGGTCAAAAATTAATTTGCCCGAGCAATAATAAAAATAAAAGCTCCATTTGTGGGCGCATTTCTCGGGCACCTTGGCCCAGTTCTCGGCCACTAAAAAGCTTGTGCGTAATTATCTGTAAAAAAAATGCTCAATTAATTTTCATAGTCATAAAATCACTCTGTAAACCTATTTATGTTATATCGATCCCAAATTATTTTTATGAGGCTTTGTTTTACTTTAGAAAAGAAGGATTTCAACGCGCCTAGTTGCTTATGTGCAGGTTCTGGCAAAACCGCATTGTGTGACCCGTGCATTTAGATGGTTTATTTTGCAGTGAAAAGGTCTTGAAAGATTTAAGTGTTGTAGAAATAATAGACAAGACAAGAGTCAGCTTAAAACTTAGAGATAAGATTGAACTTTATTTTTAAAACATTTATTTCGTTCATTCTGGCAGCAGCAGATGAAATTATATTAAAAACCAAGCGCTAAGCTGTGATAGCGAGCAGGGTGGCCGAGAACTGGCAAATACGCAAACGTCGCAAGAAAAAATTTCGAAGTAAATTAAGACCAAAAAATACAACGGTTCAACGAAAAGTTAACTAAAGCAGAAAGCTGAATTATTCTACGTTTCACATGCCAAAAATTAGCTGGTATGGTGGGGGCTTTTGGATAAAATACGAATTTAACTACATCCATGAATTTTAAGGAGCCGTAAACAAACAAATTTTTCGGGAATGCAAATTCACCTACCTCCGCGTAAACTCGACGTGTGAGCTTTCTATATCGAATTGAACGATCAAACTCAAGATACTTAAAGCACATGAATCAGTCTATCGTTTGAAGGAATTACCTTTTTCTTTTAATTCAACTGGAGTGTGAAAAAACGCGTTAAACACAAAGTGGCCGAGAACTGGATCCGGCCGAGAACTGGGTCCCATACTGTACTGATATTCACCATTGTGAAATTGCACTTACTTTGACAAGTTAAAGTTATTTTTGTAAATGAAAAAGGTAACGTCATTGATGTCACGCAGTGTTTTTTTTTAGCAGACTAGATGGTTTGCTGGTTTCTGACTATGAATGGGGGTGTGATCTTGCGGTATATTTTTTGAGCCTGATTCCGCCGTAAAACTTTTTTTTTATTTAGGAAGAACTGTGTCGATTTTCATTTCTGAACAATTGGTCGTCAAGTTGTTTGTCACAAAGAGTAGAATGTTTGTACAGCATGTTTTGGAATTATTTTAGATTTGGTTAGTAAGACGCTTCTGAAGACCTGAGCAAAACATTGGGAATGTACAGTATTAATAGGAACTTGAATGGAATTTTTCACAAGTTGGATAAAGGTATCAACTGAAAAAAATGGACTTCAAAATGAGAACTTGGATTTTGTTGTAATTAAATTTTATCGCGGATTGGATGCATAATATCACGGCTTTGAAAGTCTTCAAATAATTAGAAAGGTTCCTTTCTTCCTTTTGATCTTATTGTTATTTTCATGTATTGATTATTCGAAACTGGTTTTCGTTGATACGAAAAAAAAACGGGTTTTCACTGAATTGCTTGAAGTATTTTTAGACGTGATATATTGGCTTAATCAAATTACATTGTGCACGAAATATTTGTTATTCTTTTGTCTTGAAACTTTGAGGAAATTGAAATTTTTGTTTGACAGTAGTGTACGAAAGGCATTTTATAGAACTGAATAAAAAATAACAAACATTGATAAAGGTTATTTCAAAGATTTATTTTGCCTGATTTTGAAGGGTTTCAGGAGTTTTAAAGAGTGCTGGTAAACGGCTGTATGTTGTTTGTGATTACGGATCTTATTTAGTTTCGAACGCTCTAATTTTTGAAAGGTTAAAACAGGTTAAAACCGGGCGGTTTCATGAGTTTTTTGGGTAGAAAGGTACGGTGGTGGTCAAAAAAAAAATGTTTAGAAAGGAATGACTGTAGTAGCACGTAAGTCGGAGGTTTGCGTGAGTCACGGGGTATAGTATGCGTGAGCTGGATTTCCGGCGTCATAACGGCATGTTTTGTACTGAAAGATACACTCGACGTTAAGTTAGCTTAGTCGGCTTGGGAAACTATTTTAAAAATGAATGTTGTAATAGTTAATTAATAGTAATCTAGAATTAACCCACTCTCGATTGGAGTCTGTTCTGGATTCGCGCTACCTTTTCGCCGCGAAGGAATTTTGTAAAATTTCGCTAGTGGAAAGAGGTACTGTAAGAACAGTATCAATAACTCAAAAGGAGGAACTTCTTTGTAGCTCTGAATTAAGACGTATGATAAAATTTTAGAATAAGAAACTTTCGATATATGGTTTTCATATTGTTTTTGTCAATTTCCTTTTGTGGCAGATTTTTTGAGAATCAGCTTTTCTTTCGTGTGATGACAGACACAGGACAGAACGAGAGGTGGATGAGAAAGATGCCGAAGATGAATAGGCACCGAAAAACGACAAGAACCGTGAAGGACTTATCTTTAGAGGGCGGGGAGTTTTGGGATACTGTATTTCGAGGACTGGACTGGACTAGTAAAACGCGGACTAGTAAAACGCGGACTTGTAAAACGCGGACTAGTATAACGCGGACTAGTAAAACGCGGACTTGATTAAATTGTCACAGTTGTCTCCATGTTCCAAGGGTTGTCCACCGTCTGATCTGTTTCCCCGAAACCGTACTGAAACCCACAAAACACACGAAACCGTACTGAAACCCACAAAACACAATTGTATTCATACCCAAACCCCCATCGCTTGCTGCCTAACAAGGCACGGGACGCCCATTTACACCCATAATCGAAACTTGCTAAAATGCGCAAAAGCAAATAGACAATATTTGATGTGGTATGTGAATTTAAATAGTTTTATGGTCGTTTTCATTATTTATCCATAGGAACAATTTTTAAACTTCCATACAAAATTGCTTTCGCTCAATGGGACTTCCAACTCCCTAGGTCCTAGGTCCTCAGGATGCAAAAGCACGAGTCCCTCAGTTGCTCTTCAGATTAAATGGATATCAATTTTATACGAAGAATATCTCCCTCAAAATCCACCGAATCTCTAATTTGATTTTATCAATACTACTTTTTACAAAATTAATTACTAGTCACAACACTGTAATATACATACGCTGTAATTGCCTTTGAAGGAATACAAAGGCATAAGCACTGCTCATTCTGTATAGTTTTTATCCTTTTAATTGATACATCTTTTAGATTTAATTTTAACCCTTCGAATCCTAAGGGGCTCTCTATTTTCCCCTCAAATATCCATACTAACACTTTAAATCGTTTTTACTGTTTTAAAATAGGTACAACCATATGCAAAGTATATATTTTAAGAAACGTTATAAAAAATAGTTGCTGATGCAAACCAATTTCACCAACAAGTCCTCTTTCAGTCTTTCTTTACAGTTTCTGTTTACAAAAGACGCAGGAGGTCAAGTCCATTAAATGTATAGTATTTTTGTGCTTTTGACATAGAATTTGTTGTCTTCCAATGAAACACTGGCCACAATTATTACACCTCGTTGTTTCTGGTAGCCTGTTACAGTTGCACACTGCCATGTACAAAAAAATGATATATTCCACAAGTTAAAGACACATCAAGACCACCCCACTGTGAATTGCCATAGCACAGACAAAATTATAGTCAATATCTTATATGTTTTTAAGAGAATTACATAAGAACCAAGGCATGTCTTGTCTTGCCTTACATTCACATGCAATAATTTGGAAATACTAAGCTCGTAACAGTTTAAGACAGAATCCATCAGGAATTTGAGTAACATTAATTTTAGTTACGCAAAAATTGAGCACCAGAATAATTTAAATCCTTGTGTTCTTTCATACCTTGTTAAAGGCTTGACATGTATAACATAACACCAACAACAGTTCTTTATCAATGGGGATTGAAGAAAAAAATGAAAACATCATCACACAGTTGACCCCCATGCAAAAACACTCCAGGATATCACGGGACTGTTTGGTGTCCGTCTGCCAATTTCTAACTTCAAATTCCAATGTTAAATTCACATTAAATTTTCAATATTTCTTAGTTGTCTAAATTTTACTAATTCTTTAAAAAAACTATCACCTGCCAAACATCCCCAAAAATCACTCAAAAAATTACAAAATACCGCAATACATAGATACATGGGATGAGTGAAGTTTCCTTGGATTCCTTGAAACACCAACAAGATATTTCCGTTTAAGGTGGCTGATAATGGGTTTCAGTATTTCCCAGTCCTTATACTTTGGTTCAGGACTAAAAGCCTTCATCAATTGCTATTACAGTAATGGTATGAAACAAATGTTCAATCATTCATCAACAAGTTATGATCATTTTGTTGACAATAGTAGTTCCCCGGTAAACAGTTGTAGTACTGTCCCATCAAAGTACAATGGCTGGAAAATACCGAAAAGCACATGACCTTCAGGTGAAACCGCACCTTACAGTATTACCAATACACTGCACTTTGCTAAGTCTTAAAACTTTACATTGTCTAGTCGTCTACTTCAATCGTTTATTTCTATTGTGTGAGATACATTTATAAATTGAAACCATCATGTCATTAAGTAATAATGCAATCTCGACAACGTTCTAGATATTATATTATGCACACTAATACAGCTCATGCAAGCCCTGTGACTTACACAAACACAGTCGGACTAAGTGCTACTTAAGTAACTACTTCGTCGTTTCTGCTGTACTGAACCCTGCCTTTCAAGGCAAAACGCCCGATTTGAAGCTTCTCAAGCTTCTCAATGTTCTTGTTTGCGGTTAGAGCTAGCATCAGTTCAGTATAACAGAGCTTTGTTCATTCCGATGACTCTCTCCGCCTTCGTACGCTTGGACACTGCAAAATTACAAAATAGCAAAACATTTTATTAAATGTATCGCTGCAATTAATTGTTTGCCACAATACACAAAAATTATGACTGATACAAAATTAATTTTGAAAGCTCTCAAATTGGAAACTGAGCCAGAATTTGAATCTAAGCCAGATTCGAGTTTAATAAGCTGAGAAATATTAAAAAGTTTTAGTCAAGATGCTTACACTAAGACAGAAACGGGAAGACTCTACGGTTTGATGTCTTGTGTTAACGTGCGACATTTGCCAGCTTTTTTTGGATCCACCAACACAAATTGTGTTTAAAGACGACTGCTAAACATTAATTGAGTTGAACGAAGCATGCTAGTACTAATGTTTCAACTGTACTCACGTCCAATGTTTTGCTGTTATCTTGAGAAAGAACACCAAGTAAAATAACTTTACCTGCAGATGCTTGTCGCTGTAATTAATCAAAAGTCTTGACATACAGCGCACGGGAAGGGGATCTTAACTAATTTTTATTAATTTTAATTAGTTAATTAAAATTTGTGTCAACAGCCTTTATTCTTTTCCTAATTTCAGCGGGATACTTCGCTCCAGGAAACTTTCTTTTCAAAGCCGTCATATTTGTGGCAGTACGGTGTGATAGTAGCTGCTAAAATAGTTATTAAAACATGAGCTGTCAATTAATTTGTCAGCTTTCCGTCATTTTCTAAGTAGTCTTATAGGAAGGAAGTCAAAATAGGTAGTATTTGTCAATACAGTTGAATCCCGATAACTCGAACCCTCAGTAACTCGAACTCCCGCTAACTCGAACCTTTTTCGATTCCCCTTCAGGTCATTTTCTTACTAATTTTACCCTTAATAACTCGAACTCCCGATATCTCGAACCTGTTTCGATTTCCCTTGAAGGTTCGAGTTATCGGGATTCAACTGTACCTCGAAATGAACCGTTGTGCAGGTATTTTTCACTGCATCTTGAAGGTATTTGGAGTCTCCAATCTTTATCTTAGCCTGTTAAAAATCTCACAATTTGGGCGATTTATAACCAAAATAATTTTTGCTGATTTAGTTTGAAATTAAGATAAAACACTGTTTGAACTTTCGTCGACTGTAGAGAAAATTTGTCTGACTAGTCTTGTTTTGTATTAAAGCGAAATGTTTAATTTATCACGCCTTTTAGTAACCTCAGAACAAGATATGGGCCTAGTTCCAGTCCATTACCGAGAATACAAATATGGTCAATTTTACGGATCCAACCTCGTCTCCAGGGTCTTCTCTGCGACGATAAGAAGACCATTCTCAGAGACCGCGATCCCACTGGCCAGCGATTCGTGGGTGACCAAAATGAATGCAGCCTCTGGGGACGAGAATGACGAGTTTTGAACACTTGTAATCTTTCTTTTGGATTAAAACTTTATCCCGCTTATCCTTTTAAAAATGAATGAAATATGCAATGCACGCAAATGTGTAAACCAATTTGAACTTTGTGAAATTAACCTGCCAGATACGAAAAGGATTTTTCCAATTTAATGGTTTCTCAGAATTTCAAACTTTCAACATGAAAAGAAGTTCGAAAAAGTTATTTCTGTTACCGCACACGTTTTATTTCTCAGAATTTCAAGTTTTCAACCTGACAGAAACTCCGAAACGTAAATTATATTCAAACTAAATGCTGATACCAATTTACAAATTAACGACAGGAGAAAACGAATACGGCTCTAAGGACCAACTGTTTATTTAGGTAATTTATTTTTGACATCTTTTCAACTAACATGCAAATACTGAGGTATATATATTGTGTTCTCTTTCGATCGGTCCACTTATTTAATTTACTGTTGTTTTTCTTTATCGAGCGAATCACTCGTAAGCTATTTTGAAAAACGTCTATTACCATTAGCACTCGTTTTTACTAATATTCATTATACGTGAACTTCACTGACATAATCACGATAAATAGGCAGCCGCTATGTTATTTTACAGCTTGTCAACGATAATCGACTTCCTTTGTTTAAATTTCTTTTCCTATTTTTATCTTATTTTAAAATGCGTTTCTTGGGTATGTTATGGTCAGTAAAAGCAAAGGTAGTAAAAAAAAGTAGTTAAACTGCATACAACCACTGTAGTTACAAGTTTCACGAAACATCGGCTTTTCTTGGATGAATAGTTTTAATTAGCCTCTTGTTAAGATTCACACGGACTGTACTCAAGTACATTAAGGCCTGGTTCTCAGACCTTTTATATATTTTCTGACAATTTTTTTAAATCACATTTTGGTGCTTGGTAATGTAAATAAAAAATGCTCAAATGATTTAAGATAATCAAAAAAGGATATTTTTAGTAAAAGATTTAGGTCACGTGATTGACCACGCCCTACAGCTCGAGAAAACCATTGTCAACGATTCCCACTACTTGTCGCATTGAAAGATAAAGTTTTATTGCATGAAAACAATTACCCTAAGAAGAGTTTAGGGAATCCGCTCGGAATGAAACAGAACATTTAACTGGACAAAAGATATTTCCTATCTTTGACTAGTGCCAGTCCTTCTCAAACATTTAATAAATCTACTAACAAGACATTAAATAGTTTTCTCTCATTCCGACCGGCGCTTGAAAGTAAGTACTAGTAGCCATTACTCTGATATAACGTTGGCTCTTTATTTAATCTCTAACTAGTGGGAATTTCTTGTTGTGAAATTGTCACGCAATCAGGCGTAGTTAGTCACGTGATTGAAATATGATATGTATTACACAAAAAATTTGGATGGTTTTTGGTCATGATTAACTTTAAATTTCAATTTTACAGATAGCTCTTATTGCTTTTAGTATAGACCACCCCCTCTCAAATATGAAGAGAACCAGGCCTTAATCTACTTGAGTAGGCGAAAGGGTGCGAAAGGCGACCTCAGTCAACATATTATAATAGCAAGAAGAGTTTGATTGAGAGAGTCGAGAGAGACGATTAGAGAGCACTTTTCTCAGTTTTCCCTGTTTCAACGCCCGCTAATTCATTGACCATGATGAATTTTGACTTGCTCGATGAACATCGCTTTTCAAGTTATTCCTAGAAGGGAGTTTCCTTGTTGCTCCCAGGTAAACGTTCCTATACAATTTTTATTTTTGGTCGTCGTTTAGACTGCTCTCGCAGGCTAGAGTTGATAAGGAATTGCTAATAATGCCTGTATTATTTGCTAGCTGAGATCTTTCTGAATGGTTCAGTCTCCGTTATCTGCACTACCTCATAAATATTGACCAGGTGAATATATACAAATGGGTCGAGAGATCAGTTAAATGAGAAACCAAGCGGCGATATCAGTGTCAGTTGGTAAACGAGCCCATACTTCGCTTGGTGCTGCTTCCGCCCACCAGTTAGTTCAGTCCCAGACCGGACCAACACTCAGGGTCTTAAAATTACTGAGGAGAGTATGCTGCCTTTGCAATGACATCTGCAATGGTATATATTCTTGTCTTCTCGGATAAGGAAGATAAACCGTAGGCCCCGTCTCCTGCATCTTCAGTGTTATGGTCAGCAGGGGACGTTACAAAAAGAATCCACACACTTATCGTAAAGAGTAGGGCATGGAGTTCCCGGTATTGTGGTCTGGTCTTTGCCTATCGTGCTGTGTACTGTTGTAATGCTTGGAGATATCAGCTGTAGAAGCTTCTCTGGAATCCGAGGGTAAAAAAACGGCATGATGTGATGTACGTATCATGTATTGTGCCAGTGGCACGTTTGACGGTACGTAAAGACTGAAGAGTTATATATGTACTGATATTCCTCTATTTGTTCCACATCAACTCCTAGCCGTTTGATTCACAGCAGTTTAACTGACTGATCGCGTTTTTCACGGCTTGCCTCACTTCTCTGATCTTCACGCAGTAAAGAATCGGGTTTAAAGAAGAGTTAAAATAAGAAAGTGTAACCACAATACGCCGCGCCGTTTCCAAACCTTTTCCACCGATTCCTCCATGAATCCTGAGTGTAGCCACGATGATAAACGGAACAAAGCAAATCATTAATGCGCACTGTATCCACCATATGCTAGAAACTGTTCTCTTATATCGTGCAATATTCAGGGTAAATCGTCCGCCATTTGGTTGTCCTTGGTGAACATGGTCTTGCACATGTAATTGAGCTTGTTGATGGCGAAGTTTTAGATAGATCTTGATATAAGAGAAAGCCGAGGTTACTAGAGAAAGAACGGTCAAAACTAAGGCTACAGTCCAGGCAATATCGTTTCTCCCAAGGTACATAACTCCACACGAAACACCAATTAACCAAAAACAAGTAACGACCGCAAAAACGCGCCTTAATTTTACTACAAGTCTGTATCTCAGCCCCAACAACAGAGCGAGAAGTCTGTCCACACTAATTGCGGTCGATGTGAGGACCGATACCAAGCACAGAATGTAACTTGAAGCAGACTTTACCCTATTAGCGTAGTATAAATAGAGCGGATTTATGTTTGTAATTTCAGAGATAAAATCGATAGCAAAGAGCGGTTGTGAAATAAGACCAACACACAAATCTGTGACTGCCAGGCATCGAAATAAAAGTTTTGTTGATGAATGAAGAGAAGACACTTTGTGAAGAGCAAACAGAATCAGCGTATTACCTAGAACCGCAGTGATGGATAGAAAAATATTCAAGGCTGAAAGAAATACAGCTATAGAGTATCCGTCCTCCATCGTTCTGGGTATTTAGGGACCATTCATTATTTATGCCAGGGGGTGGGCCGGTAAGAATAGGGGGTGGGTCATGATAAATCCAGGACACTCAGAGGGGGGGTCATCAGGAAATCTGCATACAAAGAGGGGGGGGTTATCTGTTTTTATGTTTGATGTTGTTTTTATGTTTGATCTGTTTTTATGTTTGATTTTATTATTTTTGATGTAATTTCATTGTTGCTTTCTGATAATGGAAAATGTCAAGAGTCTCTGAAACGATATAGTTTATACATAACAGTTTAAAGCCCATACAGTGATACAGGAAATAGTCAAGGTATCACGAAATGATGTCTCAATATTACGTCCATATCGAGTTTAGCGAGGTAAGCTGGTAAACTGGTACCAGATTTTCCTTTGCATTGTTTTCCTCAGCATAGTTCTCGTTCTCTGAGTACTCTGCACTACTGTAATGCGCAACAACGTTTTCCTTTGCTATCTTCACCAGAATCACTAGATTCATTGTCTGATAACCTTTCTGGGTCTTGCCTAGGGACTATGTGTAGAGTGCTTCTTTTTGTTTGTTAGACATGTGCAATGACCCGTCAGACTTTATCATCTCTCTTGCCTTTCAACAGAAGATTAAAGTGAGTTAGATACTTTTACAGCTCTTGGATTTTTAGTTTCTGGAATTCAACAGTACGACCTGACAAGGAGTGTCACAGTTGTATTTTTTGAAACTTTTCTGTTGTCTCTGCTGCCATTTTTCAATCTGTCCTTTTTGTGAAGATTCTTTGTCCTCTGTAGTAAGATGAAGCATATGATCTTTCACTAGTTCGTTTTCCATGATGAATTTTTTAGAAAACAATAAATATATTTTTAATCTCACTGATTGCAAGTGATGGGTAAATAACTATTTTTAGTATGAACTAAATCAGTGGATAGCGTTGTTGGCACCCTCTGACTGGCTACTCAAACTCGGGATATCCTTTGCTATTCACCTCCGAGCAACTTGCACGGGAAAATTGTAATCGTTGACACGAATAAATGAGTTAAAAATCATCCTCTTAGGATTATTTTAGTATATACTAAAACAACTAAAACAACCTCCGTGTCGGTGGCCAGCGTCAAGGAAAATATCCCCACTAGCCACCTCCACTTCGATAAATAGTTTCTGTGTTTATTTTTTTTTTTGCAGGTGAAGCGGGGGGGGGGGGGGGCTATCTATTTTTCACATTACAGTAGAGGGGTCGTGAACTTTCTTGCTTTCCTTGGAAGGGGGTCAACAACTTTTGTTTTGCTTGATGATGGATCTTGCCGGCCCACCCCCTGGCATAAATAATGAATGGTCCCTTAGCACTTCTTATTTTAGTTCGGTAGCCGATAATACGTCCGGTTTGTTTGGCAAGTAGAACTGAATTTATCTCCCCTGTAGTATAAATTAAAGTCCTTTTTTTTCCATCTTCCATGAAGGGCTTTAATTGAGGGTTATACTGAATCATTATCGGAAAGCTAAAAATAAATCAACAAATGCAATAACCGCATGTTGATTTTACACGAATGTGGGGTTATTTTCAATAGCAGTCCTGTATTGATTACAAGACTTTGCTGCTGAAACTAATCTCACATTCGTGTAAAATCAACATGCGGTCACTGTATTTGTTGATTTATTTTTTTTTTAATTTCTAGCTTTTTGATTGTTTCCGAATAACCCTTGTGGTCCTTTATGAAAAAAAAAAAAAATGAATTTATACTATAGGGGGCCCACATCAAATTGGAGGACGAACAATGTTACCTGTTAACGACATGTCATTAGGGGCAGCGCGCCTCCCACACGCTTAGATAAATTTCTATCGATTGAAGTTAAAGAAGGAAAAAAGATGACTATGAATAATAAGACAAGCGCTATTCAGGCTAGCCGGAGCACTTCTTATGCTAACCGGAGGGCTATTCAGAGGGTCTGAATGGGGTTTAGTGTTTAGTGTTATTTGGCCATAATTTTTAGTGTTTGCTGTTACATTGGCCAATGTTTTAATGTTTACTGTTTCCGGAAAAAATACTGTTAAGTGTTTGGAGGGGTTTTCGTGAAAACTTCTTGCATAATAAATTCTTATCTGCTCTTCAAAACTCGGATAAAACCACTCATGAGCTAAGAGAAAAAATTCGGATTTCTCCTCGGAAATCTTCGGTAGTCTTCAGAAATCTTCAGTAGTCTTCAGAAATCTTCGGGAATATTTGGTAGTCTTCGAAAATCTTCGGAAATGATCGGAAATCGTCGGAAAATGCCCGAAACTTCTTCATATACAAAAAAAATATTGGCCTTTTTGGAGCCGTTTTTGTTTCTTTCTGAATAAAATTTACTGTTACAGTGAATTTTTTACTGTTCGTGTTAAAATGCCTAAAATTTAACTGTTCCATGTTACAGAGCTAAAAAATTAAGTGTTTAGTGTTATCGATGTACCCCCATTCAGGCCCTCTATTCAGGCTAAACGTACATGTGTAACCGAGGAAAGGTTTAGGCTAACCGGCGCGATATAAGCGCTATTCAGGCTAGCCCGAGCACTTCTTATGCTATACCGGAGGGCTATTCAGGCTAACCACATGTGTAACCGAGGCAAGGTTTAGGCTAACCGGCGCGATGTAAGCGCTATTCAGGCAAAGGCCAAGTAAAAAAGAGCAGATGTTACTCATCCGGCTGCCCGCTTCCTTTTTTGGCCTGCCTTTCTTTTTAATGCCGGGGAAAGAAATTCCTTTGGACTTTTTACGGTTAACCCAGCTGAAGAACACTGGGAACTAGAGACGTGAACAAAGATCAAGTTTAGCAGAAGAAGAAATCTCCGAGAAGAACACAAAGCAAAATACTCCCGGGAAGTTAGAAAGGACTAATACAAAAATATAAACGAAAGAGACAAATTATATATGACAAGTTCTGTGATATTCAGTAAACAGACAGTTCTGCAATTGGCCTGTGTAAATAACGAGACCGCGTTTGACTTTGGTCGCTCAGAGAAGTATCATGTACCGGATTAGGCTTATACCAGACGTCACGCTACAAGCTAAGATAACGCAACGTTTGTTGGAAAATTATTAAATTCAAAAGTTGTCATCTACTTTTTTTATCATACATTAATTTATGACAAATTTCCTGTTAATTATTTAAGACCCCACCCCCCCGGAAACGTGCCGTTTATTTATCATGATTGGAAAGTTGGAACGAAGAAAAAGCAACAAGAGCTACCTTCTTTCACTTCGTACCCAGTTCCCCTGAATTGAGTGACAAAAAGAATTCTCAATAAACTTGGCTCTGAGTTGCACACAGTCCAAACTGACGCTGTCCTTCGCTCAAAAGCTATAACTTGAACGTGATCTCAATCAAATGTCCTACACCTTTGGTGCATCCTTCCAAGTATGTCAGACATACTGTTTTCAGATCTAGTCTTTGTAAATGATAAGCTTACCTGCAAATCACCAGTAGAAATTCCGTACTATCTTGCCTTCACTGATCCACTGTGTTATTTTGTGGAAGTGAGGCCCGGGGGGGGGGGTACTCCCTATTATGGCCTATACGGGGAGGCTCCGCCCGAAAGGGGTACCTTTTTTAGGCTTTAGGTATTTAAAAGGGCCCTTAATTAAAAATTTCGAACAGACGCAATTTTTGGCTGTATTATTAATCGGGCGGGGCCTGGGCCCGATTCATAATCTGCACGAAATTTTATTTTTTTTTTGTCGGTAAATCGATCCAGACCCACGCGGCCCAGGCGGCTCTTCTGTCACGGTCACGCAAGATTTAATATTTAATAGCGATCAGCCGATCACTCGCGTTTAACACGAACACTCTGCTCTCTGAAATGTATAATTTTGTTTCATACCATATTTTACAAGAAGAGAAGGCTGAATATAATCACATAGCGAAAACCAAGACCGCTTGGACATGTCCAAGCTATTTAAAACTACCACTACGTCAGACCCCTGTCACGCGATCTCTCGCTTGTAGCTATAAATAATCATTCACCTATTTTCTGTTTGAATACTCTGCGCTCTGTTTGTGTGAAATATTTATTGTTGTGTTACTCAAGCGTTTGGCTCGGAGCGAGTACAAGTCGTACAATTTACCCGGAATGTGTTAAATATTGCAAAACGACGACTTATTTTCTGGATAGCCCAATTTTTGTTTTGAGTTTACGGTATTTTGAGAATCGAAACGTTATCGAAACGTAAGTTGCAAGCTCAGCAAGAATGTGTCAAAGCACGGGATACACGTCATCGCGCCAGGGGAATTACCAAAAGCTTGTCGGAAGACGCTAAACGGAGAAACACAATGGGATGGCCTTAGTCTACTCTTTATTTTGGCGTGATTTGGCTTTCTTTTAAATGAACTGGTTTGGGTTTATTTTATTGAACATTCGGAACAAAATAAATATTTGCATGCGTAAGCAGGCATTTTTCCGGCTAGGCTAGGCTAGGCATGTGGCTATGACGTGGAAAAGGAAATTCATGTCACGTTCACTCCGTGACTAACGCAAACACGACGTGTGTTTCTCAAGTGACTGCTTTTCTAAAGATTTTACTGTGCGGTGCCGTGCCTTTAAGCCAAAGCACTGAAAGAGGTCAGGTGGTCAAACATTACCCGCACGATTATAAACTGCTTGCAGTTCTTGTTTTAATTTATGAAGCGCTACATGAAAATGACAAGAAAACGTTCTGTTCTAAGTCTATGCCATGTGTTTTAGGTATATGAAAGGGGTACCTTTTTCAGTAGAAGGTATACGTAAGGGGTACAATTTCTGTCAAAATGGTATATAAAAGGGTAAGGGGTTAGAGCTCAGGGCGGAGCCTCCCCGTATAAAACTTTGTTGAGTACCCCCCGGGGAGGTGGGGTCGATAATAAATTCGTAAGGACTTCTTTCCGTTCTGCAATGTATGCCACGAAAGGGGGTACAAGCCAAAGACGAAAACAACGAGAGCTTTCAGGCAGGCTACAACATTAGACTTTGCGCTTTCAACGTAGATACTGGGAACTGTAAACCTGCACTTGCTTTTGGTTTTATAATGATATAACAATACAATGATGATGATTATTTTCTTAACATCTTTTATATTCACAAATAAGACGTTTACAAACCTACTTCATATATTTGTTTTTATTACTTCAAACATGAAATTATTTTTTAGCTCAAATTACACTATTTAGTCAATTTTTACATTATACTCTCACCTTCAATAAAATTTAAATGTTAGTTCATTAGATTATTTATAATTAGTCCATATATCAATCTGTTAAAAAATATCAGCCATTGACAGACTCGTTCCCAGTTCCTTGTTCGTACCATCGTGGTCTTGCCACATTGAATCGAGGGAAGGTTGATCGTGACAATCATCAGTTTTTTCTGTCCCAGGCCTCTACGACGTTCTAAGATAACACCATGTGACCATTACCAGTGTATTCGTGGTCCTATTCTCTATTTTCCAATTGCCCATAATGCACTTTGTTTGCCCCCCAAATTTTCCATAAACTATTGTTTTGGAAATTAATATGCAGTCCTCCCAAGAGAATTTGAAAACAATAGTTTATGCAAAATTTGGGGGGCAAACAAAGTGTATTATGGGCAATTGGAAAATAGAGAATGCACCTATGGCTTTCTCACTAATAAGAAGAAACTTGGTGGTGGATTTGTAAGTTTTTTGGCAAGCTATCCAGAAGCTACCCATGTCCCAGGGTGGCAAGTTAGGGTTTGCTTTGTTGCATAAACTACTCTATTTGGACGACCTATAATCAATATGAAATTTGTACAGCACATATAAAGATTCTCAGCAAAAAAAGCTAACTGACGATAAATTTGCTACACTCTTTTAAAATTTGACTTTATAAAAAATTTAGGGTTTAAATGTCGCAATGAAGCAGAAAAACTGACATAAATCTAGTCTTGTTTTAAATTGCCCCGCAATGTGACACATGTATGCATGTGGTCACTATTGAAAAGAAACCAAAAATATAATAAAACATAAAATATACTTAATCCTGCTTAGGTTTTATCAAGGTTACGACATAAAGCGGTAAATGTATGTGTTATCGCTTTCTAATACACGACCTTCCCTAGCAAGTTCCTCCACCACTGTTATTTGATTTCTTTAGACGACGGATTGTGTGACATCTCTAAAATACTGAACAATTGGCTACATTAAAATTTGATTACTTCTTTGTTTGTGGTCATGCTCTACACATACATTGTGCCAGAAACATTGGTGGCTAACTATTTTTCATACTTTGAATACAACTTCAAAATTTCCTTCCACTTGTGATATGAGTTACTCCAGTCAGTTACAGTCAGTAGACAAGTCTTTCTTTGCTACATTTGCTTTGCCTTTACAAGACCTCATGTCGCTAGAAGTATATCCATTCCATGGCTTATCAATCATACCCAAAGTTTGATTTCAGGAAGATATTTATTCAGGGTTCATGATAGAAGAATTGCTTTTACATCCCAAATCTGAAAAAAAAAACCCTTAATGGTTACAACTGAGATTTCTAAAGACTTAACTTAATTAAAGTAAGACTGAGTCTCAGATTGCCTGCAAATAGAGTTATGTAATAAAAAAAAAATAATAGAAAGCTAATTAAAACAAATAAAGATAAATAGGAAGTTAGAAAGTTTCAAACCTCCCTGAGTTGAAAATTGTCACTCACACATATTTACCAGTTCACCCACTGAATCTCAAGTAAATTTACTTTAAAGCTAACCTAAAGCTGAGCCTGAGATTCCCTGCAGTTCACCCACACTCACTCAGCTGCACCCATCCACCTACTCAATCAGAAGTCAAATGAGCAAGCACAAATTGTAGATTGAAATTTTCATCTTCAGATTAATGTTGCTCAAATATTTTTCTTTGCTTTATTACCTAACTAGGGTTAATTGTAAGAAGGGATTTCTAGGGTCCAAATTCAATGTTTTGCATGCAGTGCGATATACTGACCTTAACAATCCTATCTCCGCCACAAGTCAGTAATCTTCCTTTAGTTAAATCCAAGTACATTGAACGAGTGGTATGTTTTGCATCATGGAAATCTGCTAAAGGTACACGGCTACAAAGCAAATAAAAATTGCATTAATTTGACCATTTGACTATAAACCTTCCTACATAAAGAACTAAATGAAAAACAAACAGGATAGTCTGAAGTTAGGAATCTCCCCAACTGGCAACTACCCTTTCTTACTTGGCAAATAACAAACATGAATCCCTCTGCTGGTTGGTACTTGCATGTGTGAACATTAGTAAACAATCACATACTGGTACCTTTGTGAAACCATTATGATTAAATATGTGCAGTCTGTTCACAGAGATTTTTTTCTTAATAAAGCCAGTGCACATGTAAAGCAAGTGGAAGAGTGACCATGAATGCACCCCGGCCACACCCCTTGTGTTCATATTCATTCTATTCTCTGCAGTTTTTATTTTGCTCACACCCTTGATGACCAAAGGTCACTGAACAGACTGACATACACAAGACCAATTTGACAAATTAATCAACAGTTTTGATTATCAGAACCCTGCAGGCAGCACAGTCTTCAATGAGAAGTGACTCTGCACGTAAGATTTGACAGCCCAGTGAAATTAATGCCCCAGTTCCCAAAGTTAAAGATCAGCCAAAGGTATGCCCTGAGAGATGAAAACCCAAAAGTAGACCAGCCAAAGAATACAGTCAACTCTCTTAACGGAAACCTCCTTAAGAGGGACATCTGGTGTTGGTCCCATTCTTGCCATTTTGAAGTCATTTTACTGTAACTCAACTCCATATAAGACAGGCACCTCTCTAAGACGGATAACTAGAGTCAGTCCCAAAGGTGTCCGTTTAAGAAAGAGATATCAGACTTACTCTTCATCTGTGATGCTTTCATGACATTCATTACACAGGCGGATGGAATTTTCAAATCCCATGATCGGATAAGATGACTCGTTTTTACTACACTCATTACAAACTGCTCTGCCACATTTTCTACAATGATGCTGAAAACAAAATAAAACGTATTATAAATAACACTGCTCATTTTGCTCAGTTTTCTGAGTTATAAGCTCAGGAGTCTGTATTAAGTATCACAAAGGACAACAACAGCTTTGCCATGCAGGCTAACTTCTGATACCCTGTACAAAATCTTGCTGCAAAATATTGAAAAATTTGCAGCACTGCAAGAAAGGAGTACTCGGCCTCGGGCCGTGCTCAAGACCTCGGGTACAGTTTTTCCCAATACGGACAGACCTAGGCCAGTAAATAACGTTTTTATTTTTTTCCTGCTTAAGTTTGTTTGGATTTAAGAAACCGTGAAAAAATCTGTCGTAAAATCTTTGTTTGTATACGCACGGATTTGATTTCAATGTTGAGTCCGACTCGATCGACAAGCAAGAGTGAAAAATGCTGTTTTCTATTTAATTCCGAATAAAATAGCTTCGCTTAAAATGAACCGTACTCAAGAAATGTTCAGCTTAATTTACACTGCAGAAAATCAAGAAAAGCAAATGAAGTCATACTAAAATATAGCACAAATATGCCACAAAAAACCTTACACATTTAAATCGATTTCGGCTTCCCGAACAATTCCCAATAAATGTTTTGAAAAGTCTTGAAAGAAACTTTGCAACTTTGCTTAGCCTAATTCTCTGACTCAAAAATACTCGTTGACCGAAAAGCAGTTTTACAAGCTATTCACACTTGTATTTAACAAATTAATAATCTCTGCGTTGATTCCCAGCAGAATTTTATTCTGATAAACAGTTCCAGACTGAATGAAATGCGTAGTGTCTACTACATACGGCACAATACTGTGATAATTAATTTGTCCGTTTTTAATCAAAGAATCTCATTTCCTTGAATGATGGTAAATAGTGTTCGGTTTTAGCAAAAAGTGACAGATAAACAAGGCAGTTTAGCACATAGATGGAGTCTAAAAAACCGAATGAATTTTACCGTGAAAATCATTACGAAATGCACAAACAACGGCAAACTGCGAACGGTAAACTACAACTCGATTTTGTTGAGAAAGAAATAAAAACATGCCTTTTGAAGAACTTTGAGGCCGTTAATTCCACTGCTTCTTTGTCCTTTAGCATTAACAATGGATGGTGAGCAGCTATTTCGAGTTTGGAGAGCCAAATTTTCACGTGTTCGTTAGACTGAAGGTGCAAAATGATTTCGCGCCGTGAGCGGTCCGTACGTGGGGTCCGGATGGGAAAATCCGGACCGCTGGAGCGCGCGCAATTAGCCAATCAGATTCAAGGATTGAGGATTCCGGACCGCTGAGATGCTTGAGAAAATGTTTCTTTTCATTACCTGCCTCACACCAACTGCTTTCTGGTTCCACATGCCTTTAAAGTTCCAGAAGAAAGGACCGCTACATCGCTCACAGATGTCACTTTGTGACCACTCTGGAGTCTGACAAGTCAACAAAGAACAGAATTACAGTGAAGACAATGATCAGCATCAGTGTTTTCAGGTGAACCCGTAGCCAGGGTGACACTTGTACCAGTCAATTTAATGTTGGGGGTACTAAAAAACCAGGTGATGGACTAGCACCCCATCCAGGAGGGAATAGGGAGGGCGGATACTCCCCAAAAATACCTATACAGGTATGTGCCGCCCAACAGGGTCATGATTTTGGCCTCCTGATCTAGAATGGGGTATCCATTTTAGAGACCATTCCAAATGCATGAAAGTTTATAACTATCTTCAGCCAAAACAGGGTGTTAGAAAATTGTCATGTTTCTTAAACGAGGTATCATTTTTAATGCAAATTCTTTCTAAAATGGGATGCTACTGTGGAGAACCAGGCGGCATTAACCCACCTAAAACATACATGACAACAACAACAACTTTATTACTAGAAGAAGAAAAGAGAAAAAAATATATATATAATTAAAACAGAATATGGTAATAACACTCAGAAAAACTAAAAAGCTTATCGAGCTGAGTATCCCCCCTCCCTCAAGGAGTAGACTAAAATACCCCTAGTCATTCATGATACCAGGATAAGCTCTGGTGGTATGGGCCACTTGGCCCAAAGCAGACATTTTTCAGATTGATCGATTGACTGACTGATTGAGAGATACTGTACCTCCTGTCGTTTTACATTCATATCCCAAATCCTAACAATGCCGTCTTCACTGCATGATATCAACTTCTTGGCATGTGGCGCGTAACAAAGAGCTTGGACTTTGGATCTAAGACAAAACAATAGCATGTGATGAACATAGTAGAGCGCTGCACCGGTATCGCAGAGGTCAGGGTTTGAGTTCCGGCAAGCCTGATTTTTTCAGGCTTTACTGCGAGGATCTTCTCTTCATTTATTCTTTATCCGCAGTTGAAATATATGATTTCAGATATTCATAATTTCATAGTATGTTCTGTCTTACTAATGGCTGTTCTGCAATTAGAACAAACCTTTCTGACTGTTTCTGTTCTTAATGTACACATCTGGTGCAACACATGAGAACTAATTCAGTTTAACTCACTGAGTGGGACTTTGGGGTTTTCGGTTTCTCGGTTTTGGCCATTTTTTAGATCGGTTTTTCGGTTTTCGCAACAAAAAACCGCGGTTTTTCGGTTTTGGTGTCTTCTTCGGGTTTTCGGGTTTTCCTTCTATTTGCATATGGTTTTCAGTTTCCGGCAAAAATACCAGCGGTTTTTCGGATTTGGTATTTTCTCTGGTTTCCGGTTTTTCCAATTTGGTTTACAGTTTCTCTGAGATCATGCTGGTAGAAAGAAAACCTGTTTTTATGTTTAAAATGCAAGTTAGAGCAGTGTAATTTAGCATGTTAATGAACAAAAATGTCAAGACTCTTTAAAAAATTCCATTCTTCCTTCTTTCAAAATCTCGAGGTTTAATTTTAGGTTAGAGTTTCGGAATTTGGAATGTTATGTTCGGTTTTCGGTTTTGCTCGACATTCACTTCGGTTTTTCGGTTTTGCATGATTTTTTGTGCGGTTTTTTCGGTTTCTTACAGACCCCAATGCCCCCCTCCTCACTGATTCTTCCTTTTACATGTAGGTACCTTTTACAACATTGAACAATGTTCTACAGATTTCTAAACAACAGCTTGCATAAGAAGAAAAAGAATTTTGCGAGTTGTGGGGAGGAAGAAGAAGAAGAAGAAGAAGTAAAGACTACAAAAGATTTACTGAAAACAGGTTCTGCCATAACAATCTCTTGTTATAACACCTTACCTAAGCATAAACTTGAGATTGTTTATTACAACATTTTGGGAAATGCCTGTTCTAGATGGATGCATGTTGATCCTATAGGTATATTAATTTGAAAGCCTTATAAACTATTTCCATCCATTGCAGTCAACTTACAAATGACCATGAAGCTCAAAGGCAGTTCCTTGCTGTCCTCCAATGTCCCAAACAATAATGGATTCATCAAAACTACCAGAAAATAACAATCTTTTCTCTGGATCCCAGGCCAGAGCTCTTACACTCCCTGTAACAAATAAAAATACATACAAATAAGACAAAAAAATAAATAGAAAGAGTAATCAAAGTTGCAACAACACATATTAACACAAACATCTTACAATCTGATGTTATCATTAAAACTTACTGAGATATTAGTCAAAATAAGTTGTCACTTCATACAACTTCAGTGTGGATCAAGCTTGTATTGTGGTTTTAACTTTCAAGTTTTGTGGATGAAACTCTAGTGTGTGACCGTTCAATTGAAAGCTATTGAGTAGTACTTTCATTTGGTAAGAACTGTTTACTATGCTGTGAAGGGTGATTCTAAATTTTAAGTCTGTGGATGAAACCCTTAGTGTGTGACCACTTGAATGAAAGCTATTTAGAGGTACTTTTAGAGCAGTTTTCACTTGAGTGCCGAAAGTAATTCGCGTTTGCTTTGGTTCTGCATTATTCCGCTTAGTGATTGGATTAAAAATCTCGCGCCACTTTCTCAACCAATCAAAACTAAAACCAAAACCAATTGTTTCTCCTGCGCTTCGTGCCGACTATATGTATTTGCTTCGCGTTATGATTGGTTCATTGGATTGTCTATATCCTTTGTGATTGGCCAGAGTAAGTAGTTTGCTTTTGGTTTGGTTTTACGATACTCAATTGAAAACTGCTCTATGTGGTGTTGTTTATTACAGTGTATACCATACAAGGTTAAAAGTCTTAGACTACAAAGAAAACCTAGTGTGTGATGTTTAGAAATCAATGCTTCAGCAGCATGATACTCTAAAAGGTTTTAAAAGAGTTAAAAGTGTCAAATATACTTTGTTTTCAATTTACAGAGTTATTCTAAGCCTCCTGACATTATTTTACCAGAGTATCAGTTAATTAGTCTCTACACTTGTAAGCTGTCGTGATGCATAAGCTTGGATTAAACAAACTCCATTAAGAATTATTTTGGCAATTCAGAACAGTTGTCCTTAGCAATGTCTGCGCACAAGTGAAGTACAAAGCTGTACAAGTTCACAACAGCACAGGACACCCAGCCAAATCACCTGCGCCAAACCATGAGTGCCATGTGGGCAACTTGCCTGAGTGACCATTGAGTGTCGTCACCAGGGAGGGTGAGTTAGTCTCCAGTTTTATCACACTAATGTGGCCTCCATAGTCACCAACAAACACGTGTTTTGAGTCAGCATCAAATCTTAAACATTGTTAAGGAGCTCTGTTCAAAGTGCTTAGTATTATTATTTTTATAACAGCAATACTAAGGTGTGGAAAAGCCAGATGGCTCAGCAGAGCCAGCGCTTGAAAAATTAATAACTTGTCTTCCCTTGGATAGGATGCTAGTCTATCACAGTTTACCCCAAATTTTGTCAAGTTGCTTCTTACAATTTGCCAGTACAGCTGTAGGTTAAGTCCGTGTTGAGCCCAGTGGCCCATCAGGCTGGAGCTTATGCCGGTTCCTGTAGCATGAAGCGACTAGGAGTATTTCTACTCCCCCTGGGGATTGGATGCTACATGGAGTACTGGGTCACCCGCCAGCATTAAATTTGCTGGTACCTATTAAATACACCTGGGTGGAGAGGGGCAATGTAAGAGTACAGTGTCTTGCCCAAGACTGAGCACAACACAATGAACCCAGCCAAGGCTTGAAACCAGGATTTGAAGCCCAGCACACTAACCATTAGGCCACTGTGCCTCTCACGAGGGTATGGTGTAGCTTTCTGTTAATTGCACAATCTTTTGGGGAGGAAACTAATATTATGCAACAAGCAAAAAGGATACTGTATGGATGTACACCATGCTTCGGTTTGATATCCACCCAGTCTTTTGCCAGTTGTACAATCATGCCACTGCAAATACTTGTCTCTTCCTACACTGAGCAGCCATTCATTCTCCAGTGAAAATACTACGCCACTCACTCTGTTCATGTGTGCTTAAAAAGAATGAACAAGACACACTTAGGCAAACTATCATCATTAACAGTACATGTATAGTTTTACAGGAAATTTCCGTGATATCCAATTTCAAGTCACAGAAATCTGACAGCGTGTCCACAGACACACAAACAAAGATGCCACGAACCAACCAAAATTGTGACTGGATAAGGTTTGGAATCCAGACATTCCAATCTCGTGCCTCGAGTCTTAGTTCCTTACTGTGCAAGCTTGACGAAACAAGCGACTCTCGAAAGTTCCATTGCAGGATCTAATTTGATTGGCTTAAGGTGGCTTAATACAGTTTTGAGAGGGCAAATCAGTCCAACGTTTAACTCTCTTGTACAATCTCTAGAAAATTTTTATCTTTCTCTTATCACTGTTTGTTACATCCTAAAACCATCTAATGCGATATTTGGAAAATAAAAATGCTAATAAACAGCTTAAATGAACGGCCGAGTGCTTAAGAGGGGACTGGCACTAGTAGTTCAAACGGCGTTTTTCTCAAAATCTACCCGTACGACCCTACCTCAAAATTTCAGAAATAAGAAATTGGCTTTGATTTATCATTCATGCAAAATAATTTAAAAATCTGTAAGACAGATTTTTCGCAAAATAGGAAAATGTGATATTTTGCCAATTTTTAAAATACCATATTTATTCGGTTATACGGCGCACGGTTTTTTCCAAGGAAAATCTGTTTTTCTGTGGAAAGTTTATGCCAAAATTGGGGTGCGTCTTATAGCCAAGTACTTTCGCCCAACAAATTCTTATGACCGCCATTTAACCGGAACTTACAAATAAAACAAGAAAAATGAAAACACTTAATGTTGGTCATTGACTTTTAGAACAAGAAAACAGATATAAGAAACAGCAAGTTTCAATGTAAAGTTTATTGTCAAGTATAAACAAGTTTTAGCAACACGTGTCTATGCCAGCATTTTGTTGAAACAGACAAAGAAAATCAAGCATGCTCATTTGAAACAAACCTTTCTAAGCGTAGAATGTTGGAAATGACTTTAGAAGACAGGGAAAACACCAAAAAAGCTTGAGAATCTTTCAACAAAGTACGAAGTGATATGAAGCATGCTTGAGAACTTGGTAACCAAGCTACAAACTCAGTGGTTACTGGAAACTACACTGCCAGGTTACTAAGCAGCTAAATTCGAAGCATGAACGATGGAAAGATGTTTTGCTCAAGTGGATTTACGTCTTTTTTAGCGAGAAATGTTACCTTTTCACTTGAAGATTGTGCCAAGGAGTATAAACAACATTCAATCATTCAAATTCTGTAAGAAGAACTGTCCTTAAATTGATCACCAAGTCTTTACAACTCACCAACTTATGGTGCATCTTATAACCGAGTGTTTTTGGTGTGGGGCGTGGGGCGTGGGACCTTCCCCTAGATCCGCCACTGGGTCATGCTTTTGAAAGCTAGGTATGCGCAATTCAACCAGATGTCTGATATTTTCAGACTTCCAATCAGAAATTTCCAGGGTGGCTTGTTTCCCGACCCTGGTCAAGGAGAACGAAGACACTGGGTATAAGGATGCAGACATTCAGAACATGCATATCCCCATAATAGGGCCTGGATAGCTGTTAAGGAGGGAGACTTGAGTCTATATACTTGTACTTACCTAAATAATTCCTTCTATGTTGAAGTCTGTTGAAGTCTTCTGCCACTTCAAATTCCTGAAGGAAAAGTACATGAGATCACAAAAGGTATTTGCCAGGCTTAAAAAACAAATTATATACAGTACATAGAAACCTTATAAACCCAGCAGCTACCTTCTGGGAAATCGCAACTGGCTGCTTAATAGAGGTTCATCAGAAATTAGCATAAGGCCATTTCAAAAGGTTATGTTATTTCAATACAAAATAATGTGAAAAGGAACAACGGTTCAACCAAGTGAATAGAATTTTCCCAAATTCAAGAGCTAGGCTCTTGAATTTTTGAAGTGAACCTCGTGACAGTGTCCCTTTATAAATACAGCACTGACAAATACACTTACAGATATAGTGCCACTTTGCAATCCTACAAATAGCCTTCTACTTGTTCCATGATAATCTAAGGCAGAACATTCAGCTAAAAACAAAACAGATGCTCTAATTAAGATCAAATCATAACCTAGAGGCCCTTCAATCCACAGGAAAATAACAAATATTGGTTTAAGTCCTGTATAAACAATATGCAGTAAAAAAAAATCAAAAAAATAAAGCAACAGGGCAAGGTAACAGTTTCCTGCAAAGAATGCCTAGGAAGCAACTAAAAAAAGTACAAACCATTAAACGAAATCGATTAATATGTGATATGCACTACGCAAAAGGCACCATATGGTTACAGGAAAAAAAATCAGTTCTGGTAAACAGGGAGAAATATGATGAGAAAGCACTTAGCTTAGCAAGCTTAGCTTGAAAAATAAAAATCTCCAAACTTACATTCCATAACATGACAAATACTCGGCCAGTATTGTCCACTTTCTCGTTTAATCCAAAGCCTTATACTCCTGTAAATGCACCACAGAAAAGATTACCGGAACTGAACAATAATGTGATTAAAAATTCTACCAAAACAAATGATGCGAACTTTCACAACATCGACTCGCGAAGATAATTTTGACTTACTTGTCATCAGAAACAGTAATTACTGCATCTTCATGCGGGATTGTAACGGCCATATTGACTACACCACTGCAGCCCTCTAGCTTGTTCACTAAAGCGGCTTTGATGTGTTTTCTTTTGGAGGTGTCCTCCTCCGAATCTTTGATAGTGGCAGCCATCTTTGCTTGCTGGGCTCAGATAAGTGGTAGAACCATTCCCATCATGCAACATTGCCAACACCGGAAGTGATCTGACAGTCGATCTGACACGGAACTTGATGCAAGTGTAATGACGTCATGATGAAGTTGCGTAGTCCGCGTTGTCCCGCGGGTTTCACTATTAGTCCCGCAGGTATCACCGAGGCTGTCTCCAATAAATTTGGCGCGCAGCCGGCAAGTGAAAGTGTGATCAGACACCTTTGACTTTCACGTGTTCAGCTGTGATTTGGAAAAATCTTGCAGGTGACGTCTAAAGAAGTACCTTTTTATAGGAAATCAACGCTTATGTAATAAAGGTATCCTAAACGTAGGGCTTAAATCTGCCCGCCTTGAGCGTTCTTTACACTTTCAGTGATACCGGCAGATTTGATGAAAAAATGCCTTTTCCCAGGAGTCAAAAACGTCTGAACTGTATCGAGAAATGGGGCCAAAATAATGGAAATAAAAGTCATGGAAGTTAACGCTCCACTTAATGAAGGGTGCGGAAATTAACGTTAACAAAAATTAACTGGCGCGACTTCAATTAACGTGAATTTTTGAAATTCGCTTTAATTTCATGAAGCGTTAAGGTAACTTCGCACGAGGTTGCAAGTGAGCTTATAACTCAAGGGGGTTTCATATCGGGTGGGGAGGGGGTTATAAAGTTGACAGGAAACGATATTCTGACTCTGGTGGAGGGATTTCTTGTAAGAAAGACACTTTAATCAAACATTTTGATCTGCACTCTTCTTGCAAACTTGTCCACTGCATATCGGCTAATTGAAGTACAATGCTCTACGAGGACGTTGGAAGAGTTTTGTAGAGGGAGGAACAAAGAAACATCGGCTATAACTGGTGTACAAATACCAGCGTTGCGTTTCTAGTACAGTTACTAGATTTATCAAAATTGGGCCTTTGGTCTGTGAAGCTCGGGGACGGTGTTCCTAGTAGGCTGGCCGAAACTTAATTCGTCAATTTCTGACCAAAACACCCGTCCGCTTGTCAGTGTTGCGCGTTTTGTATCTAATCATGTACACGCCCTCGCACTTGTGACAGCGCTGTTATGAGTGTTCTACAAGTAAAAAGCCAGCCTCACATTGCGTTTACAATTTTTTTTTAATTAATTTTTTTTTCTAACGAGCCAAAGCTGTTTAGCGCGTTAATTTCTAGAAGCAAAATTGCCAGTTTCATCCCTGGTAAAGTTCTGCTCGTAAGGGTTCAACACACATTGATATCGCACACAACAAGATGTCTTTGGAAGCCTAGAACAGGCTAACAACAGTCCAGTCTTTTACAATGTACGCAGCATCAGGTTCCACATTTTTTGTACTAATAAATATCCAATAATTAATTGCTATCCACATTTTTTGTCTCTGCCACTGACGCCGTCGTCGTAAGAAAAAGAACACCTGAGGGTATGCAGGTTGGCAAAATGCGCGCTGCATTTGAATTCGATGAAATGGAACACTTAGTTTAACAAAGTCACAGCTAGCTCTTTGTCTGTGTGTTGCATCGCTCTCGACGATGACCCTCCTCAACAGACAGTTTTCCAGCCATACAGCCGTATTTGACACTTAAAGTTACTGGATTACAAGCTCAGTTTCCTTTGATTCTCCACAAGCATCCCTGTGTTCGTCAAATAACTCCTTTAGTTTCCTCACATACTCGGAATGCAGTTGATTTATTTCTTCTTCACTTGGGTTTTCCACCTTTTTCACCGGGATAGGAGATCCAACTAATAATGAAAACAGATTTTTTAAGAGGCAAAGAAAGCAAAGCTGATTTTTAATATTGCAGTACATCTCGGGTCCTCCCCAGGTTGTCTGGGGAAGGGGGGAGGGGGGGTTAGAAAACTGTGTGGCCCTAGTGGTTTCAGATTGTTACTTAATACCCGCAATGTTTCCTACGGAGTTTTAAATCACGTGAGTGACTTGTGCATTAAAAAAGCAAATTTTTTCGTATTCTATTAAGGTTGGGCTATCTAAAATAACATGGCAGCGATGCTCAGTACCGCTCAAATGTAAGTTACCACTTCTCGTCTCGTTTCTCGCGAGACGCGTCTCGTTTCTCTCGAGAGTCAATGAAGCGTTCAGTACGGAATATATTACTCGCAAGAGGCCGTATTGTATCAAAGCGAAGGTATTACTTCTATAAACTCCTTGAACAACATGTAAAGTTACGTATACCTGCAAGGGTTCTTTCTCACTTTACTTACTTACTTATCCTCATCGGGCCGATGAGGACTCTTGAGGCCGGTCTTTTAATACAGTTTTAACTGTATTTAAAAATAAATGCAACAGAAGGCAAAACGTTGGTACTTGCAGTGTACTCGCGAGAAACGAGAAACTTCTTGAGAGAAACTAGACGCCTCTTGAGAGAAACGAGACGGTGGTAACTTACATTTGAGCGGTACTGTATGTTTCCCTTGGCCGTTTCTCAAAGTAGCTAAATTAAAACTCACCAACAACAGTTATTTGTCCAGAGTCAGGCATTACACAAAACCGTGCAAATGGCACTAACAGACAGGCCTTCAGGAACAGTTTTGCCCACTTTTCCCATTTGCTGCGCTCAGTTTGATATGTCTGAAGGAGGCTGACTTTAGGCAGTCTACGAAATACATTGTTTTGTCCAAATCCAAAAACTGGAACCAAAGGAGACCTATAGAAAGAGACAAAATAATAATGTTTTAAGTTTCTTGCAAAACATTCCCATTCTTTTAAATGGATCTGCTTTGCCATTAAAACAAAAAAGGTAAATAATTATTATACTCGTAATTTTTAGCCCTTCTAGCTCTTATGAAAAGAGCTCATGGCTCACTTGAAAACCATTACTCAATGTGATTCCATGATTTGATAAACTTAGATGATGATGATGATGATGATGATGATGATGATGATGATGATGATGATGATGAATATCTCAGTGTACAACATATACTGTTTCTCACTTAGACATTTTTTGTATTACCCAGTCTCCAGCGCAAGCTTGACAAAACCCCTCCTTCTCTCTAGTGTAAGAACATAAGAGTTGGCGCAGGTGTTAAGTGCGTCACTCACGCCACCAATAACTATGGCAACAGAATGACCAGGACCTTGCTGAGTCAGCACAAACTTGCAACTATCACGGTGGACATTTACTGCTCCAACAGCCATTGCAATGTCACGAAAGATTGGAGACCTTCCCATAACTACAAAAAGAAATTGTTACGCATTAAGTTAAACATACATCAACCTTGTTCCTTTGAGTGCAATTTTTACTTAAGTGTCAAAGCAATTCGTATTTGTTTCGGGTTAGCATTACTATGGTTTGTAACTGGTTTTAAAAAACTCGCACCACTTTTTTGACCCATCAGACATAAAACCAAAAGCAATCTCACACGTTTTCTTGCACATCATGCCTGAAGCTATGTATTTGCTTTGACTGCAGAAAAAAATGTTGTTGTCTAGCCGGCTCTCTGGACTACACCCTGTTTGCCAAATTGGCAAACTGTTTTGGAAATTTAGTCACCAAATGTTTTCACTTGCCATGCAAACCAAAATGGAAACAGTTTGGAGTCCTGTCTTAATTAGGTTTTCACAGTTTTCTTTCCAACTTCCTTTTGCATTGTTATTATTGCCTGCTTTTTTTGAGCTATTTTTATTGACAGCAAAAACTGTTTCCTCATAACATGGGTGTGGTAAGGTGTAAACAGTGACATCAGCAAAGATCAGCTTGTTTCGGACACCTTTTCCAAGCCTACTATGCAGATTATTGCATTTGTCACGCATTCTCCACAAAAGATTGTGTGACAAGCCCAAGGAGCACTTGGATACCAGCCTTCTTTCGGCTGGGCTTCTGATTTTTTTCATAGGAGTCCTGACCTGCACCACAAGAAGGCTTAGGCTCGGGTAGCCGGGCTGGCTTCGTTTGCTGAGATCTTGGCAATCTCACTTTGCACAAGCAATCTCACTTTGCACAATTTTGTGACTACGTGACAACTGGGCCAGCCCGGTAAGCTGGGATCCTAGTATTGCCATGCCAGGCTCCCGGCTAGCCAGGATGAAAATTTTCCACGTAATCATGTTCACCAGGCCAGCCCAGCTTGCCGGCCAGCATTTTAAGTATTGTTATTCTCAGATCCTTTTTTAGCACAGAAAACGGTAGAAAGGTAGAATATGAATAATCAGATGATGATCACTATCTGATATACGTACAAGAGTGTACTCCAATGTATGGCACAATCCCTGGGAATGTTTTACTGAACTGTAAAGCTTCTGATCCAAAACTCACTGCAAGTCCATCTGGGAACATACCATGAGGATGATAGCCAAAAATGTAGTTCCTGGAAGGGTCAAGTTCTGATGTCTTTACCAACGTGACTGGAAAATAATCTCGCAGGTATCTGAAGAAAATATTATTTCTTACAAAGTCCGATCTTCTTCCTCCACGGTTAAAAGTCTCCAGATCGACAAAATATACCCAGGTTAAATATATCACGCCAAGAGGCCAAACAAAATGACAACAACGATAAAGTAGGTAGAAGATTAATGCCCCGCAAATGAACAATGCTCCCGTTGCGAGGATGAAGTAGCAAATTATTGCACTCAGACCTTGGAAAAATCGATCTCTTTGAGTGGCGAAAAAGCTAACCATTTGAGACATCATAGTGTAGCAAGTTCCTCTTTAACTCGTATACATTGCAGGAATACGGACAAGTGTTGACCCAGCAGTCAATATAAACAAGTCCTTGACCTATTACATAACCTCTCGAGTAAATGAAATGTCAGGCATCTGTTAGGCATACATGAAGTATCATCTGTTGAGCATGTCAAATGTTTGTAACGTAGGTCCGCAATTCGTGTTCAGTCATTTTGGTCTCATGCCGACATCACATGAATGGTGCCCAAACAAAACTCCTCACAAAACATTTTATCCGTCCATTTAAATAATTTAATTCGTGACCAGACCCAAAGAACGTAAAGCCTTTTCAAATAATATAAGGGAGGGACTGGTGGGGGGCGCTGGAAAAAAAGTTGGTATGAAAAGAGTGTTCCATTGTCCCTGGTCTCATGAATTTTACTTTGGTTGCGTCTACGAACTTTTCTTAAATTATTTGTCCCGTAAGTTTTGAAATTAAGTAATGTCATTTCGCTCTCTCACAACTGGCGCTGCACAAGCTAAGCGCGCGCCAGGTTTTATTCTGAGTTTATTTTTAATCTACAAGTCCCACAATCCTATGGCAACATATTTGTTTCAAGGTGGCAATTGCAAAATTCCTTTGTCCGATTTGAAAGTATGTTTATGGACGGAACGAACTTAAACCGGCTAGAATTGCACTGACACATTAATAAAGTTGTTGATTGATTGATTTGATTCACTGTCATGAACGCAGAGTCTAAGGAATGAGAGAAAGTCGAGCGCTATTCCTATCGACTGAAAAAGGAACATATTAATATTCAATTCGCAGAACGTTTGTATTCCACAAGTTTATCAAATTCCGCATTAATGATTAATATTGCGGGGCTGTCTCGCGGCTTTGAAATGATTAAATGCAAAAAAATCTTCACAAAAATATCTGAAAAAGGTATTTAATGCACTCTTTGAATCAAACATATTTCTCGTAGTTGCAAGGAATGAATTTTGATCGCGTATATGAAAGAAGTTTAAAACAATTACCATTAATGATTGGACTGCGTGCTTTTCTCGCAGTATTATCAAAGTTATTCAAGGCATCAAAGTCTTAACAAAATTTTAAAAAAATTCTTAAATGCTTTTGGTTTGAATCGAAAGTAATTATTTCTCGGAGCTGCGAGGAATAAATTTTGATCGCGCATATAAAAAGAAGTGTGAAATGGCACACCCATAATTTTGCAGTTGGTCCGTTGAAGAACGAACTGTGAGGCGAACGGCGGACTTCTTCCCCCATGTGCTTTGTTCAGATAAGTCCACGGTTTCTACCTTTCTTTGTGTCAGTGTTATTCGTTTAGTTACTATGTATAAAGCTTTAGTTTTTGGAATTTCGCTACCCTGTCAATTTTGGCCTTGAAACTGTCTACGCTGTGAAGTTCAGCCGAGTTGCTCATCGGCCACGCTACGGAAAACTTTTCAGCTAAGAAGTTGTTGAAAATACTAGCTAATACTGGGTCACCAAACACTTATATTTTCTTGTATAAGTACAGTTATTGCATGATTCAGTTCAATTGGCCAAGCGCACTGTTGTCCTTTCATACTTTTTCGGTTGGTGTGCAGTTTGTAGCGTTCCCTTCGGAGCGCTGCCCCGTGTACAGTCAGTGTACATTTTCACAAAACGAAACTCTATTCAGTTTCAACGAACTTGTAAGCAGTCGTTCTAAAAAATTATTCCACAGGCTGAGAGAGTGAGCAGGTATATAATTTGTTAATTGCAGTAAGCTGATGTTGTTGTATTTTTTGTTGTTCGCTTTTACGCAGAGTAAGAATTGATGTACAGCCATACTGGTTCTTGGCTTCAGGATCGACTGATCATTCCTTTGTGAATCAGTTTACGATGTCAAGCCACAACGCCCCAGTCCTCGTTTGAGAAAGGCGAGTTAAATTTTGTTTGAGAACTTTTTAATCTGCTGAAATAAAAACTAAGTAAGGTCAGCAGAACTTTCAACATCTTCACACTTGCTTAGAGCGTGTTTGTACTTAAAAGTTACTTTGCCAACGCGTTCAAAAGTAACTGCAAAATTTCCATCAGGGTTTGTAACAGTAGATTTTTTAAAAAAAACCTGGTGAACAACCAGGTTTCACCAGGTCTGTTACAGAGGGGTGTTTTGTAGGCCGAATGTTTACAATTACCGTACTGAAAAATATACACAGCAACTAATGGCGTAATTTTCTCCGTTTTCTCCAGGCTGAACAGCGACCGGTGCTGAAAGAAAAACCTTGGATTCGTGATCCGGCGACACTTGTAATCCATCGAAGTCTGGCCTGAGCTCTTCGTCTTTGGCTCCGATTGACTAAAGGAAGCATCAGTCTTCTTTAAGATAAGTCCATAATAACTTTCTTGTTTGTTTTTCGCTATGTTAATGCTTTAACAGTTTTAGTACTAGAGTGTACAAGATCGATAAATTGTCGAGTGTCTTTCAGTACAGCAAATCATTATTGTCTTGATGTAACACCAATTTGATGATCAGTGATGGAGAATAATTATTCGATTCGTTAGCACTGGGCCTAAAAGGTTAATAATTAAATGGGAAAATGATCTGGTTGGCAGAGAAATCAGGAGGAAAAGAAATGAAAATAAGATAAAGCAAGTTAACCTTATGGAAACCTGATTGCCTGAGAAGACTAGATCTCCACGAATCTATTGTAATTTATAACTGTGCTGAAAAAAGGAGGAAACGCAAGTTATATATTGACATTTCATCCGTTTACTGCAGGTTTAACGGAGATGTGTTAAAAGAAAGTGCATGGGCTCTTCAGTGCAATCATTTTGGATCAAAGCTCTTGGACTCTGGCGCAAGTTGACAATTGGAAACATCTTATTTCAGATAAGTATATCATAGTTTTCTTATTCTTCTTGTCATTTAACATTTTAGACCGAGAAGTGAACATAATGTCCTTGTTTTCTTCTAATATTAAAAAAATTCAACTATTTTGTCGAGAAAAATCATAAGGGGGAAATTATCGACAAAGGAATCAAAAGGCGCGAAAACAACACAAAATTTCAAATATGAATCATATTACCTAACTGGTCAGAGCAATTGGCGTTCGTTCAAAGCTATGCAAAACGACGTTTTCAAATCACCGCATTTCAAACAAAAATTGCAGTTAGCTGAATGAAAACAAAAAGTAGGCTTGAGTTATGCTAACTTTTTCCTTGTTTACTCCAGGTTGGACAGAGATGGTCAAAAAAAGTGTATGGTCTACTGCTTGCAAACATTTTGGATGAAAGTGACGTGTGTGTAGATCTTGGACACTGGCGCAAGTTGACAATTGGAAACATCTTATTTCAGATAAGTACATCATAGTTTTCTAATTTACTCTGTTATTTACCATTTCAGACTCAGAGTTATCAAAATAAAAAGTGCTTCTTTTCAATATTGATAAATCTTTATGTATCACCAAAAGCACAGATTCACAGCATAAAGCGAGTTGACGTTTTTTGTAATCTTTCTTACTCTATTGAGCTATACCTTGCGCAGATTCAAAGATGTACTCAGAATACAATGCAACTTTTTGCCCACTGTCACAATTCGCGAAGAACAAGTTCAAGAAAAAAAATAATCTGTTTTTATTCAAAACGCTTTTTGGTAGGTCTCTTTTTGAAGGGGGTGGCGCGCTATCATCTGGGACACTTTTTTTGTCTGAAGGATTTGCAGGCTTCAAAAGGGATAAGGCTTTTACATAACGAAGTATCAAAAGATTCTGAACGTACCTAATGACATATGCAGAAACATTTTCCACGATACGGTGATGTACTCAGAAAACAGTGCAATTTTTTGTACACTAAAACAATTAGCGAATTAAGAAGAAGTTCAAGAAAAAAAACCTTCTGACAAGGAAGATATCAATGTATTTCGATTTAAAACGCTTTTGGCGGGTCTCTTTTTGGAGGAGGTTGCGCGCTATTATCTGGGGCACGTTTTTGTCTGCAAGCTTCAAAAGGGATAAAACTTTTACATAACGAAGTCAAACACAAAACAAAACGTCAACTGAACATCAAAAGATTCTGAAAGTAGCTAATGACGTATGCAAACATTTTCCGCGATACAGTGAACAGATTAAATTTCTACTAGGAAGCAATTCAGTGTTCAATTAAGTGTTTTCTGGAGCTCAATTTGAAATCCATGCATGGTCTTACATTCGTTAGGCAGATGAGGAATGGCTTATTGTCACAATTGTCTTGTTAGCTGAGATTTTAGGGACTTAGTTTTCGGGGTAGGGTTAGGGCTGTCCCAAAAATGTTCGAAATTTCCCAAAATGATGTTCGAAAATTGCTCCAAAAGATCTAAAAGGTTGCTTTTGAAGAAGAAAATTCTCCAGATTTATGCTAATTTCTCCTTGGAAGGTAAGATTCAAAGCATTTTCATTAAACTGCAACTGAAATATCTGAATAACATTTTAAGGCCAAAATGTGTTGAATTACAAGGATTTCTTTCACTAAGAACAATCGTGAATTTTTTGATGACGTCATGTTTGCTGACAAGTTTTTAATGAAAGTTGAAACATATTCTGATCTTCTTCTCGGAAATCTTCTGCAAATTTTGTCTCTCTTCCTAGAAGTTCGAAAAATGCTCGGAAACGTTTGTATGACCTTCGAACAGTACTCGGACAATCTTCGGAAATCTTCGGTCTAGAAATTGCAAAAGGTTGCTCAAAAGGAAAAAAGTTGCTCAAATGATGAAACGTTGCCGAATTAAGTTGTCACTGCTAAATTAGAGTCTTGATCGAAAACGAAAAACTTGCTTGAACAAGTTACAAAAAAAATAATTTTCAACCAAACAAGAAGTTTAGAAAGTTTATTCAAAAACGCTATTTGGTGGGTCTCTTTTTGGACGGGGTGGGTCGGTATCATCTGGTGCACTTTTTTGTCTGAAGGATTTGCAAGCGTCAAATGAGATAAGGCTTTTACTTAAGGAAGTCAAACAGAAAACTAAACGTCAACTGAACATCAAAAGATTCTCAAAGTACCTAAAGACGTATGCAAACATTTTCCGCGATACAGTGAACAGATTAAATTTCTACTAGGAAGCAATTCAGTGTTCAATAAAGTCTTTTTTCTGGAGCTAATTTTGAAATCTATGCATAATCTTACATTCGTTGGGAGAGATGAGGAATGGCTGATTATCGGAACTTTTTTTCATCTGAGATTTTGGGGACATAGTTTTTCTGGTTAGTGGAAGGGCTGTTCCAAACATGCTAACATGTTCCCTAAAAGTCGCTCAAAATGTCTTAAAAAGTTGCTCGAAAACTGCTCCAAAAGATCCAAAAGGTTGCTTTTGAAGAAGAAAATTATCTCAATACAATTTGTTGACAATTCAAACTTATATATGTCTTTGCTTCCAGTTTTCAATCTTACCTCTTTGCCAAAACTTTCCGTTTGAGTGTAGTGAAATAAAAAAAAATATTTGTCAAAAATAATTAGATCAATAAAGTGACCAGGCCAATATTTCTTCTCTTGACTCTCGTTGAAAATCTAGTGAAAAAGAAGTATTTTTTTGCCTATGTTTTCACAGGGAGCCCAGGCTCACGCTTTGTCAACTCGGTCAAAATTACAAGGATTTGTATGAAACTTTATAGGAAAAAATGTTATTGAACGAAAATATAATAAACCGCTGGTAAAGTTCACATTTCACATCATATGTTGTCTATGTGACGTTTCTTGACTGTAGTGGCTTGTTGTTTTGTAAAGTGCGACAAATTTAATTCACAAGGGATTTGCAAAATTCCCTCTCGGTACACCTGTGGGTTTAGAATTTTATGTGAGGCAAAATCATCCTTGGGAGCTCAGGCCCGACGGTCTCGTTTACCTACTTCCCATAAGGGAAAAAAAAGTATGGTTGCCCTGACAACTATCGCCCAATCATAGCATGAGGCTGCACGTGAAAGGCAAGGCTAATTAAAAATGCGTCCACTCTCTCTGATTCAAGGTGTTGGAGAAAGCTAAAAGTTTGCAGATCATGGTTATTTTTCCCGTATTCTTAAATCGCGGATAGAGGCTGGTGAATCAAAAATTTGCTGCATTAAAAGAATGGTCTTCGAACTGTGCCTATGCGAAGTTTTGGAGTGAGTGGATCAAATTAAAAGCAATTATTGGCTCATTTTTGTCGAACAGTGTTGCTTATCGAGCGTCAGAAGTGTTCACCCTTGAATTAATTTAGTTAAGAGTAAACTAAAATTAAAAATATCGGTTAAATAAGGTTTATATGCTTTTGAACAGTCAAGAAACGTCACATAGACAACATATGATGTGAAATGTGAACTTTACCAGCGGTTTATTATATTTTCGTTCAATAAAATTTTTCACTATAAAGTTTCATACAAATCCTTATAATTTTGACGACGCCATTTTGACCGAGTTGTCAAAGCGAGAGCCTGGGCTCCCTGTGATGTTTTTAGTGTTGTTTGAAGACCTTCTGAATTCACACATAGGCCAATTTCGGCACTAACTCTCGAATCTCACCTTTTGAAGGTAAAGACATATCTTTTAATTAAAAAATGTTTAATTTGAGATTTTTTTTTATCAAGAAACATAATTGTCAAGTCAAGTTAAACGCTCTCGCTTTTGGATACTACACTTATAGAGGACCACAGAGCGAGATTAGGAATGAAAGTGAATAAAAACACCATACGCTTGTTAACAATGAACTTTTTTATTCTCAATATTGGTGACCAAAATACAATTTCTCCTCACAATATAAATACATGTTCAAACAGACAGTGGTGAGTGTTAAAGAACCATCAACTGGGCACATTGTCACAATGTATCATCAAGTTTTCCGATTCATCAGTTAGAAACATGACAACCAGTGAAAGCAATTATGATGTCAATAGTGTCCACAATTAGTTTTTCTTAAGCTAAATACTTCAGACACTTTAATAAAGTATTTCATTCATGTATTTCATTTCATTAATATTGAAAAGATGCCAAATGACGTTCAGTTATTTTCACTCGTGATTGGTAGAGAAATGACGCCCCAAAATACTGAAGATACTGAAAAGTGACTAGTAATAGTTTCTTTGTAGTCATGTGGAAAGCTGTTTGGGGGCATTTTAACACTAGGAGGAAAAAGTCTGTACAACTTTCTTAATTGTATCTCTATAACATTCGTCGTCGCAAAGTTTTTAATCCGATTCAGATTTTTGGAAAATTGAATGCATGGTACAAGTTCACCTTTGTTCGTCAACAAAAAAAGTCGTTGCTTCTACAATAAGCACTAATTACTATGAACTTATAAATAAATAAATAATCTACAGGCTGGCCAAACTGTTTTGTTTCTGAAACACGTGCAAATTTAATGTGAATACGGTATTCCTTAAAAGCTTTAAAAATAACGCGTTTTCAAATTTTTTGGGGCATTCATTTCTGAATTGCTACAAAAGTCACAAAGGCCAAAGTGTTTAGTGACCGTGATGCAGGATCAGGTTGTTTTAAAGCAGATTAAAGCTGAAAATTCATGTTATCTTAGTTTTATTCATCTTGTTTCAAATGTTTATCTTTGCTAATTTCGTTCCAGTTTTACACTGTTTGATTAAACAACGTGGAACAAAACGAATTAAGATAAATGATTTACTGATCACATTGAATTCGAAATGAACTAATCCTGGATTAGCTTAATCCTGCTTTGAACAATAAGGCCAGATATGGTAACATTCACGAGCACAATCACTGTTGTAATTTATCATGTCAATAGCAGTGTAACTTTCTCATCTATTTAAAAACTCACTGAGCTTTGGTTAAAAATCTAAACAGAAAAGAATCAGGCATCCACCTGCAAAATTGTGAATAAGAACATTGAAAATTAATCTGATCATTTCAAGAAATAAAACAGAATCCGCCAGGACGTCAAATATTTATTGAACAAAATTATGTAACAAAATTATTTACATGTTATTCTGTGTTACTGTTTGAAATATCTTATCAAAATAATCATTTCTAACTGCACCAAACATCGAAAAGAAATTTCGAAGTTCCACTGAATTCCACCGAATCGTTTAAAAGGCGATAGCTTACACATGAAATTTTACCTTAATTTACATCGCTCTTGTGAACTTTGAAATACATTTTCTCAGACTCTGATAAGAAATTTTTGTTGGTGTTATCACAGATAATTACTCACATCTTAAGCTTTTAAAAGGATTATAATAACAATTAATTCTGGTATTTTTTGTACTCGATTTTTGTCTAACTTAAACAAATATTACTGGATTCCCTGATGCGTTCCGTCTTAATTTGTACGTATCTGTTTTTCCCACAGAAATGTACGTACAAATCACGAGAATCCGTTTGCTAAAAACTGCATAACTTCTTGCCTACAAGAAACGTCGGTCACATGGTAAGTGTTTTATTTTGAAGCAGAATAAAGTACAGCACATTACCGATTAACATGAGATTGTTGGTAACTTTTCGGAAAAATCATTATGTTATTAATTTTTCTTAGGTAGTTAGTCATAGACGACCCCACAAGCATGTATTTGCTTTAAACAAGATCGTGTTTAAATAAAGGTTTTGTTATTATTATGACGTTTAACATCTTTGGCCTTATGAATATGCCTTCCAATGTATCGGTTTTCTTTCTGCTTGTCGACAGGTACAAAGCTTGAGACGAGAGGGCAAATGAAAGGAAATGAACAGTAAAGGATCGCAACAGTACTTTCAACTTTCAAAAACACATCCATCCAAAAAACATCAAGACGTAAGCTCAATTTCACTATTAAAAATAAAGTTTTTCCAACAAGAAAATACTACTATGATATTCACTCTTTAGTATACTAGAATATTGAGATAACACGATTTGTCTTAAAGATAACCCACAAGATACCTTATGTAAAGAAGGTGAAAAGAGCAAAATAAAGGGTTTGTCAATAAAATGCTCTATCAAACCTTCTACTAAAAATACTTTAGAACCTAAACATAAAAGAAAAGAGTAGCCGCTTAGCCAAAAAGGCTTCGCACGGCAAAAACTTGTGTCCGTGTCACTTTAATTTAATATTTAAAACGGGCGGGGATAGAAAGAAGAGACGAAAAGGTGACTCCCACTCGCCCTTCTCCCACTCCACTCGGAGAAGGAGAGAGGGAGGGGGAGGTACTCCCACTCACCCTTCTCCCACTCCACTCGGAGAAGGAGAGAGGGAGGGGGAGGTACTCCCACTCACCCTTCTCCCACTCCACTCGGAGAAGGAGAGAGGGAGGGGGAGGTACTCCCACTCACCCTTCTCCCACTCCACTCGGAGAAGGAGAGAGGGAGGGGGAGGTACTCCCACTCACCCTTCTCCCACTCCACTCGGAGAAGGAGAGAGGGAGGGGGAGGTACTCCCACTCACCCTTCTCCCACTCCACTCGGAGAAGGAGAGAGGGAGGGGGAGGTACTCCCACTCACCCTTCTCCCACTCCACTCGGAGAAGGAGGGAGGGGGAGGTACTCCCACTCACCCTTCTCCCACTCCACTCGGAGAAGGAGGGAGGGGGGGAGGTACTCCCACTCACCCTTCTCCCACTCCACTCGGAGAAGGAGGGAGGGAGGGGGAGGTACTCCCACTCACCCTTCTCCCACTCCACTCGGAGAAGGAGGGAGGGAGGGGGAGGTACTCCCACTCACCCTTCTCCCACTCCACTCGGAGAAGGAGAGAGGGAGGGGGAGGTACTCCCACTCACCCTTCTCCCACTCCACTCGGAGAAGGAGAGAGGGAGGGGGAGGTACTCCCACTCACCCTTCTCCCACTCCACTCGGAGAAGGAGCGAGGGAGGGGGAGGTACTCCCACTCACCCTTCTCCCACTCCACTCGGAGAAGGAGCGAGGGAGGGGGAGGTACTCCCACTCACCCTTCTCCCACTCCACTCGGAGAAGGAGGGAGGGAGGGGGAGGTACTCCCACTCACCCTTCTCCCACTCCACTCGGAGAAGGAGGGAGGGAGGGGGAGGTACTCCCACTCACCCTTCTCCCACTCCACTCGGAGAAGGAGGGAGGGAGGGGGAGGTACTCCCACTCACCCTTCTCCCACTCCACTCGGAGAAGGAGGGAGGGAGGGGGAGGTACTCCCACTCACCCTTCTCCCACTCCACTCGGAGAAGGAGGGAGGGAGGGGGAGGTACTCCCACTCACCCTTCTCCCACTCCACTCGGAGAAGGAGGGAGGGAGGGGGAGGTACTCCCACTCACCCTTCTCCCACTCCACTCGGAGAAGGAGGGAGGGAGGGGGAGGTACTCCCACTCACCCTTCTCCCACTCCACTCGGAGAAGGAGGGAGGGAGGGGGAGGTACTCCCACTCACCCTTCTCCCACTCCACTCGGAGAAGGAGGGAGGGAGGGGGAGGTACTCCCACTCACCCTTCTCCCACTCCACTCGGAGAAGGAGGGAGGGAGGGGGAGGTACTCCCACTCACCCTTCTCCCACTCCACTCGGAGAAGGAGAGAGGGAGGGGGAGGTACTCCCACTCACCCTTCTCCCACTCCACTCGGAGAAGGAGAGAGGGAGGGGGAGGTACTCCCACTCACCCTTCTCCCACTCCACTCGGAGAAGGAGAGAGGGAGGGGGAGGTACTCCCACTCACCCTTCTCCCACTCCACTCGGAGAAGGAGAGAGGGAGGGGGAGGTACTCCCACTCACCCTTCTCCCACTCCACTCGGAGAAGGAGAGAGGGAGGGGGAGGTACTCCCACTCACCCTTCTCCCACTCCACTCGGAGAAGGAGAGAGGGAGGGGGAGGTACTCCCACTCACCCTTCTCCCACTCCACTCGGAGAAGGAGAGAGGGAGGGGGAGGTACTCCCACTCACCCTTCTCCCACTCCACTCGGAGAAGGAGAGAGGGAGGGGGAGGTACTCCCACTCACCCTTCTCCCACTCCACTCGGAGAAGGAGAGAGGGAGGGGGAGGTACTCCCACTCACCCTTCTCCCACTCCACTCGGAGAAGGAGAGAGGGAGGGGGAGGTACTCCCACTCACCCTTCTCCCACTCCACTCGGAGAAGGAGAGAGGAGGGGGAGGTACTCCCACTCACCCTTCTCCCACTCCACTCGGAGAAGGAGAGAGGGAGGGGGAGGTACTCCCACTCACCCTTCTCCCACTCCACTCGGAGAAGGAGAGAGGGAGGGGGAGGTACTCCCACTCACCCTTCTCCCACTCCACTCGGAGAAGGAGAGAGGGAGGGGGAGGTACTCCCACTCACCCTTCTCCCACTCCACTCGGAGAAGGAGAGAGGGAGGGGGAGGTACTCCCACTCACCCTTCTCCCACTCCACTCGGAGAAGGAGAGAGGGAGGGGGAGGTACTCCCACTCACCCTTCTCCCACTCCACTCGGAGAAGGAGAGAGGGAGGGGGAGGTACTCCCACTCACCCTTCTCCCACTCCACTCGGAGAAGGAGAGAGGGAGGGGGAGGTACTCCCACTCACCCTTCTCCCACTCCACTCGGAGAAGGAGAGAGGGAGGGGGAGGTACTCCCACTCACCCTTCTCCCACTCCACTCGGAGAAGGAGAGAGGGAGGGGGAGGTACTCCCACTCACCCTTCTCCCACTCCACTCGGAGAAGGAGAGAGGGAGGGGGAGGTACTCCCACTCACCCTTCTCCCACTCCACTCGGAGAAGGAGAGAGGGAGGGGGAGGTACTCCCACTCACCCTTCTCCCACTCCACTCGGAGAAGGAGAGAGGGAGGGGGAGGTACTCCCACTCACCCTTCTCCCACTCCACTCGGAGAAGGAGAGAGGGAGGGGGAGGTACTCCCACTCACCCTTCTCCCACTCCACTCGGAGAAGGAGAGAGGGAGGGGGAGGTACTCCCACTCACCCTTCTCCCACTCCACTCGGAGAAGGAGAGAGGGAGGGGGAGGTACTCCCACTCACCCTTCTCCCACTCCACTCGGAGAAGGAGAGAGGGAGGGGGAGGTACTCCCACTCACCCTTCTCCCACTCCACTCGGAGAAGGAGAGAGGGAGGGGGAGGTACTCCCACTCACCCTTCTCCCACTCCACTCGGAGAAGGAGAGAGGGAGGGGGAGGTACTCCCACTCACCCTTCTCCCACTCCACTCGGAGAAGGAGAGAGGGAGGGGGAGGTACTCCCACTCACCCTTCTCCCACTCCACTCGGAGAAGGAGAGAGGGAGGGGGAGGTACTCCCACTCACCCTTCTCCCACTCCACTCGGAGAAGGAGAGAGGGAGGGGGAGGTACTCCCACTCACCCTTCTCCCACTCCACTCGGAGAAGGAGAGAGGGAGGGGGAGGTACTCCCACTCACCCTTCTCCCACTCCACTCGGAGAAGGAGAGAGGGAGGGGGAGGTACTCCCACTCACCCTTCTCCCACTCCACTCGGAGAAGGAGAGAGGGAGGGGGAGGTACTCCCACTCACCCTTCTCCCACTCCACTCGGAGAAGGAGAGAGGGAGGGGGAGGTACTCCCACTCACCCTTCTCCCACTCCACTCGGAGAAGGAGAGAGGGAGGGGGAGGTACTCCCACTCACCCTTCTCCCACTCCACTCGGAGAAGGAGAGAGGGAGGGGGAGGTACTCCCACTCACCCTTCTCCCACTCCACTCGGAGAAGGAGAGAGGGAGGGGGAGGTACTCCCACTCACCCTTCTCCCACTCCACTCGGAGAAGGAGAGAGGGAGGGGGAGGTACTCCCACTCACCCTTCTCCCACTCCACTCGGAGAAGGAGAGAGGGAGGGGGAGGTACTCCCACTCACCCTTCTCCCACTCCACTCGGAGAAGGAGAGAGGGAGGGGGAGGTACTCCCACTCACCCTTCTCCCACTCCACTCGGAGAAGGAGAGAGGGAGGGGGAGGTACTCCCACTCACCCTTCTCCCACTCCACTCGGAGAAGGAGAGAGGGAGGGGGAGGTACTCCCACTCACCCTTCTCCCACTCCACTCGGAGAAGGAGAGAGGGAGGGGGAGGTACTCCCACTCACCCTTCTCCCACTCCACTCGGAGAAGGAGAGAGGGAGGGGGAGGTACTCCCACTCACCCTTCTCCCACTCCACTCGGAGAAGGAGAGAGGGAGGGGGAGGTACTCCCACTCACCCTTCTCCCACTCCACTCGGAGAAGGAGAGAGGGAGGGGGAGGTACTCCCACTCACCCTTCTCCCACTCCACTCGGAGAAGGAGAGAGGGAGGGGGAGGTACTCCCACTCACCCTTCTCCCACTCCACTCGGAGAAGGAGAGAGGGAGGGGGAGGTACTCCCACTCACCCTTCTCCCACTCCACTCGGAGAAGGAGAGAGGGAGGGGGAGGTACTCCCACTCACCCTTCTCCCACTCCACTCGGAGAAGGAGAGAGGGAGGGGGAGGTACTCCCACTCACCCTTCTCCCACTCCACTCGGAGAAGGAGAGAGGGAGGGGGAGGTACTCCCACTCACCCTTCTCCCACTCCACTCGGAGAAGGAGAGAGGGAGGGGGAGGTACTCCCACTCACCCTTCTCCCACTCCACTCGGAGAAGGAGAGAGGGAGGGGGAGGTACTCCCACTCACCCTTCTCCCACTCCACTCGGAGAAGGAGAGAGGGAGGGGGAGGTACTCCCACTCACCCTTCTCCCACTCCACTCGGAGAAGGAGAGAGGGAGGGGGAGGTACTCCCACTCACCCTTCTCCCACTCCACTCGGAGAAGGAGAGAGGGAGGGGGAGGTACTCCCACTCACCCTTCTCCCACTCCACTCGGAGAAGGAGAGAGGGAGGGGGAGGTACTCCCACTCACCCTTCTCCCACTCCACTCGGAGAAGGAGAGAGGGAGGGGGAGGTACTCCCACTCACCCTTCTCCCACTCCACTCGGAGAAGGAGAGAGGGAGGGGGAGGTACTCCCACTCACCCTTCTCCCACTCCACTCGGAGAAGGAGAGAGGGAGGGGGAGGTACTCCCACTCACCCTTCTCCCACTCCACTCGGAGAAGGAGAGAGGGAGGGGGAGGTACTCCCACTCACCCTTCTCCCACTCCACTCGGAGAAGGAGAGAGGGAGGGGGAGGTACTCCCACTCACCCTTCTCCCACTCCACTCGGAGAAGGAGAGAGGGAGGGGGAGGTACTCCCACTCACCCTTCTCCCACTCCACTCGGAGAAGGAGAGAGGGAGGGGGAGGTACTCCCACTCACCCTTCTCCCACTCCACTCGGAGAAGGAGAGAGGGAGGGGGAGGTACTCCCACTCACCCTTCTCCCACTCCACTCGGAGAAGGAGAGAGGGAGGGGGAGGTACTCCCACTCACCCTTCTCCCACTCCACTCGGAGAAGGAGAGAGGGAGGGGGAGGTACTCCCACTCACCCTTCTCCCACTCCACTCGGAGAAGGAGAGAGGGAGGGGGAGGTACTCCCACTCACCCTTCTCCCACTCCACTCGGAGAAGGAGAGAGGGAGGGGGGAGGTACTCCCACTCACCCTTCTCCCACTCCACTCGGAGAAGGAGAGAGGGAGGGGGAGGTACTCCCACTCACCCTTCTCCCACTCCACTCGGAGAAGGAGAGAGGGAGGGGGAGGTACTCCCACTCACCCTTCTCCCACTCCACTCGGAGAAGGAGAGAGGGAGGGGGAGGTACTCCCACTCACCCTTCTCCCACTCCACTCGGAGAAGGAGAGAGGGAGGGGGAGGTACTCCCACTCACCCTTCTCCCACTCCACTCGGAGAAGGAGAGAGGGAGGGGGAGGTACTCCCACTCACCCTTCTCCCACTCCACTCGGAGAAGGAGAGAGGGAGGGGGAGGTACTCCCACTCACCCTTCTCCCACTCCACTCGGAGAAGGAGAGAGGGAGGGGGAGGTACTCCCACTCACCCTTCTCCCACTCCACTCGGAGAAGGAGAGAGGGAGGGGGAGGTACTCCCACTCACCCTTCTCCCACTCCACTCGGAGAAGGAGAGAGGGAGGGGGAGGTACTCCCACTCACCCTTCTCCCACTCCACTCGGAGAAGGAGAGAGGGAGGGGGAGGTACTCCCACTCACCCTTCTCCCACTCCACTCGGAGAAGGAGAGAGGGAGGGGGAGGTACTCCCACTCACCCTTCTCCCACTCCACTCGGAGAAGGAGAGAGGGAGGGGGAGGTACTCCCACTCACCCTTCTCCCACTCCACTCGGAGAAGGAGAGAGGGAGGGGGAGGTACTCCCACTCACCCTTCTCCCACTCCACTCGGAGAAGGAGAGAGGGAGGGGGAGGTACTCCCACTCACCCTTCTCCCACTCCACTCGGAGAAGGAGAGAGGGAGGGGGAGGTACTCCCACTCACCCTTCTCCCACTCCACTCGGAGAAGGAGAGAGGGAGGGGGAGGTACTCCCACTCACCCTTCTCCCACTCCACTCGGAGAAGGAGAGAGGGAGGGGGAGGTACTCCCACTCACCCTTCTCCCACTCCACTCGGAGAAGGAGAGAGGGAGGGGGAGGTACTCCCACTCACCCTTCTCCCACTCCACTCGGAGAAGGAGAGAGGGAGGGGGAGGTACTCCCACTCACCCTTCTCCCACTCCACTCGGAGAAGGAGAGAGGGAGGGGGAGGTACTCCCACTCACCCTTCTCCCACTCCACTCGGAGAAGGAGAGAGGGAGGGGGAGGTACTCCCACTCACCCTTCTCCCACTCCACTCGGAGAAGGAGAGAGGGAGGGGGAGGTACTCCCACTCACCCTTCTCCCACTCCACTCGGAGAAGGAGAGAGGGAGGGGGAGGTACTCCCACTCACCCTTCTCCCACTCCACTCGGAGAAGGAGAGAGGGAGGGGGAGGTACTCCCACTCACCCTTCTCCCACTCCACTCGGAGAAGGAGAGAGGGAGGGGGAGGTACTCCCACTCACCCTTCTCCCACTCCACTCGGAGAAGGAGAGAGGGAGGGGGAGGTACTCCCACTCACCCTTCTCCCACTCCACTCGGAGAAGGAGAGAGGGAGGGGGAGGTACTCCCACTCACCCTTCTCCCACTCCACTCGGAGAAGGAGAGAGGGAGGGGGAGGTACTCCCACTCACCCTTCTCCCACTCCACTCGGAGAAGGAGAGAGGGAGGGGGAGGTACTCCCACTCACCCTTCTCCCACTCCACTCGGAGAAGGAGAGAGGGAGGGGGAGGTACTCCCACTCACCCTTCTCCCACTCCACTCGGAGAAGGAGAGAGGGAGGGGGAGGTACTCCCACTCACCCTTCTCCCACTCCACTCGGAGAAGGAGAGAGGGAGGGGGAGGTACTCCCACTCACCCTTCTCCCACTCCACTCGGAGAAGGAGAGAGGGAGGGGGAGGTACTCCCACTCACCCTTCTCCCACTCCACTCGGAGAAGGAGAGAGGGAGGGGGAGGTACTCCCACTCACCCTTCTCCCACTCCACTCGGAGAAGGAGAGAGGGAGGGGGAGGTACTCCCACTCACCCTTCTCCCACTCCACTCGGAGAAGGAGAGAGGGAGGGGGAGGTACTCCCACTCACCCTTCTCCCACTCCACTCGGAGAAGGAGAGAGGGAGGGGGAGGTACTCCCACTCACCCTTCTCCCACTCCACTCGGAGAAGGAGAGAGGGAGGGGGAGGTACTCCCACTCACCCTTCTCCCACTCCACTCGGAGAAGGAGAGAGGGAGGGGGAGGTACTCCCACTCACCCTTCTCCCACTCCACTCGGAGAAGGAGAGAGGGAGGGGGAGGTACTCCCACTCACCCTTCTCCCACTCCACTCGGAGAAGGAGAGAGGGAGGGGGAGGTACTCCCACTCACCCTTCTCCCACTCCACTCGGAGAAGGAGAGAGGGAGGGGGAGGTACTCCCACTCACCCTTCTCCCACTCCACTCGGAGAAGGAGAGAGGGAGGGGGAGGTACTCCCACTCACCCTTCTCCCACTCCACTCGGAGAAGGAGAGAGGGAGGGGGAGGTACTCCCACTCACCCTTCTCCCACTCCACTCGGAGAAGGAGAGAGGGAGGGGGAGGTACTCCCACTCACCCTTCTCCCACTCCACTCGGAGAAGGAGAGAGGGAGGGGGAGGTACTCCCACTCACCCTTCTCCCACTCCACTCGGAGAAGGAGAGAGGGAGGGGGAGGTACTCCCACTCACCCTTCTCCCACTCCACTCGGAGAAGGAGAGAGGGAGGGGGAGGTACTCCCACTCACCCTTCTCCCACTCCACTCGGAGAAGGAGAGAGGGAGGGGGAGGTACTCCCACTCACCCTTCTCCCACTCCACTCGGAGAAGGAGAGAGGGAGGGGGAGGTACTCCCACTCACCCTTCTCCCACTCCACTCGGAGAAGGAGAGAGGGAGGGGGAGGTACTCCCACTCACCCTTCTCCCACTCCACTCGGAGAAGGAGAGAGGGAGGGGGAGGTACTCCCACTCACCCTTCTCCCACTCCACTCGGAGAAGGAGAGAGGGAGGGGGAGGTACTCCCACTCACCCTTCTCCCACTCCACTCGGAGAAGGAGAGAGGGAGGGGGAGGTACTCCCACTCACCCTTCTCCCACTCCACTCGGAGAAGGAGAGAGGGAGGGGGAGGTACTCCCACTCACCCTTCTCCCACTCCACTCGGAGAAGGAGAGAGGGAGGGGGAGGTACTCCCACTCACCCTTCTCCCACTCCACTCGGAGAAGGAGAGAGGGAGGGGGAGGTACTCCCACTCACCCTTCTCCCACTCCACTCGGAGAAGGAGAGAGGGAGGGGGAGGTACTCCCACTCACCCTTCTCCCACTCCACTCGGAGAAGGAGAGAGGGAGGGGGAGGTACTCCCACTCACCCTTCTCCCACTCCACTCGGAGAAGGAGAGAGGGAGGGGGAGGTACTCCCACTCACCCTTCTCCCACTCCACTCGGAGAAGGAGAGAGGGAGGGGGAGGTACTCCCACTCACCCTTCTCCCACTCCACTCGGAGAAGGAGAGAGGGAGGGGGAGGTACTCCCACTCACCCTTCTCCCACTCCACTCGGAGAAGGAGAGAGGGAGGGGGAGGTACTCCCACTCACCCTTCTCCCACTCCACTCGGAGAAGGAGAGAGGGAGGGGGAGGTACTCCCACTCACCCTTCTCCCACTCCACTCGGAGAAGGAGAGAGGGAGGGGGAGGTACTCCCACTCACCCTTCTCCCACTCCACTCGGAGAAGGAGAGAGGGAGGGGGAGGTACTCCCACTCACCCTTCTCCCACTCCACTCGGAGAAGGAGAGAGGGAGGGGGAGGTACTCCCACTCACCCTTCTCCCACTCCACTCGGAGAAGGAGAGAGGGAGGGGGAGGTACTCCCACTCACCCTTCTCCCACTCCACTCGGAGAAGGAGAGAGGGAGGGGGAGGTACTCCCACTCACCCTTCTCCCACTCCACTCGGAGAAGGAGAGAGGGAGGGGGAGGTACTCCCACTCACCCTTCTCCCACTCCACTCGGAGAAGGAGAGAGGGAGGGGGAGGTACTCCCACTCACCCTTCTCCCACTCCACTCGGAGAAGGAGAGAGGGAGGGGGAGGTACTCCCACTCACCCTTCTCCCACTCCACTCGGAGAAGGAGAGAGGGAGGGGGAGGTACTCCCACTCACCCTTCTCCCACTCCACTCGGAGAAGGAGAGAGGGAGGGGGAGGTACTCCCACTCACCCTTCTCCCACTCCACTCGGAGAAGGAGAGAGGGAGGGGGAGGTACTCCCACTCACCCTTCTCCCACTCCACTCGGAGAAGGAGAGAGGGAGGGGGAGGTACTCCCACTCACCCTTCTCCCACTCCACTCGGAGAAGGAGAGAGGGAGGGGGAGGTACTCCCACTCACCCTTCTCCCACTCCACTCGGAGAAGGAGAGAGGGAGGGGGAGGTACTCCCACTCACCCTTCTCCCACTCCACTCGGAGAAGGAGAGAGGGAGGGGGAGGTACTCCCACTCACCCTTCTCCCACTCCACTCGGAGAAGGAGAGAGGGGAGGGGGAGGTACTCCCACTCACCCTTCTCCCACTCCACTCGGAGAAGGAGAGAGGGAGGGGGAGGTACTCCCACTCACCCTTCTCCCACTCCACTCGGAGAAGGAGAGAGGGAGGGGGAGGTACTCCCACTCACCCTTCTCCCACTCCACTCGGAGAAGGAGAGAGGGAGGGGGAGGTACTCCCACTCACCCTTCTCCCACTCCACTCGGAGAAGGAGAGAGGGAGGGGGAGGTACTCCCACTCACCCTTCTCCCACTCCACTCGGAGAAGGAGAGAGGGAGGGGGAGGTACTCCCACTCACCCTTCTCCCACTCCACTCGGAGAAGGAGAGAGGGAGGGGGAGGTACTCCCACTCACCCTTCTCCCACTCCACTCGGAGAAGGAGAGAGGGAGGGGGAGGTACTCCCACTCACCCTTCTCCCACTCCACTCGGAGAAGGAGAGAGGGAGGGGGAGGTACTCCCACTCACCCTTCTCCCACTCCACTCGGAGAAGGAGAGAGGGAGGGGGAGGTACTCCCACTCACCCTTCTCCCACTCCACTCGGAGAAGGAGAGAGGGAGGGGGAGGTACTCCCACTCACCCTTCCACGGGATAATTTATTCATATATTCAGGCACCTCAAAAATGAAAATATTGTGCACTATATTGTTCTCATTTCCATTTATGAAGAGTCTTCCCATATGAAGACCTTATTTTGTTCTTGCCTTTTTTTCGTAAATCAGGGAAGTGGACTAAGCCCCTATGCCAATTTTAGAAGTGCTTTGGTGATAACGCATTTCGAAATTTGTGGTATCCCGGTTGAACCATTTTCTCGTGTCCTGGATGAATAATTATTGCGTATATCACTTTGCAAAGGTGGTGTTTTGGGCAGTGTAGTTAAACTATCCACGCGTTGTATTACATGCAATCTAAAAAGCCCTGGAACGATGCCAGTAAAACGCACGGGGACGGAGGTTTATCTTAGTTTCCTCCACAAAACGTTTGTTTTGGCACCACTGAGGGCATCTAAGTCGCTTTGCATGAAAGTAACCAAGAAGTTAGAATAAAGAGACAGCATTCAGTTTTCAAGGGTGCTAGATTTATTTTCCTCCTCGTTTACTAAGACACTATGCTAACATGCTAAGATATGGGTGTCTAAATACTAAATGGATTATCAACATATGGTAACTATAAATAAATTGACGTGCTTTTTAATCCTACATATCTCATCTTGAACTTCTTACGAAAAAAAAGAGATTTATTCAGTAGAATTTAAGATAATCAGCTCAATAAAGCAATGAACAATCATAATCATATTAAAATGTGTCAAAATGATAAAAAATATGCACAATACTTTGAGCATTGTCCAATTAACTGTGTGATTTGCTTAATGTATAATGGAAAATAACGAGATATTTACTCAAAATAAAAATAAAATGCCCTAGCAACATTATATACAGACGAATCTTCCCTCACACTGACGTTTCTTTGTTCTTTAGCGTACAGTTAGTCACGGACCAAGATTTTTCTCTCTTTTACTATGGCCTGTGCTTCACGCATGGGCCATAAAAAGGTTGATAAAAACCCTTAGTCCATAACTTACAATATAAATCCTGCATTGGGCTTGTAAGTATGAAACTGAGACCTCACTTTCTATTTACAGTAGCTTTGTTTACAAACCTCTAGCCTGTGAATACAACTATTTTTTTGTCAACTGCTGTTGCCAGCAACACTATAAATATACAGGTGTCTGGAACAGACATGCTTGACAAAAGACCCTTGATATATTTTCTTCCTACTCTACAGCTGGTTCTTGTTCAGTTGTTAGATGTTAACGAATGATAGTCAATTTAAAATTGTAGGTGACTGATTTACCTCAACACTAGTGAGTTAAATTTTTACAAAGTAACAAGAAAACAAGGCTACAATACATACACTACAGGTTCACAGCGGTAACACGCGCAAAAATCTACTGCCACTTCTGTTTTCGCACCTCAAACTTTGTGAGAGTTTGGAGCAAAAATGTGCAAAACGTTTGAAAGAAAACTTTATAAAAAGGGCAGTGGTAAACAAAATTACGGGCAGGTAACTAGGTGGATATAAATTTGTTAAATTTTCTATGTACATGCGGCGAACAACGATTAACTTTTCAGTGGCTGTCTTTACTTCTAACTTAAAGGTGGGGGATTTCTAAAATTTGAAACTTTTACAAGCGGCAGTTTTGGTGGACAACTACTCATGCACGCAATGAGTTTGCCTGCTGTGAATACTGCAGGTAACTCATAGACTAACCACACATGGTCAGATCAGACAATATATGTCAGTTGCACTGTATAAAAGTTGCAAGTTACCACAAGACATACTGGGCTATTAAAGTTGTTCAAAGGGTAGATAACGCTATCCACCGGGTAAATCGCTATCCGGTTGATAAGTGTTGACAAACACTATGCTATCCACTGGATAGTGATTTGTCCGGTGTTTTGCATTATGCATCCTTTGAACAACTGGGACCTGAATTTTAACCACAACATGGAAAATTAATTTTCTATCTTTTCCTAAAACGTACACTACTTGCTGGCAAGCATCAGTGCTTTGTTTCAATATTTTTGGCCACATCCAAACCACCTTAGAATACATCACATTTACTATGATGCTCCATAAAACTACATCTTACACTAGAGAAGTCATAAAAGTATTTTATACAGAGAGTTGTATACTTATTATTACATTATGTACAGAGGTTCAAAATTCTTATACAGTTCTCAGAACTGAATTTTACAAGACCTTTACCGACTCCAGTAAAAGAGGAAAACCAAGCGATTCATCTTGTTATGCAGAAGACTCTGACTTTGATGACACTCGTGGCTTTTTAGCAGGGGACACATGACACTGAAAATACATTATAGTTAACATTTTAGAAGTTTGCAAATAAAACACAAGGAAAGCCTAAAAATAACAAATGCTTGGTCTTTTCTTTGCCATATTCTGTAGTTCAACTTATAAATGTTTCAATCCATGATAACTTAATTTCTAACCGCCTATTTTCAAACTTGGTCACATCACTAGATGTTACATCACTAGATGTAACTTGGTTACATCTAGTGACCAATTATGGTACAACAGCTTTTGTAAGCAGACATCTTTATTCTCCCTGCTTTCCCCCCTCCCCTCCATGCCCCCAAAAATGACTGCAGCAAAGTCGATTGTGTAGTTCCAGAAAATATCCATACCCACCCCACAGACTTCATTGAAAATTCTGAGGGGTGATGGGGTGGGGGGTCTCGAAAGCCAAAATTGTTAAAACAAAGTATGGGGCTTAACTGGAATTTCCAAAGGGGTGGGTGGATTCAAACCAAAAAACCTTCCATGGGAGTGGTATGGACATTTTCTGGAACAACACATTATCAACAAAGTGTTGCTGGATCAATGTTTGTTTGAAGGACAGAACTTCTCGGCTTCAAAACTGATCTCAAATATTCATCATTGACATTTAAATTTGTTTCTCAGCAACGGTACCCCAAACATTATTTTGCAACTACATGTAAGATAGACATCCGACAGCAGATTGGTAAAGCTAGAGGGGCCTCTGCAAAATTGCGACCCGTGTGGAGGAGCAAAAACTACAGCAGAAGAACGAAGATTAAGATCTACCAAGCTTGTGTACTCTCTGTACTACTCTACGGATCTAAATGTTGGAGAATGACTGTGCATCTTGTCTCCGAAAAATCTTGCACATCTTTTGGCCACAAAAGATCTCCAACAAGGAGCTCTTTAAATTGACAGAACAGGAGGACATGAGTATTGTTCTCACACGGAAACGATGGAGTTGGATTGGTCATGTGCTCCGTAGAGAATCTACCAGCATTTCTAAAGTTGCTCTCAGATGGACACCAGAGGGTAAAAGAAAAAAAGGCCGTCCAAAATCCACCTGGAGAAGAACTGCAGAAGCAGAACTTCAGGCTCTAAATCTTACCTGGGGGCAAGCTTCGCGGCTTGCAAAGGACCGACAAGAATGGAGGCGACTTGTTGATGCCCTATGCGCCACTGGGCGTTTAAAGGATTGATGATGACATGTAAGATACTGACTGTTGTATTTCGTTTAGTGTTTGTTTATAAACTTGAACTGTTATTACCTTTTCCCATCTCTCCAACATTTTTGCATACTCTGTTTCATAGAATCTAAAAACTTCCTCACAATCCTGTTATGAAAAATATTGTAAAATGTCAGTCTAATAATAACGAAAAACTGTGACTCAAAATGATTGGCGCTTACATAATGTTCCATACACAGTCAATCAGATTGTTTCGACTTGTACTAATAAACTTACAATTCTACAAGACACGAGGAAAATTTTGTTATTGTTATAAGTCCAGAAAATTGTTTTCTGTATAGACTTTCACAGCCTCTCTATTTTTCAATGCAAAAGAATGCCAAAGAAACAGCAAGTGATGCGAGTGTGAGCGGGAAGCATGTGGGGAGGGCGTGTCCACATCTCTCGCGATTCTTCTCCCACCAACAAAGATGGAAGAAAACTACAAAAAAATAGAGGGCTCTTAACAGTCTATTTTCTGTAATTGACTAAAACATGTGAATGTACATTTTAAAGGCGTTCGATTCTGTGAAATCTACATGTACAACCCTTGCTGGACGATCCTGGTCAGTGGGACGCTAACGCAATAGCTCATCAAAATGACATTGAATCTCGCCTGCCCCTCCACCAGTTTATTTTTGACAACAGGCATGCAAATCGTTTTCATTGCAATCAAGATTACTTGGGGGAGGGGTGGGGAGCAACTGAAATAGTCTGCTATATTCTAAGACTTTGATCAGGCTTGTAATAATGTTTGCTGTGTCGTACAAACTGTACTGACCTGTCTAACATCATGCCCAGGTGGGTTGTATTTCAAACAGTTTGATTTCACCAGTAACATGTCAGAATGAAATTCACTGTATTCCTGATATTTCCCAGACTGAAAAAAAATTCATGAAGAACAACTTTGTTTAGTGCAGTTCTAATATAATTTAATTTGCAATCTCTGCTAAACCTATGGAAAAGCCAATAAGCATATTGCATTTAACTTCAAGCACAGCTTTCGTCTCCAACCTTGACTGCCAAAATCCCTTGCCAGAACTTTCACAGACAGTTAATATAAATAACAGAAATAATTAATGTCATCTGCTCTACACTGTACTTTCAAGTGGAGGAGGCAGGGGGTTAAGAACTTTCAGCTTTCCATTTACTCCCAGTTCTTGCCCCCTCCCTTAGTGGTTAGGATAGGATAGGATAGGATAGGATAGGATAGGATAGGATAGGATAGGATAGGATAGGATAGGATAGGATAGGATAGGATAGGATAGGATAGGATAGGATAGGATAGGATAGGATAGGATAGGATAGGATAGGATAGGATAGGATAGGATAGGATAGGATAGGATAGGATAGGATAGGATAGGATAGGATAGGATAGGATAGGATAGGATAGGATAGGATAGGATAGGATAGGATAGGATAGGATAGGATAGGATAGGATAGGATAGGATAGGATAGGATAGGATAGGATAGGATAGGATAGGAGAGGAGAGGAGAGGAGAGGAGAGGAGAGGAGAGGAGAGGAGAGGAGAGGAGAGGATAGGATAGGATAGGATAGGATAGGATAGGATAGGATAGGATAGGATAGGATAAGATAAGATAAAAAAAAGGTTAAAAGGTTTTTCAGTGAACAATATAATACATGAAGTGAAAAAAATACACTAGTTATATATTAATAAAAAATAGAAATAAATAGAAAAAAATAGGTAGGAAAAAATGAAAGAAATAAGAAAAAATTTAATTTAAGAACTTGCTGAGTAACTTTGTCTTCAGAGTCTTCTTAAAATTTGCATGACTCTCGCATAGCTTTAAGTCTTTGTCTAAAGAGTTCCATAGCTTGACTATTCTGTAATAAAAAGACCTCTGGCCAGCAGAGGTTTTGCACAGGGGAATATTCAGTTGTTGTGAATTTCTTGTGGTTCCTGCCTCTTTGCAGTATTTCTTTGCAAAATGTTTTCTCAATATTTCTCCTGATTCTTATTGCCTTGGGAATCCCACTTCCTGCCCTCCAACCACCCTCCCCCCCCCCCCCCCACGTACCCCAACCTCGTTCCCAGCGTCTCTCAGGGGGCGGGAAGATGAGAGACGCTGGGAACGAGGTTGCACGTACCCCTCTCACCCCTACTCTCCCGGCCTCCTGCCCCCTGTCCTCCTCCTGTCACAATGTCTTAGGGTGGAAAAGCTACATGTAAATGCAGTTTAGACAAGTTAGCTTACCTCCAGCTTAACTCTTATTGTACCAAAATCCATTGGAGTTTTAATAACTTTGTAGTATCCTGGTGCATCAACTGGGTCCACTGATAAGAAACAATAGAAACAAAGAAAAATTATACTCACGCCTCAACAATAAATTAATGTGATTATTATTTGTGGTAGAAAATGACTACGCTTTGTGAACTATTACTTTTCATACACCTCATCCACTGATATAAATATATACCCTCTTCAATTAATAACAATTAGTTTACAGTAAGGATAGAGCGATTTTAACTTGTGTTTCCAAAGCAATTTGCTTTTGCTTTGGTCTTGCATCACTACACTCAAGTCATTGGTTTAAAAAATTTGCACCACTTTCTTAACCAATTACAAGTAAAACCAAAATCAAACGTGACTTGCTAGCAGACGTTTCCCACGCTTTGTGCTGGCTACATGTATTTACTTCGAGTTTTATCAGAGCCCTTTGGGATTGGCCAGTGTGATAACTTTGGTTTTGGTTTAAATGCACTCAATCAAAAATCGCTCTTGGAGCAGTTTTCAAATGAGTGTAGCAAAACCAAAGTAATTACTCTGGCCAATCACAAGACACAGATCAACCAGTCAGCCAATCAAAACTCGATTCAAATACATGTAGCTGGCACTAAGCGCAGGATAACAAGCGTGAGAGAATCACGATTGGTTTTGGTTTTACTTCTGATTGGCTAAGAAAGTGGCGCGAGATTTTTAAACCAATCACTAAGCGTAGAAATGCAAAACCAAAGGAAACACAAATTACTTTTGACAAGTGAAAACCGCTCTAAGCTGAACAGATTATCTCCAGTTGTCAATTACCTGGTTTGAGGAACCAAGTAGCAGCGCCAAAATCACCTTTCCGTCTTCCTTGACCACGATAGCTGGCCACTTTCTGCAACAAGCTAAAGAAATTGTGATATAACAATCACAAGTCATTATCGCAGCATTATTGCAGTTTTCAGTGATATGCCAACTCTGAAATTCAATTCTTGACTAACGGTTTATGCTTTTTGCTGTCGTCAATCATGTTAGTGAACTGCTTGGGAAACAGGAGTTTACTTCAACCGGTTGGAAAGGTCATGTCTGTTAGTTTTGATTGGAGGATTTCAACGAATTTTTTGTGTGTTTCACGGTTAGTTGGCTGTCGCCATAATTATGATTGACGGCAGCAAAAAACGCAATCGTTAGTTCGATTTTGAATTTCAGAGTTCTCATATTACTGAAAATCGCAATAATTAAAAGTAAAAAAATTATATTCGGTGGTGTATCTGTAATAAATAAAGTAAAAAGGTAAAGCCTTTTTGAAGCCTACTAGATCGACAGGCTGGCATTTATTTCTGGTTTCTGTAGCATAAAGAGTTAGAAGCATTCCCACTCGCCCTATATGGGATGTTAGTATACTAAGTTCGTTGCACGCTCCTCCAGCATTTTGTCAGCTAACCCCCGACCATTTTGTGGTACCCATTTACAGTGAATACTCCTGGCTAGAGAGAGACACTATTAGAGAGAAGTTCAGAACACAACATGCAACCTTGGCCAGGCCTCAAAACTGGATTTCTCAATCTACATGTAGAGTCAAGACTGCATGTTAACCTTTAGGTCCCCTGCCCAATGCATTCTCATTAATAATGAACAAAGCTACCTAAAAGGAACTACGTCATGGACAACGCAATCTTCATCAATCGAAACTATCCTCGTTTATTTCCGGGTTTTTATTATTCCTTTGGTGTTTTCCATGAAAGAAAACTGTTACTTTGAGGCTTCCTTCAATTTATTACTAATCAAATAGCCTGTGTACAGCCGGCTGTACAAAGGCTACTAATCAGAAAAATGACTTAAAATACCGTGACATAGCTCCTTTAAACACAGTCACATGACATACCTGAGGGCACCACGGACCCAGCCACTGACTTGTCTTGATGGTGACACATCAAGTGATGTTGGAGGCTTTCTTTTCCTTCCACTTGTTCTTACATTACCAAAGGCTTCCAGAGCTCTAATTTCCTTTTCTGTCAGTTCTGCGCATTCTGTTGCACTGTTTGAACTACTTGTAGACGTGGACAAGACGTCAATGGGTGTATCAGTGATGTCCCAACTCTCCTCTTCGAATCTCGATAAAATGCTTGAAGTTTGACCTTCAACGAGGGTTTTATCACTGTCTGTCACAACAGTGGTGTGATCAGTCATTACTTTTCCTTTCACTTCTAACGCTGGTATCTGAGGCAAGACTGAACTCTCCTGAGAAGAAGAAGGTTGAATTGCTTCCAATAATCCTGATGGTAACTCAAAAGGTTGGTTATCATTTGTCAGAAGTCCTGCTTCTTCTGACTTCCCCACTGAGTTTCCTTCCATGCTCTCCACAAAGCTTTCAATTATTTGCAAGGCATTGTCCACAGGTAAACCATCCTCGCCACCAGCTATGACCACATTTTGATCATCTTCAGCAACTCCTTGCAATGAGGATTGAAGATCTGAATCATTGTCAGCTGTAAAGTTTTTCTCTTCTTCATCCACATGTAATGACTCTGAGTAAATATTCTGAGATAAATTATCACCTACCAAATCAGAAATTCCACTGGAAACATCCAATCTCTCAACAGTTACATTTTCGATAGATTCCTTAGCTGATGGTGACTGTTTGTCAGAGGTTTCTGTTTCACTTGATGCATTTTTCTGTGCTTCCAAAGAATCTAAATCTGGGACTGATACTTCAACATCTTGTAATGATACTGGATCTAAAACTGCTTCTACAGTACCTAACACTGTTTGCGGAATTTCGTCTGTGGAATGCTCTGTTTGATCCTTGACAGGCGTACTTTCAGCTATGCTTTTGAAAAAATCCATGGCTGATGGGGTTTCAGTGATATTACAGCCTGCGCTGTCTATTGTTTCAGAGCACATGAGAAGAGAATCATCTTCAGACGAAGTGTTATTATCACATTCGGTCCCACTGCTCTGCTCGTTCAGTACTGGCGGCCTAGTGTTTGATGTTGCGGATAACTCAGAACGTTCTGTTAATGAACAAGTGTCACTCGATTCTGAACAATGAGTCTTGGCAGCCAGATTACCTTGATTAGCAGTTAGCAGACCCGCATCTTGACTTGTCGAAACTACAGCAGGAAACTGTTGTGCTACAACATCAGTGGTCAAAGCTGGAGTTGCTAAACCAGAGACGGCCGTGTTCACAGCTAACGGCACTGGGGATTGCAGTGCTGTTGCTGCATGTGGAACTACGCCAGTTGCCACGGGAACCAGAACAGTTGGAAGAACTGTTGCGACACTTTTTGCCGGAGCAGGAAGGATGGTGGGAAGCTTTCTGACGCTGGAAGTATTGGCGGCGGCAGCAGACGGTGCTATGCTTGATGGTTTGGGCGGAGCAGGAAGAATGGCAGGGAGAGGTCTTGATCTGACTTGCGTTGTGACAGTTGGAGCCGACAGAGTGGGTGTCATCTGGGTGGGAGCTGGCTTGGGACAGACAGTCGCTAAGGCTGCAGATGGTTTAGTGTCTTTTTTGGATGCAGGCTGAGATTGAGAGACTGCTGGGGATGTCAGTGCAATTCCTGAAAATAATAAATAAAAATAAATTGAATTTTGACTTTTACAGAAGCTAACAATGACAGATCCTGAAATTCAGCCTGCAAATTATTTTTTGATTAGTGGATTTTGATTTAAAACATTTCTGGTTTTAGTATTCCTGCTCTTGATTTCTTCCTTGTGGGTATTGTAAACTGTTATAAGCATAAGAAAGAAATCTTTGCATCTGTCCCTGTTAATGTTATGCTGCCTGATTACATTGCAAGTCCAGCACAGGTCCTATAATCTTGTGATGTACATGGGGATCTATACATTACAAACTTTTGAAGCAGACAAGTGAATTTCGATACAAACAGGATGCTAAAAATGATTTTGCAATGGCCATTTTTTTCCAATACAATACTTACCTTGTGTCTTAGAGATAACTATTCCCTGGGATGACGCACATGTAGTGGGGGTTGAAGTATTTGGACCAGGTTGTAAGGGAGCTGGTACAGAGAGAACTACCCTCTTCGTTCCACCCACAAGTGTTGTCATAACAACAGTTTTGGATGCCGACGACGCTGGCTGAGTCACTGTGTTAGAAACTTTGGTTTTTGTTGCAGTATGAGAAGCCAGTGTAGCAGCTGTAGAAACTGAAGTCTTGCTAACTGAAGTGTTCGGAGTTACCTGAGAACAACATTACATTTTGAATAACCATACGCAGTTAAAAAACTTCAAACAACAGACATCTGCAGCACCCACCCTACAACAACAACAACAACAACAACAAAGTTTATTTGAACTGTAAAATTACAAAGAAATGTTTAAACAATAAATAAATTAAAAATACATACAGTTGCTGGTCACCCAAAATAACTAAAAAGCTAAACTAGTTGGGTGACCACCATTTATTAATTTAAAATAAATACAACGTCAGAAAAGAGGCATTTTACATTTTACAATTTTACACAATTAATTAGAGATACCCCTCTCCTTACTCATGCCGGGACAGAAGAGAAGGCAGTTCCCTTCTCTTTTTTTGGCACCCCAAATGGAAGAGAAGAGATCCATTGTGTACTGGGAAACATCTATGTAGATGCTCCTTAACAGTTCAATCACACACAAACTTGTGAGAACACTTTATGAATGATAACGTCTATGCTCAAAATTCACCAAGCCTTGTTTACACAAATTGTTGTCAACCCTCTGCCACATTCATGCAGTTTTCACTCAAGGTATTCTTTACATCTTTTCTGCTACCAGAATTGGTTCACGATAAAATTTACAAGTTTGTAAGTACTTTGAAACGGAAGTGAAACTAGCCAGTCTGACATAAACATGTATAAAGGCTACTTAGAAAACACTCCCATGGGGCTTGGGCTCTCAAATTCCAAACATGTATGTATAATACGTCTTCTATATTTGGTAAATAACTATCCCTACCTGAGAAGTAGACTTTGTCATGCTAGCTGGACTGCTGATTCCTGGCACCATGCCAGCAACAGTTGTTTTGCTGAGACCTGTTGTCATGACAACCACTGGTTTGCTTACACCGACACCACCAGTTCCTGGAACATGGATAACACGAACAACAGGCTGAGTGCTTGAGGCTGGCAAGGCAGAGGAGGCCTGAGAACTAGGACTGGGTGTTACCATGGTAACAGTAGAACAGGTTCCCATAGTGGCTGGTGTGACAGACTTGAACTTCACAGTTCCCGGAAGTGGTTTAAATCTAGCTGCTGCTGGTTTTACTTTATGTCTTGCCGCTAATTGAGCTGCTGTTAAACCAGTTTTGAGGGTCACCCCAACAGGACTAGCTGTGGCCCCCAGAGTTGATGATCCTGAAGAGACGTTCTTGACAGTGGTTGACAATGGGGCCTTTGACGTCAAAACAGCCTTAGGAGGGGTACCAGAGGTGACTTTGGTTTGAGACTTTGGTGTTGACTGAGTCATTACTGTTTGAACTTTGGCAGGTGACGACGTGACAGACGTCATGGTCTTATAGCTCAGGACCGTCTTGGCCTGGCAGACGGCCTGCGACACTGCTACAGTCTTGGTAAGTAGTTTCACTTGTGACGCAGAGGCAGGAAGAGGCATGGCACGTGGTATGGCCTTAATTGTTCCTGCTGGTCCTAGAGCTTTTCCTGACTTTGTCATGGTACTTACTGATGTGGTCTGCTTAGTGAGAGGTTTTGACACCAGTGTAGGGGTGGGGATAGTGACTTTTGTCACTGGCTTGTTAAGGCTTGATACACTCAGTCGTCTTTTTCTCTTTGGTTTGCCATCATCATCATAACCATCTACGTCATTTCCTTGTGCTGCACCTATGTATCAATTGATACTGTACTCAATATAACTAATGATTGCATTCCTACTGTAAGTTGTATCTTATCCATAAAGGCCAGTCCAAACGGGAAATGTTTGGCAATCAAACATGATCAAACATTGTTTGGCGACCAAACATTTTCCCGTTTGGACACCCTTTTTGATCGTGTTTGATTGTGTTTGATAAAATTTGAACATCGTCAAACATTTGATCAAACATCGTAAAACATTTGTTCATTTGGACGGCTTTGTCAAACATGTTTTGTGCGCGCATGCATTCTGGGCTCGCTCTTTGACTTGTATCCATAGACACCGCGTGCTGCTTACCCACAATCAGCTAATTCTTAATGTTGATCAAATATGTTTGATACCGTTTGGACACTCGGTATAACGTCATCATGTTTGGTCACCAAACAATGTTTGATGGTGTTTGATCGCCAAACATTTTCCATTTGGACAGGGCTTAACCCATGCAAAAGACCCGAGACAGGTACCTTAAACGCTCCCTAAGTAAGTAATTGGAAGGTATACCTGAAGCAGTCATGTCACTTCCATCAAAAAAGCTGAAATAGGAATGCGTCTAAATAGCAATACATTTGGGAGATTTTGTTTAGAAACACGGGATGAGGGAGAGGTGATTAGAATATTCCACTTGTCATTTTAATAAAGTAGCACTGCTGTATGCTTAGCAGGCCTGTAAGAGGATCTGTTGATTTTTTTTTGGGCTTCCCCCCCAAAAAAAGTTTCTCTCCCAGTCTACAGTATCAATGGCACAAAAGAAATGAAACATCCTGTGAACACTGCAACCCTTCCACCCTAAACAGTGCTTGTGCCATTTTGTCTTGCATCCTGCATGTATATGTACATTCTCACAACTGCACAAGTTAAATTTGTCAAGAAACAGTAAAAGAAAGTAAGACTTTTATTAATCAGCTGGGGGCTGTTTTTACCTGACTGGTTCTGCTGTTTCACAGTTGCAGCTTTGGAGTTATTCTGCTGGCTGCCTGAAGCTGATGAGTTTACTGAGTTTGATCCACTAGAACTAGTACTGCCAGCTTTATTGGCTAAAAGACAATTATCACATCAAGTTAATCAGAATATGTTATACTAACAGTAAAACTGCAAGTAATGATCTCTGTTAGAATATGAAAGAAATTTCATTCATAACATCCCTCCATAAGAATATAAGAAATTCAATAGATAAAAAGCCATGTAAAAACTGGATGTCGTAGTTAAAAACCTACAATGAGCGCCAAAAGTGTTGAAACATTTGGCACTGTTTTAGTACCTTGGACAAATTTTACCCTTCACCCCTTTGATATAGCCTCCCCCCCAAGATTTACTATTTGCAAGACTTGCCTCGTTTTTGTACAACATCGAAAAGGGGGAGTGGGATTGGCTCATAAGCTACAATGGATGTAAAGTGGAAAATGGGAATGTTAAATTAAGTATTCATTTCAACCAACTGTCTCAGGGACTTTGTTACTCATTGTAGGGTCATTACCATAATCCTTAAGAAATCAAACTAGTTTGAAATCATTTTAACTTGAAATCCACTTTAAACATCAACATCGACGCAATTACAAATGTAGAAATGACTTTTCTGAAGCTAGTACCTGAGGAAACTGGAACCTTAGCATTTGCAGCAGCTGCAGAATTAGCAGCAGCAGTAGCTGAAGCACTGAACACTGTCTGCGGCACAAGGCGAGGCATGAGTGGAACAAGCCTTCTCCCCTCTGCTGCCCATTCAGCACAGCTACCTGCACCATAAATGCTACAAATAGAAAAAAAGATAAATAATAGTTCATTAGTAACATACAAATCTTGTGTTACCAGGTTATAGCGCACTGTGACCTTATAAATTATATCATGGTGTGAAATTCTAATAAATTCCCAAGCCTTTATTTTGACAAAATGTGCATGAAATTTTTTCCTAATTTCACTCATCACCATTTGATTACCCATACTAATTTGTATGTCAGACATAAAATCTAAGAGTCAATAGTTCAAGTATGGACAGTGTCACATGTTGCATTCTTGGGGAAGACACCTATCTCTAGCAACACTTTTTTTAAAATGTACACAAAAGAAAACTTGCATCTTATCCAGAGGTGGTGTTAATTCGGATGGGGCACATAACATACAACGACATAGCTCGGCCTCCTGATTGAAATTTCAAGAACTTTCCATTACTTAAACTGAACCATTTCAATCTAATATGTACCTTTCAGCCACAATGCCCAGCCTGTCATCACTATATGCTCTTCGTACTTCAGCTCTATGACGTTCTGTTGATATACTGTCAATTTAAAAACAAAAAATTAGGAACAAATGTTTTTTTGATTGAAGTTATTATTCTAAACATCACACACACTTATTATCAATAACAACATTCTGTCAAATTTTTTACCTGAGCTGAGTCCCAAGATCCTGCAAGATCTTCTTTTTAGAACTGTAAGAAATCATAAAAAAAAAACAACAACAAACAAACAAGTTTTACTAACTACAAAAAAAGTCAGCTTATTATTCAATAATTATTTTGTGCAAGAAACAGTAGCCAATGGTTAGGATGTTGAATTCTGGATTCACAGGTCCAGGGTTGGAGCTCTTCCGGGGTCACTGTAGTGTGTTCTTGGGCATGATATTTTTCCCTCGTAGTACCTTTCTCCACCTGCATGTGTAAGTGGGCACTAGTAAAATAAATGCAGGGGTTAAGGTCATTGCCCTGAAATAGAACTGAACACAATTTTTTAACCAAACTTCGCCTACTGGTTTATTACTTTATGGGAACTTAAATTTTGAAATAAAAAAGGGGGGTCACCAGATTCGTTTAGGAGCAGGAAGACCTTGTATATTCCATATAATTCCTTTAAAATTCCTCTGCGACTACTAGCAAAGTACACGATTTTAGCGATAATTTATTTCTCAAACACAAGAATTGATCTGTTTTCATTTTACAGAAAGAATTTGATCGCTACACCCAAAATATGAGAAAAAAATGATAGGTCACCAGACTCGTTTACGAGAAAGCGACAGTTTACTTCTCTCGCGGACTAAGCCACATAGAAAAAAGCCGCCATTTTATTTATGTGCGCGCGCTCGCGCGCGCTTATCACGCGTAAAATTCTGCGCAGTAAGGATGCGCAATGCAATACAGGGCAATGACCTTAACTCTGCAGTGGAATAGCATTCCATCCAGGGGGTGTAAAAAACTCCTAATAATTTTTATACCACAGAAACCAATGATTAACCCCCACCTAATTGGTAATAATTGGCAACTCACCGACTTAATTCTCCTTGGGCCCTAAAAGCACTGATGATTGAGGAATATGCTTCCAGCTCTGAAAAACAGTCAATAAAATCACACTTGATTATTATTTTTTTTATCCTGATTATTTTGTTTCATTGCAAGATGTACACAAGATACCATAAAAATAATATTGACTGCAGTATAGATGCAGTTGTTGATAAGACAATACAACAATTTGATGGGACACCAAGTTGACAATTTCAAATCTGTGCTCTTAGAATAATTGCAGGGTACCCGAATGCTCTTACCGTAAATGATCTAATAAACGCCCGGGGCGTCTATTAAATTTTTGGGTCCTAGGGGAGGCGTTAAATAGATATGAGGTGTTTATTAGAGAGAGGCGTTTATTTCAATTTAACAGTAGCAACGTCAACACAACTAATAGGATGGGTAGTTTTCTACTGGAGTAAGATACATAACAGAGTTTGTAAGTAGGAGACTAATCTAATCTGCGCTAATGCAAAGCCTTGAGATGCCGTTCATAGTTCGATATCGACGTTTTTTTATCGTCATCGGGGTTAACCATGTTGGCGTTGTTGGCCTCTTCGATGTCCGAGTCAAGCAAAAAACTAACTTTATTGCGTGAAATTACTCTATGGAGCATTTCCTTGGTTTTTGAGATGATTCCTGGAGGGGGGCGTCTATTAGACACGGGGGGTTTATTAGAGAGGGGCGTCTAATACAAACTTAACACCTCAGAGGGGGCGTTTATTAGATAAGAGGCGTTTATTTGAAGGAGGGCGTTTATTAGATCATTTACGGTATGTAAGAAATCTTTGGTGCCCTATACAAGTCGCCCAAAGATAAAAGTAGGTCGCCTGTAGCACTCTGGCTCTGCTAGAGCACAGCAATTTCCAGTATTTTTGTCACCTTTTGAAGTGATGTTATGTGAAGAATGTAACTTACCCAGCCGCCTGAGAATTCTTTTAGCTTCATCTCTAGTTACATCCATCATTTCAGCACACATTTTGACCTAGTTATGATTCCTTGAACTTCCCTGGGACAGGTTAACAAAAAAAAAACTTTTTAATACACCTACAGGAGCTTGATTTATAAACTCTTCAGATATCTAATACAGCAATCAATTCCAACTTAAACATCATTCCTTCAGCTCTTAGTATTTGATCATATTCTAATGCTAAATTGCACAATCTAAATGCTAAATTATTATAAATTATTACTCCTACAAACTATTATGTTTATCAACCATAAAGTGAGAAAACGAGGAAAAATTTAAGAGCACATGATCTAAAACTTGTATGAATATGCATTATAATATAAAACGGAATTTTCACCTTGAATAGTAAAACAGCTTTTTTCCAAAATCTATTACATGTAGTGCAAGATTAAAAAGTGATGTCTAAAACACAATACTGAAAGCAGTATCAATTTGATGGGTAACTTTAATTTTTTCAAATAAGGGCAAAAGTGCAAAGCATTTCCAACTGCTTACGAATGAGAAGAACGAATGAGCAGAGGGGAAATCAAAGTTAGGTGTTACGGGGTTGGAAGCTAATGTATCAGTCAAATCGAAGGTTCAACATCCCCCCCGGGCATACCCCGGGCATTTGACGCCTTTGTCGTCCCTGGGGGTGGGGAATTTGATCACTACACATATGGGGTGGGGAATTTGATCTCTAACCTCGATTTCGTGCTGCGTGTCCCAGTAAGTGAACGTGGGTTGATAAATCATGGCGGAGGCCGAAATAAGGTCCAAAATGGCGAGTTTAAGGATTTTAAAAGAAAAGATTGCCGCTTTGTGAACACTTGGATAAAAAGCGAAGGGTTACAAAGGCTTTTTCCTGTATTTTAGACTTGTCTGCAGACTTGGCGCGTGAATTAATTCACGGAAAAAGGAATTTTTAATGACCTGAAATGGATCTATGGTGGGGCATTTGAACGGCTTTTTGGCCCGGGGAGGGGGGAATTTGAACACAAATTTTTCAAAAATTCAAATGCCCAGGGTGTTGCCCGGGGGGGGGGGATGTTGAACCTTCGATTTGACTGGTACATAAGCGCTAGCTAAAACAACGAGAAAACATGAAATTTAGCTACCTAAGATTTTGAAATAGTAGGATAGAGCTTTTAATTTTTTTGACAAGAATGCAAAGCACGAAGCACTTGCGCGCAACATCTTGATCTCCGATGTACTGTTTGAATCTCGTTCATGCGCATGAAAGCTTAGCTACGGGTATGAAAATCTGATATTTGTCTACATCACGCATATCCCAAGAAAAAAAAGAAATCTTTAATTCTAAATAGCACCGAAAACTGATTTTAGAAATTCCTGCAGTGCTAATATCTTCCAAGGATGTCTTGAAATTACACTGTGTGAACAAATAAAAAGTAAATGGTTTTCTTTAAGTGAGACCTCGGGCTTTTTGACGAAGCTTCAGTGCTTCTTGTCCGATTGGCGCGGGAATCAAATTGAAATATGATTCATTCCAAAAATTATAACGAAACGCTTTTAAACGAAAACGAGGAAACATCGAAAATGCATTCAAATAAAAAAGGTGAAAGACAAAAAGGTATAACCGTACCTTGAAATAAGGCGTTTCTTTCAACGACAATCGCCAAAGACAAACCGTCCGCCATCTTTGATTCGTCCCATAGCAATACGCATGCGTTGTTATTGTTTACAAAGACAGCTTACTCGCGGGCTCAGCGTCAATTGGAAGGAGCTGTCAGGTTTATCTTTGGAGAGCGAAGTCGAACGAAGCATCGCCATAAATTTCACGGTTTCTGTGAACCGTGATCTAACAAGAGGCAGTTCTCAAGGTGAGATGGCTATTTAGAAATGTTTCTCTTCAAATGTAGTTTCCTTCCATTGGACATTGTCTGTAGATGAGATAAAACATTTCAGTTCTTCGTGCACGGAATTGTTCAAATTTTTTTCTGCGCCAAAGGTTTTGAAGGCGGGTTCATGAAACCTTCAAAGTTTTTAGCAAGAACATGCTTTGTTTATCGAGTTTATTTATAATGCAAGAGAACCCAGTTTTCGTACTGTTTGTAGTCGAAATCTAGGATCAACAATTCATTGCTTTTTGATTTAAATTTTGTGAGCAAGAATACATTCGATCGAGTCAACATGTCTAGATTTCACAAAGGTGTACATTCAAGTTTTATACACTATATTCTCAAAGCAATTACTTTCTCTGCGGTTGCGCCCTCGGAATCCTCAAGTAAAAAACGTTTTTAGGAAACTTGTATCATCTGCTATTCGTTACGCAAAAATTCAATTTTTATATTCAATTCGCCAGACGTTGTACGTTTACTATAAATTATGCATGCAGACTTTTGTGTAAATCAAGGTCTTTTTTCGGATTCCTCGGTATATAGGTGGTAACCTCAGATATGTTAATAATAAGTTGTTTTTTTTAGAGTGGGCTAAGGAGACACTTGTTCACTATGAGATTTACAGATACAAGCAACCAAACTTACAGACTTCTTACAACTACAGTAACTTGACGTTTTTTCCTAAAAGCCGTGAAAATCCAATCAAACCCAAATTGCTTGATTTAATTAGTTTGGCAAATATATGCAGAAGTGATCGAATTATTTGTATAGGTTACCACATACTGCATGGTATACTCTGTAGTATTGAATGTACTGTAAAATTCACAAAAATAAAAATTTAGGTGGGCCTATTTGAGGGGAGGACTTAAGCTTATATATGGGGGGTGGAGGAGGGTTGGGGCACTTATTTTCTGATAGAAATTTGCATTTCAAAAATCTATGGGTTTCTATTTGGAATGAGATACTGTGCCCGAAAATTTTTGGTCCATATTCACTGTACAAGAATACCACAATGGTAAAACTTGATCTAAACATAAACATATGAAACCAAAAAAGAACAAGTCCTACAGCCATGAAACAAATAATAATAATAATAATAATAATAATAATAATAATAATAATAATAATAATAATAATAATAATAATAATATCCATACTACATGACTCTTCAGCTGTTAATACTAAAACAATCACCTCAGAGCATTTCTGTAACAATGTGAAATGCAAAATCAAGTGCCACAATATGAGCTTATAATAAAAAAAAGTTATTTTTTAAGAGCTACAGTGTATAACTAAATATAAACCTTATGGGATTACATTATTTTGTGTGGGCTTATTTTTGGATAGATTTTTTTGTCTGAGATTTGGAGGCTTATTTTTTTGGGGAGGTGGGCTTACTTTCACAATTTTTTGACAATCCGGCAGGGGTATTTTGCAGAATATCAGAATGATGGTCAGCAGTTTACTTGCCGTTAGCTTTCACACTGGTTTGCTTGTGGTTAGCTTTTATTTGTTGGTTAGGGCATTACGCTATCGATGTTCCGTCATTCCACCATTCCATCATTTTGCATTCTGTGTTCTGCAAAATACCTCTGCTGATGACAGTCTGCACTTGAAAAAAAATAAAACTTGAGAAAAGGATTGGAGAGGGAGGGAGAAGGGGGTAGAGCCAGATTTACATGCCATCTTGAATAGACTTTATGCATGATCATGTCTCTTGATAATTCAAAATCCTTTTTTTTTGTCAGGTTGAACACTGAACACATGAAATAAGGTGCTTATTGCATACTCATGTGATATGGGGAACTCTTCTTCCTCCTCATCTCCTCCTAAGCATGACTGTCAATTGGTCATAGTAGGAGGCGGTTATGGTGGCGTACAGCTCGCTGTACAACTCGACAGCTACTGCAAAGTCATTCTCATTGACCCCAAGGATGCTTTCCATAATAACGTGGCAGCATTACGAACTGTTGTGGAGCCAGCATTTGTTAAAAAGACTCTAATTCCTTATGAGGGGGCACTTAAGCACGGATCGTTTGTAAAGGATCGTGTTGTGAGCTGCAATATCTCCAGAAAGACTGTGACACTTGCTAGTGGTGAAGAAATCAGCTACGACTATCTTGTGTTTGCATGTGGTTCATCAGTACCGTTTCCAGGTAAGGTGCATTGTCACTAGAATTCAAAATTTTTAAACTGTGAGTACAGCATGACTACATGTTAGTATACCTGCCAACTGTTTCTGGGTCAAAGGCATGAGATTTTTATCCTGAGAGTGCCAGGATTTCCGGAGACGATACGACAATGTCTGAAGCTTTCCGAAGATTTCCGAAGTATTCCGAAGACGTTCCTAACATATCCCGATCCCAGTACGTGGACGTGTTTTGCTAAACACGACCTCGTTCCCAACGCTTTCTTTTGTCAAAACTCTGTCATTTCGGGGAAGGTATCGCCATTTACTCATTTTACATGGAGTTTTCTTTTCTCACACTGGTTTGAGATTACATTTTCTTTGAAAATGTGTCGTTTGTGGTTGTAATAACTCACATTTTTCGACTAGGTATGAGAAATTGGTTCGTAAGCGTGAGTTGGCGTGAGATCGAAGTTTTCAACTCGCAGGTGTGAGACTCACGCCCAAGGCGTGAGAGTTGGCAGGTATATGTTAGTGCTTAGGGAGTGCATTTAGGAGGTGCGGTAGCATAATGGTTAGTGCACTGGACTCTGGACCAAGTGGTCTGGGTTTAAGCCCTGGCCAAGGCACTGCATTGTGTTCTTGGGCAAGACACTTTACTCTTATAGTGCCTCTCCCCACCCAGGTGTATAAATGGGTTCTGGCAAACTTATGTTGAGGGGTAACCCTGTGATGGACTAGCATCCCATCCAGGGGAGAGTAGAGCCAAGTTGCTGAATGCTACAGAACTGGGATAGGCTCTAGTGGTATGAGCCACTTGGCTTGACGCAGATTTTACCTTAACTGGAATCCTAAACTGTGCTGTTTGACTATGTTCATGTAATTGCTCAGCATTCAAGCACCATCATGTTTTCTGTCTTGTCCTTTTCCTCTTTAGGTAAAGTACCTTTAGGGACAAGCATGAAGGATGCTGAAAAACTCTATAGGGAATGTGCTGACCAGGTAGACATAATTTGCATGAATGTAATGTAATCTAATGTAATGAACCCTTTATAATGAAGTCCCAGGTATAAATCGAACCATGATTTTCAACCCAGCAAAAGCTAGCCGCCAGTAAAATGAATGGAAGAGAATCCCGATTTTACAAACCCAAACCTGGGAATCCTTTAATCCCAGTGTAAAAATGGCAGTTTTCTATCAACAGCTCATAATATTCTGACAGGCTGTGTGGTGCAATAAAACAAACTGTTTCAGTAAATTTTATGGCAAAATAATTATTAACCAAACCTGATATAATAAAGATTTTGGTCATTTTGCCACAAAATCGTTGTAATGGGGGGTTTGGGGAAAAAGGGGTAGGGGAATATGAGATTTGCAGTTTGAAATAATATTTCATGGATGGTCCCCACCAAAAGCCCCTTGCTCCCCTTCCCCCACTCATTATAATTAAACAATCAAATTTTCCCACTGTAGTACTAAATACCGTTGGCACCCTGTGGTGTTAGTTAAAAAATGATTTCATCTGTCATTTCAGGTCGCAAAAAGTGAAAAAATTGTCGTCATTGGTGGGGGCGCTGTAGGTGTGGAGTTGGTCGGTGAATTAGCCGCTGACTACCCAAACAAAAAAGTCACTCTTATGCACAACAGAGAACAAATCCTGGATGACAGATTGTCACAGAAAATGATTAAAAAGATACGAGATGGACTGAAGGCTCTCAAGGTTGAAACAGTTCTTGGAGAGCGTGTTGACCTGGATGAGTTAAATGTAAGTACAATTACACTAAATTCTGATACTACAAAATGTAAGCCCTCTTGAAAAGAAGCCTCCTAAATCTCTGATCTAGTAATAGTGACAGATAGGAATAATACACATAAATGAAGACCAAAGGAGGAAAAGACAATTTATCCTTCCACTGTTATAAAAAGTAAACGATAACCAGTTATTTCATACTAATAATAATAATAAGGCGGTTTCATACTCAACATCAGTCGCATCATATTCACTAAAGAGACAGTTTGTGCTCCAATGTATGTGACTTTGTGTATCCTTGTTCTAAAAACAAAAATTGACAAAAGCAAGGAAAAAGTGTTATGTTAATGCTAATGTTCATCCTCATTGTGTGGTTCTAGAAAATATCCATACCTCCCCAACAGAAATCTGGAAATTCCAGTTTCACTTCATACTATCCTTTAGAAATTTGGGATTTTGATACCCTGTGAGGTTGGTATGGATATTTTCTGGAACTACACAGTCTAGAAATTAAACAATGAAATCTTGAATAAATTTCTCACTGCATACCACCTACCATCCTTGCTGTATATTGTGTAGCCTGCTTCTATGTGTATGCTTGCTTCTATGATTAGCTTCACTTATAATACATGTAATTACTTACTGTGTTGGTGAGTTTATTGAACAAATTGACCAAAGTTGAGTACAAGCTGGTTGTACAAAATGTTGTGAGTATGAAATGTCTAGTAGCCATAAAAACCTGTTCATAAAAAGGTTTGTTAATTTGTTGGCAGTTTGATTCAGAAAAGCCATGGGTCACTGGGCCAGTTACCCTTACTACAGATCAAGGGACCAGTGTGGAGGCAGACTTGGTATTCCGCTGTACAGGACTGAAGGTCAATGCTGTAGCTTATCAGTCCAAGCTCTCAGACAAGATGGAGAAGAATGGCAGTCTAAAAGTTGACCGATTCTTACAAGTAGAAGAAATAGAAAATGTATTTGCCATTGGAGATTGCAACAATTCCCCTGTGTTAAAAATGGCTTACACAGCAGGTCTGCAGGCTGGTGAGTGATGTCTACCTCTGTTCAGGGATTATACTATTAAGCATTTAATCAAAACTATAACAAAATTCTCGAACATGATTGGCTATCAGCAGCCCGATTTGAGCACTAATAGGACAGTGTATGCATCATGCTTGTAATTGGACAGTGTAATTGGACACTTCGCGTCATTTTGCATGCGCTGTTGTTGTGCATTTTGTTGAGTAAACTGTTATGTTTTTCAGTATTCAGAGAAACGTTTAACCATTTAACCGGAGGCTACTTTGTTTCTTAAATTTTGTTATAGTTTTGATTAATTGGTAACAGGACTTCGTGTCGTTCAATCCTGTCTGTGATCATACTTGCCATCTGATTTTTTTTATATTTTCAGCAAAATTACAAATTTAAATGAGAGTATCAGTAATAATAATTATTGTTGGAGGCACGATGTGCTCTGGACTCCAGATCGAGTGGTTCTGGTTTACATGTAAGCCCATGGCCGGGGTCACTGTGTTGTGTTCCTGGGCAAGGAACTTTACTCTCACAGTGCCTTTCTTACCCTGGGTACCAGAGGATTTTTCTTGCGTGCAGCAGAATATTTCAGGAACCCTGGAATGGAAAGCATCCCATCCAGGGGGTTATAAATGTACATGTAGAAATACTCTTAGTCATGAAGTCATATTATAGAAACCAGAGATATGTTCTAGCCGTATGAGCTACTAGGCTCAAATGCAGAGTTAACTTACTGATAAACATTACCACTGTCCTTTTTCTACAGACGTGGTTGCAGAAAATATCAAAAGACTAAATGAAAACAAAAGTCTTAAAGAATACAAGCCTGGTAATGTAGCCATGATAGTGCCTCTTGGGAGAAATTTGGGGGCGTCACAATTGCCGAATGGGATGGTGGCTGGAAGTTTGGTAACCAAAACCATCAAGGGAAAGGATATGATGGTGGGGAGATACTGGAAACTGATGAAACAGAAAATGCCGTCCAATCAGATGGATTGAACTTGCAAAGAAACATTTCAGTTGTTAGACATTTTTAATATGTTTATAGTCAGTGTGTCTGGTACAAGCAAATGTTGTGTGGTAAATTTGGCTCATGTGTCAACATTTCTCTCCAAGAATAAGAGTAACTGACAGCGTCATTCCAATCACATGTAGACTGCGTCAAAGGCTCCAAAAGAAAATAATTATACATTCGGCACACAAAGGGAGTTCATAAGAAATCAAGTGTTGAGTGTCAAGACTTCCAGTGTCAAATGTGTGAATAGCAGATTCAATTGCAAATTTTATCTTACTGTGATAGTGCTTGTAAATACTTGTAGCATTATTTTATTTATTATTTATCTGTGTATTTTAGAATGATTTTAGATGATTTAAGACTACAGTCAGACTTCCTGTGAAAGGACACCTTAGGGACAGTATGTAAGTGTCCTCTGATCTTATAGGGAGGTGACCCTTAAGGTTGTTATGGTATGTCTATTATAATAATGAGACACCTTAGAAACTGCGTGTACAGAAAGTGTCCTAATAAAGGATGAAAGTTAACCCAAATAGTGAAAACTTCATGGTGATGTTCACTATAGTAAGATAGATCAACTTAGGCAAAGGCAATATTTCGGTTTAATTTAAAACCATCATCAGGCCAATGAATAGAATAAAAAGCGAAGAATTTTTTAAGGTAACAAGCTATTCGAATAACAAAAGTTCCCGGCTCACCTTCAGGCCATAGTTAATTAGGGACCCCGAGAAAGTGTCCTCTTGTATCGTATAAAAGGACACCTTAGAGACTGCATTTAAATGTCCACTTAACGCTGGTTTTGACTAGAGTAGGAGCCTTCATGGCAGTTGTAAAAGTGCTTATGACCTAGTGAAAGTCAGAGTTGTAAGCGCCAAGTCATAAGCAAGACGGAATCGAAACGTTTCCATTTTCTTCCGATTCTGCTAATGACTCTGTCGTTTATGATCCAGTGAGAACTACATTGTCGAAGTCAAAAGCAGAAGTGGAAGAACAAATCAATCACTATGCTAGTTCTCATGCCCTATTAGTGCTTCCTTTCTGCTTGCAACTCCGACAATTTCAGACTAAAGTTTTTATGAGTCAAATGAGTCAATGAGTCATGAGTCAATGAGTCAATAAGTCAAATCTTAAATTAAAGTTATAAATTTGAAAATGGTGCTACCCTTACTAACAAATTAAAGCTAACCGCAAGCAAACCAGAGTGGAACTAACCGCAAGCAAACTGGCGTGGAACTAACCGCAAGCAGACCAGAGTGGAACTAACCGCAAGCAAACGGGAGTGCAACTAACCGCAAGCAAATCAGAGTAGAACTAACCGTAAGCAATGTGAAGTGCTAGTAAGCTTACTTGTATAAAGGTAAACCATCCCGGTTCAATAGATAATATCCTACTTTGTGTAAAAATCAGCTTGACTCATTGACTCATGACTCATAGATTCATTTGACTCATAAAACAGGGGACCTCCGACAATTTAGTTTCCGCTTGATAGTAAGCGACATAGTCATAAGCGAAATCGGAAAATCAGTTTGATTTTCACTAGATTGTAATGGTCTGTGCTTCTGATTACGACCCTGACTCCAACTCTGTTGCAAGTCAAAAACAGCTTTGATTGGTATGTTCACTTAAAGGTGTTATGGGATGTGTCTCAGAATGGGACAATCGAAGTGTCCTTATGGGGAGGAACCCCTTATGGAATATGTACATTGTGACTATAGGTAGGGGTAGCCTAGTATTGAAAACTTATTTTCAGTGTCTTGTTTTACAGTTTGGAACAGCTCTCAGCAGAACACTGAAAATTATACAAATTTCAGTTTTAGTCCTCCCGTTGTTCTAGAGTGTAGGATCTGTGTGTGTATGAAAAAAGTACTATTATTAATAATGACAGAGTGTTTTATTGTGTAATTTTTAGGTGGGTAAGAGATTGCCTATATTAAACTGGAAATATATCACTTGTCTCGTATCGGTTGTAGGTTAAAATAAAGGGAAAAAAAATGGTATCGGTCCAGGAGCTTAAACTGAACTTAAACTTGCCTTAACTGAGAACTAAACTGAGCTTTCAAGTGTTTTCTATTACCTTGATAATCATACTTGTCTAATCTTACTTTTGCTTACGTAGTAATCAAAAGTTTAATTTCATATTACATTTCAATTCCAACCTGAAGCTAACCTGTCAGACCAATTTTTCCGCATTCGAATCAATCTCATACCCAGAGCTCGCCCGTTTTCGGTTAACAACCGACCCAAAAGGATCGCAGCCCTTGACAACGAGGTTGCTCTCTAATTGCTCTTTTCGTAACTGCGTTACAGTGCAACCTCGATATAACGAACCTCTATATAACGAAGCCCTCGATATAACGAACGACATTCTTTGTCCCAGTAATAGTAAAATGTAGGAGAAAGTACCTAGATATAACGAAACCTCGTTATAGCGAACACATTTTGACAGTCCCTTGGCCCTTCGTTATATCGAGGTTCCACTGTAATGATGGCTGGGCACAGCTTATCAAGACGAACGACGGATGGGATAAATATTATAGAACTTGGAAGTTCACCATCGCCAGTTGAACAAAAAGGACATGGAAAATGAGAAACATGATGATTCTGATTCTCGTCCCCAGAGCCCCTTGACCCTCTTAGCCGGTGAGGCCTGGGGCACGAGGAACAAGTGGCTCTGGTCTGAATGGTCTGAATACACATGAGTTTATTGGCTAGTTCCACGTGCCCCAGACCTCGCCGGATAAGAGGGACAAGCGGGCTCTGGAAACGAGGATGGGAAACATACCAGTGGGAAACAAAACAAAAATAAAAAGTTTCATTGCTGCACAGATCGAAATATTGGACGGAAAACAAATACGCCGGCCAAATAAAGGGGTTGTGTGGTGAACGAAAAAAACAAAAAAAACCACAGAAGTGAGCTCTAGCGCAATACATTTTTAGATACAGCTACTCTGATTAAATTAACGTTTTACGGTAATGAAACACGCTATAATAAATGTGCTGCAAAGGATGCGCGATGCAAACAAGACAATCGGTCGACAAACATAGCGACGATGCAAAGATCTGAGGCTGGAACTTCTAAATGTATTTGTTGACAAAAATATTAGTCGCCGAGTAAGATCACCGACTAAGATGAGAAAAGAGGCTTGTTCGACTGAGGAAGTGGGCCCCGCGCGACCGTCCGTGAAATTGTGGCAACATCGTTTCCTCCGCGAGCATTTGTTGCTGAAACAAAATGTTGCAAAGTTTAAACAAAGTTGCGTCCCCAACGGTACTGCATGCGCGCGCAAGCAGGGAAACACTTTGAACTGTCTCTTGAGAGGTCGTAAATGTTTTAGTAAGGATGTTATTTTGATTTCTCAGACTTTGACAGGCTAGCTAGCCTGGTGTTTGCTTGTGAATACCCGTGCGTCATACTCAAATTAAACAAAGTGAAGATGTCATCTTTGAGTCAATCATTTGCAAGGCCTCTGCAGAGCCAATCTTAGTTTTGATTAGATCTTACACTATTTTCATTTATATTGATTGGCACCGTTGTAATTACTTCACTGCGTTTTAGTTGCCGACGGACAAAGATACAAAACCGCTTTAATAGAAGTGCCGAGCCGCTACTTACAAGCTAAGGATCCTAAGTCAGTGAGGTATGTATTGTAAAAACCCATATATGAGCAGCTGCTATTGCCAGTTGGAAATTTATGGTGCCTATGATTAAATTTAATTTAAAATTGAATTTTGAATACCGAGTTCTAATTCTGAAACGTATGTCTTGCATTTTATCGATCTTTGTCTGGTTGCCAAGTTTGACGTTTCTATATATTCGGCGATGTATATTTATGTCAATCTTTTCGAATTTCTGCTGCATTTTAAAAAATTGTCGTGCTTTATTTTTTTTCTTTCAACAAATTTTAAGCGCAGTTAACCAGTTTGCGTGCTGTTTCTTACCGTTTGGATTTAACTCTTGCTTCCTTTGAAGTCAGATTATTATCGCTTGTTATTGCTAGGAAAATGCTGTCGAAATGACGAGTTTAAACAACGAAAAAGACAAAGATAAAAAGCATTAAATAAACCCTTGTGTTTAATTTCAATCTATTTGCTCAATTATCAAAAAAGTTTACCCAGGCAAAGCTGGAGTGAATCGCTTTCCTTTCAAAATTAATTAAAAATTGATTCTTATATTGACAGTGTGAGCATTTGCAAATAAGATATGAAAACTTTCCTTGACAATCTTTCTCTTCCACGTACAGTTGTATTTATCTGGTCCTAATCATGTTAGATCTGCAGTTTTTTTTTATTAGACAGCGTTAAACTTTAGGGCAATTTTTTTTTAAGTTCCACTTATTTTCATTTTGCAGTCGGTGAGGTGAGTCAAACTAACGCTTGCAGCGAGTTCCGAACTTGTCCTTTCTAACTACTATACTGACTTTTCTTATTTATGTTTTTATGTTCGTTCTGCGAATTATTTATTGTGGTTTTATAGTTATCGATGTTTTTCTTTTCCTTTCGTCACCTGTCTGCCTGAAAATGTATTAACTATTACAAAAAGAAAACTACATGTCTGACCTCTCCAACAAATTTGGTAATTCGGCGTTGAAGGGTTTTGTATAGATTATTCGAAATACGAATTCAGAGTTCTTGTCGAAAAAAGTCGACCTTTCGCTATAAATGGTTAATGAGGAACAATTAGTTTAATATAGGATAAATGACATCCGTGTAATTTTTTAAATATTTTCCTTTTTAAAATGGCCTGAATCTTCATTATTTCTTAAGTTTATTTTGGCCGTTTTTAGATCCCCTAAACATTTACTACACAAAAAAAAAAGAGATATAGTATATATTTAAGAAGCGATATCAACCAAACACGTCTTCCTTGGAATTCTTTACTTCCTCGACACGTTTGAAAAATTGCTCATCTGCAAAATGATCATATTTGCCTTTTTTTCTGAAACAACAACAACAACAAAAAATGTCAGGGAACAATACGGTGGTTAGTTTGGGTTGTTGAGACGAATTCATGCATCAACAACAACTGAGCCCGCGACTTCATCGTACTTGGTTCCATCTCGGTTGCTACGCAACGCGAAATCAATCCTTATTCGAGGAAGCTTAACCATATTTGGGTCTGGTTTATTCACATTAAGAAAGAAAAAAATGTCAGCCAGCTTATAATTATGATTAAATAATATTTGGAGAATTGCGCGCACATTACTAAAGTTGCGTCTATCGTGTTAATGTACATAGATCTGGCACACTAACAAAACCAAAATGCAAGCCGGCAAGTCTGAAGAAAACAGATTTTACTTTTTACATTTTGTTAGTTTCCAAACGCTTAAAAAGTCTATTAATATCTGAATATTTTCAAAAAATATTGCTGTTGTGCTACTGATGGTTTATCTGAGAGTCAAAGCTGAGTCAATTTCCAAATTTAAGGACGTTATTAAATTTACATAAAGTTTAATTCTGTGTTGTCAAGCATAAGTATTAAAAAAGAACAGCTTTGTAGTATCAGTTGTTGAGTTTTCATAACTTCTTTGACGTAAGATGCAAAGGGCCTATTATTTTATTAAGTCAACGCTTCCCGAATTAGTCTTTGTTCTTTTACGGGTTAAATACAGATCAGAGCTCTACCGAAAATTTGCGAAATGAGGCGTTAGAAAAAGTAATGGAACAAACCCATTAGAAAGAGAGCGCTGGATTCTAATTAATTATCAGACGACAAGGTGTATGATAGGCTTACATGACAGATATCTCAGTGGAAGTTTTCTTTGCATTGATCTGATTGTTCAAAGGCTTTCATTGTGCTACGCAGGTGAAACTGATGGCTATGGAAGAAAACACTGCGACGTTCATCCTTCTGTTTCTTGGAACAATCCTCGCTGATCAGCAACCCTGTAGAACTCTACAATCAATTTCGAACCGTGCACTGAATGGTCACGTGATAGGAGTAGCGAAGACTTCTTCGGTGGAGAAGTGTCAAATTAAGTGCGAAAAAAATCCAGACTGCTACAGCATGAACTACATGTTTTCCTCAAAATCCTGCGAGCTAAACAAGGGAACTAGATTGTCGCACCCACAAAAGTTCCTTTTGCGAGAAAACACAGTTTATTTTGACAATCTTCACCGGCAGTACCACGCATGCGTGCACCCTCCGTGTCAAAATGGTGCTTCTTGTGTAATATTGGCGCAGAGTCCTGGATACGAGTGCAAATGTCAGCCAAGTTACAGTGGCTACAATTGCCAAGGTAAGAGATTCAGTTGCTATCATTTAAACGTTAAAGAGAAAATTTCCGTAAAAGCTCTATCTCCTTGTAAAAGGCCTTTAGGAAAACTGGATGATGGTAATGAAATTGTTACATATGACGTGTTGCTGCTCATTATATCCGGTTTACACTATAAGCGCGCAGTTAGGGATTTCTTTTGCTGATTTGAGAAACTGCACCCATTAGGTTTTTGGAGACTTTTGTGTTCTTTGTATAACCGTGTTACGCGTCAGGTTGAGCATTCAATAAAAAAAGGTACTGTGAATAGTCAAGAATCGAAAACGGTAAGGTGTTTATTTGTATTGAAACAGAATGTAACGAAGAACCATTGGGGATGAATAACAACTTAATCCGCAACTCAGCAATATCGGCATCAACATTTGAGCCCGACAGCCCGCCATCCAGCGGTCGTATCTACAGTCCGGGAGGGTGGCGTGCCTTAAGTCACGACCTCAACCCATATTTAGAGGTGGGTATTAAAAGTATTAAAATTATATAATGTTCTGATTGACGCAGCCCGTTCTCTGAGCAAACTTTCCGGTTGGATGAGGTAATAATGATTTGTTTTATTGCAGTTACGTACAAGAGAACCTTTTTTCGAAGATTTACTCCTCGATGGGAAATAAGAATCTGGAAAGCAAAATTAAGGCTAAGTTTTTAACAGCAGTTACGATGGGAACTGACATGACGGAATTAAGATACTCTAATGCTGTGATTTCACATGCGGATTTTGGCGCATTCTAGCACTTTAAAATTTGCCACTTTAGAACTACGATAAGAAAAAGTACTGGCGCGATAGAAAACAAGTGACCGGGCGTCGTTTAGTGTCCGTTATAAGACGTCCCAGTTTTCTTCGGAGTCATTTCCAGTCAAAGCTCTTGCGCCGGGGAAATGCCATTTGTCCGTATGAGCTCACGAGTGTCCGAAATAGCGGGGTGTAAACAAGGCGAGTTGCCCGTATTTGAGTTCAATGGTAACAAGCGAGAAATAGTCGTCGTCTGACTTGCAATCCTGACTGAGGACTTTAATAAAAGGTTATGCTACACGGGGCCATTTTTCGTTCCATTTTGCAGTACAACAAGGTTGCATTGCCATAGAAAAAAATTAGAGTTATAACCCCGAAAATAAAAACCTGAAAAAAAATGTTGCGTTGCGAGTTGCAAGAAAAGTATAACTATTAATTATAGTTCTTCATCCGTCTGTGTAACTCAGAATCGTTTTTTCTCTCGCGCACTTTAAGGGCGTTTTTATAAAAAAAACCAAGTCTCTTGGGACTAGTCCCAGTCCTTTTAAAATAATTTTTTAAGTAATACAAAACACTCAACTATTTGCATCGTTGCGAGACAAGTTGCTCTTATCTTTATGTCAATTGCATCTTGCAGCTTGTTTCAGTCGTCATCCTTGCGTTGCAAGTTGCAAGGAAAATTGATTGTTTCCTGTAACACGATAAGGGTCAATAAGTTAATACAGAGAAATTGTACATTCGTTTGCTATCTCTTCCATAGATAAGATTTGTATCTGCAAAGCTAATAACAGCAGTTGCTACTCAAGGTTGGAAAGATCCAAATAACATATTGCAGAGCTGTTGGGTCACACAATACTATCTTGAGTACACTCAAGATGGAATGACATGGACAACGCACAAGGAAAATTCCAATAGGAGGGTAAGTCAATAAAATGTCATTAACAACATTTACAATAAAAAAATCGTTGTTAATATTCAAAACCTTTAGTATCACAATGAAGACGAAGTGTTCAACATGACACGAGCATGGGACGAGTCCCCACGGGAATCGACCCGTGGCCTTCAGATCCGGTTGGGCGCTCTAGCCAACTGAGCTACGAGAGACTCGTTGTGAGTTTGGGCCATTTACTTGCTTGATATGTGACACGCGTCCTGCATACTCTAGGATCAGCAACTTTTGCGTTAGTGATTCTAGCAAAGGAGTGACGTGGGAAACTATAATTAACTTGCTGCATGTTTCATTTTGTAATTCGCTCGATTAGTAAATACTGCGCGGTACAATTGAAGATAAAGCCTCAATTAAGTAAATAAAAAATGGAGAGCGATAACAGGGCAGTCTAGGCCTCTTGCTTAAGATTTGCTTGTGTAACAATGACAGCGCTGATGGACCTTTAGAGCATACTGCTCTCATGTCTTTAAGGGAATATCTTCTATGTCCTCTATTTTCTGTCGTTTCTTGCTGTCAGTTACATATTATCCCGGCCTTTCCTGAGGAGTAAAGAGTGTTTAGCGATTAATGCCAGCCTCTTCCCAAAGTTCTCCTTGGCCTTGCTTTCCAATATGGCGACTAAAAAACAACACCAAGAAGACCCTGACGTCGGGGTGGCGATAAACACTAACATAAAGTTTCGTAAGTGAGTTAAAATGTTTGAAGTGTCATGTGTATGACTCGTCATTTTAATCATTTCTATTTCTGTTCTCACAGGTTTTTCAGGGCAACACAAACGCTGATAGTAGTATAAAGAACCGCATTAGCAAACCCTTTTCCTGTATGGCATTGAGAATTCGTCCAATCGTGTGGGTACAACGGCCTGCCATGCGCACTGAAGTATATGGCTGTGACGCATACGGCTGAGCAGAGCAATGTCTTCCCCAGGCTCTTCTCTCATTGTCCAAGGAGGGAGCAGTCTGGGAAGCACTTTCAAAGATTCCTTTTTACATGATGGCTCGATATGGCATCACTGATCGATACTTTGATTTTGTTACTACTACCTTCAATACTACTTATGATATTCAACAAGAAGTCATATCTTGCTTCCAGTAGCAAAACTGAAACCTTGGCCTAAATTAGGCTTTATTATCATACGCTGTTCGGGAAATGCACGTCTGCGCTCTTCAAGAAAGCGGCCTAAATTGAGCCCAGGCCTAAGTCGATGGTCAAAATTTAAAGATGGCTGTTAATGGAAGTCAGTTATCTGCTGTGCATACGGGCGAGACAATTCACAAGATAGGGGAAGAGCTGGCTGTGATCCTTGTTGAAGTAACTGGAGCCGGATTTTTAAATTTTTGTTGTTTAAAAGGAAAAAGCACGAGCGCTTCAACGTTGTCACGCCAAAGTAGTCACTTTTCATGTTACGTATAGTTGCTTAGCAACACAACTGCTTTAAACTGCGGGCTCATGTTTATTATTGGAGACGTAATATTTGAAGACCCGGTCAAACGGTCCCACACCCTTGATCCCAGGAAAGAAGAGAGACCTTTGGAACGAGGTTGACAGTTTCAACATTTTGATCCGGCATGGCCCGACATTTCTAGGTGTAATGTTAGGATCGACCTGTTGGAAAAGAATAATTTGATCACCCTGTTGAAAGATTGATTCCGGGCAAACTTGCGTCCAACGTTTGAAACATTTAAAAATCGTGTAGAAAAGGTTCCACAGTTGAAATGTTTCATGTTTCATTTGGCCACAACGAGTCCAAACATTTTTGAAAAGTTGGATCACAATTCTGGACCACTTTCCGGGCGTACGGGCCTTCTTCCCAAGCACCAAATTCAGGTGAGAACTGAGGGATGGAAACAATGAGACTATCAAAATCCATCTTGAACTATTTTTAGATTCCTAAGTACATTAGAACGGTGTTTCACTTGAGTGTTTGCTCACTTCTTAATGATTTTTTTGCTTTATGCGCCAACCGTAAACGTGAACATTCTTGGTAACTTGCATTACTGACCGGCTTGCAATATATTGCCCTAAGATTTCCAATCAATAGCTTCTAAATACAATAGATTACGAGCAAATGTAATAATTTCAATTAAAGTAAAATTGCCATGAGTTTTTTCTGTTAATGACGTGAATCACCAAACCTTTATTATATAAAATTACACTAATGACATTTTGTGTCCTAAGATGCGCATGCTCTGCTTTTCTCTTTCACAAACAGCTTCAATCTCGTTCCCAGTGCCAAGGGGGACGCGGGCTCTAGGAACGTGATCGGGTAGATTTTGTCGTCGGTTCGTGAAATAATTTGAAAAACTTCGGGAATAACTCTTGGATATTTTACCCTTAGGTTTTAATAGCATATACTTAAGTGTATTTTAATTTTAGTCCTACGTTTTATACATGAGCCTCTGGCTCGGACATTGGGAGACCTCGTCCCACGTGTGGACATAATTGTATTGTATTGTATTGTAATTGTAAGTAATTGTTGGCCTTTAAGCATGAGCGTTTGCCAAGATATCAGGACTAGTAGACCTAGTACTACTGCCTCTATTAAGCAGCTTTAACTCTTATATCAATAACATTGCTAAATGCAATAACGGAAGTACCACATCATGACAAATCTTTTGTTGGTTGGTGATTGACGTTGCTCCCGGAACAAATTTAATCAAATAATTTGTTTTGATCTTGTAGACGTTCGCGCTCCGATTGGGTCTCAAGAAAACACCTTCTAAGCTGTGTAACTGCAGGGTGTTCATTAGGCATCGGGGATCGGAGAATTCTCCGGCTACTCGTGTTCTCCGGCTAATTTCAGGCCGTCCTTTTTTTTTGCGGTCCTTTGTCTCCTCCGTTCTTCCTTCTCCTCCTTTCTTCTCCCTATGAGGTAAATAGAATCGAGAAAAGAGAAATCAACTAATTCGTTATAATGACAATCAAACAATATCATTTTTTGAGAAAAAATATATTTTGACGTTCAGCTGACGAAATGTTTGTTGAACTTACATAAGGAAAATCAACTAATTCATTGTAATGTCAATCAAACGACTTAATTTTGAGAAATATTGTAACTTGACGTTCAGTTGACGAACTGTTTTTCGAGCTTACATTTTTCCTGCAAACTAATAAAATTTTGCACCGGAGTTGACGATGATACAAGTTCACCAGTCCAAAGGTTTCGTCTCCATTGGTAAGCAAGTCTGACCTTGAAAATTCAACTATTTTTTAAAAATGTATTTGCGTTGACTGTTAAAGGGAAATCCGTTTCCTTTTATGAAAATAACAGGACATTTTACTAAAAAACGTGGATTAAATTGGGCATCTAAGAATTACCTTTTATTACATATGTAAAAAAATAGGCGATTTTGTGCAAATATGGTACACAATTATCGTATGTTAGTCATCTTTATCCCGCATACAAATCATCAAAAATCAAATCATCTTGAGGCAGCACTCACATGCATAATTTGTGTTGAAGTTGGTGAGGCTCGCCTCTAACTTCTCAGTTTTTTTGTCCGAGATTTTTATAAGATTTTGAGCAATTCACAAATGGTCGGCCTCAATATTTTGATTGACTTTGTCAACGGACTTTTGCACATCTATCTGAACAGAAACTAAATATTTTTAAAAAGTTTTGTATTGTAGAACATCAAATCTAGTACCATAATTCTGGAACATCTAACCTAGCACTTATTTGTACCAAGAAAAAAGTTGGCTTCAAATTGTTTTTTTTTTCGCGGGAGCTTTACGCCAACAAGGGGCACACATGGTTATTAATTTGTGCAAGTTAAAAAAGTTGTGTAATACAGCATGCTGATAGGTTTTAACATCAGCTAAAGTTTTTGTCTTACCACGTTCTTCTTAAATCACCAACTGAACTTTATTCTTTCTAAAACGTTGTCTATCATTGTACTAGTTTTCCATACAGAGGGCTGTATAAGGACGGATTTATTGTATTAAATTAATTAATTTATTGTATTAAAGACAAATTTGCACAAGGCCATTAACAACATCAAGATTTATAATGATTCTAGAATTTAAAAAAAGCAAGTTCTCCGTTCGTGTTGCAGGGTTACCGTATTGACTCCGACGTGAAGAAAATGTGGATTTTTTGTTGGGTTGTTTTCACTCTTTTGCAAACTATAACCGGTCAAACTGGACAAACCGGTTGTCAAGATGTACACTCTATATCCGGGTATTCACTCACCGGGCATACGTATCGAATTATGTCAGGAGTTCGCCTGATTACGTGCATAGTCACGTGTCAAGATGATCCAAGATGCTACAGCCTCAACTTCAAGTTTACGCTTAACCTGTGTGAACTCAACAGTGAAACTCGCATAAGTGTTGAACCAAAGAATTTTGTCTCCTCGGGGGATACCATATATTTGGATAACTTATATCGGCCCTATAGACCGTGCGAAAACGTGCCGTGTAAGAACGGTGGGACTTGCGTGACCACTAATTTGTATCCAGGGTTTAAATGTGAATGTAAAGCAGGATACATTGGACCGGCTTGTGAAGGTAAGGCTTAATCTCGTTCCCAGATCTCGCGGGCGAGCCGAAGTCGAGTCTCGCCTTCCGCTCGTCTACCTGCGAGATGTGGGAACGAGATTAGGTAAGGCTGGGTAGTGAGTTTTCATCATAATGCTGCCATACTTAGCATCATGTAACAACAAAGGTTTTGGCTAAACAAACCGTCCGTCAGTATTAGAGTGAGTTCGCAGATTTTGCTCAGAGGCAAGGATAATTTGGTAAATATGGCAAGGCATATCCACATTTTATCCGTATTTTACTCCATTACCATCCTTGCCATGTTCAGGTATTCTTTCTTCTTTATGTTTTTTTTCTTCATTTGTTCAGCACTGTGTTACATATCCAAGCAAATAGGTTTTGATTTCTCTGGGGATATAGTGCTTGTATAGTAACCTACACAGGAACACGTCTAGCCTGTGAACAGGCTCTCCGTTAATTCGAGGATGGGGCGATTTTTTTTAGCTCTGCCCCACTTGGGAGTCTGCTTGCAGGCTAGAACACGTCAAGTATTGGCTGCGGCCATCTTAGATGTAATGACCTTCCTTGCCAACAGTTGTTGTATTTTTATCCAACAAACAGGTGCACCTGCACCTGTGAAATTTCAGAGGCCCTTTTTAACCCTATCTTGCGTCCCGTATTATGGAGGTTCTCGTATCATAGAAATAGAAGTTATTTGAATTCTAAGTTTCTCTAGATCTAGGGCCAAGTAAACCGTCCGTATTTTGGAGGTGTCCACAGTGGAAGATTGACTATATTGGTTACGTTTCCTCGCTATACCATGAATACTAAGACACCACAGAGACACTGAGATTGGACCAAAAAATTCCATACTAATGACGAGACTAGCCTCCTCCGCAGGCAACTCCCTTTGTTACGGAAGAGAGACTGGGACCGACAAAAGAGAGACTGGAACCGAGCAAAAGAGAGAATGGGATCGAGCAAAAAACGACTTCCTCCCTACTAGTCCCAGTTTTCTCTCTCCCCTCTGCTACCACAGGAATCCCAACATTAAGGATTAAAAGGAGTAGCCTGCAGAGGAGGCTGTGACGAGGCGTCTATTTATTTAGGATAAATTTTGTTTCACGCGCATGAAACCAGGTGTTTGTCTCTATATTAGTGCAGTTGAACCCCGGTAACTCGAACTCTGAAGGGAAACAAAAAACAGTTCGAGTTAGCGGGGTTTTCGAGTTAGCCGAGCAAAAATGACTGAAAGTGGGTCTAAGGGAAATGGAAGTTAGTTCGAGTTAGCGGGGTTGTTCGAGTTATCCGAGTTCGAGTTACCGGGGTTCTACTGTACTTCTCGTTGCAGATTGCTTGGACAGCTTGATGCAGTACCAGCCACTAGGTATGCAAAATGGCAAGATTCTTGACAGTCAAATCACCGCTTCCTCTCAAGTCACCGGCTTTGAAGCGTTCAAGGCGAGGCTGTATGGTTCCTCATGTTGGAAGAGCGCCAAGAACAGTTCTGGCGAGTTCCTGGAAATAAACTTTAGAGAAAAGGAATACGTCAAAGCAATAAAAACTCAAGGCGATCCGCAGGAAGACAACTGGACGGAACAGTTCTACGTGGCTTTCACTTTGGGATCAGTTTGGGAAAATGTGACTTGGCCATATCACGGTGTTAAGGTATGTCAAATTTATTAACACCACATATGGACCGTTCCTTGAACTCGTACTTTACAGTCTTCTGTCGGTAAAGCAGTTACAATGTTGAAAAAAATTCAGCGATAAAATGTGGAATTAAAAACAGAATTTGTTCAATTTTACAGCTAAATCTTGTTAGGGTTGTTTAAGACTTGCTCCAAGTCGCTCGTTTGATTTTCAGGAGACCGCTGGGTACGGAGGGCGCGCGCGGGCTTGAAAAACAAAATAGCCGGACGGATCGCGGATTGGCTCGCTACACCGTGTACGGAAAAACAATTTCCGTATTTCCGCGTGGTTCAAAGCGATCTTACTCAATTAACTCTATTGACACAAAGAAAAACGAGCGACTCTGGGCAAATCTAGGCTTGATATTGAAGAAAAGAGTCTTAACGATTTTCTAAAGCGTATTATTTGCATTGACTTTTCTTGCAGAAGTTTAAAGGGAACCGTGACCGAAATCATTATATCATCCATTATCTTCGCAAACAGAGCTTCCGCGCTACATCTGTCCGCATCTATCCTCTTAAATGGCATGGCAACATGGCGCTTAGACTGGAGTTGTATAGCTGCTGACATCACTGGCATTTCACTACCAAAGCTTTATTTTTGTAGTGATGGGAACAGAATAGTTTGCTCGGCCTTTGACTGATCAGAACCTTCGTTAGGCAAGAAATTTTACGGCGCTCTTATATTCTCTGGTCGCACGAAAAAAAAATAAACAAAAAAACAACGGGCGTAAGTTTGCGAACGACTTAGAAATAGTTATAAATAACGTCGTGACAAAGGGGGTGCCAAGTTTTCCCGTTCACCCGAGACAGTGGCTCATGATAAAATGCTCGACAAAAAAACACTACGTATAATAAATACTGTGTAAATATATTTTAAAAAAACTGACCACTGACCAGTCCTTCAATGAATTAAAATATTTTTTAGTTTTATTACCTTATGTAAATTAAAGTTCTCGCATTCGCCAAAGTGTAAAAATATATAGCTTAAAACGTTTTACGGCTTAGCCCTTCATCAGAGGAAGTCAAGTTGGCCAACTTGATTGACGAAGGGCTAAGCCCAAAACGTTTGGAGCTATATATCTTCACATTTTGGCACTTTATAATCGAATGCGAGAACTTTAATTTACTTCCTTATGATTTTAAGTACGAGTGACACGCAGCTAACGGAAATTTTTCCGTTGATCATTTAATTCTTGTATCACAATCAACTCGTGCCACAGTAGGTATGCCCTTATCTACCCATCCGAAAAAGACTATGCTAAAAACTCGCGAAAGTAAAAGAAATAATGGATGTCCAGAATAAAACAACCCTTTTGTTAGCTTCTAATTGATGTTGCTTCTGGACAGAATTTAATAAAACTATTTGTTTTGATCCTGGAGATGTTCTCACTGCGATTGGTTCTCGAGAAATACCATCGAAGCTGTGTAAGCAGAACAAATGTGAAACGCGAAAAGTCGTTAATTTCACTTTTTGACGTTCAGCTGAGAAAATGTTTTTTTAATTTGCTAGTGTAATTATACTGCGGAATCCTTGAATATTGGTTGAGATGAGGGTTGAAGCTGGTTAGTCCGATCCCGCCAAGATTTCCTTCTCCACCGGTAAGCTTTTATTGACCAGAAAAGTTTAGTGGCTTTTTTGTTTAAAATTATTTTTTATCATCATTTTGTCTTTTCTTTGAAAGAAAAGATAATATTTAGTTGGTTTATTTTTTTTAAAAAAATGTTAACGTTTGTGCAAATATGACGATCGTCGCATTTTTTGTCCCCTCATGATCCATATGATTTGTCGAAAGAAAAATTCAATATTATGTCTTGTCTATTATACTTGCAGTTGTACCCGCAATTTTAATTTATTACCTTTTTTTAAATCTTTATTACATTTTCTCTTTACCTCAGAATGAAACCACTGTTTCTCTTGCCTATAATTTTGGTGACACTCTTTTTATTTTACAAGAATATTGTTTTTCCGACCCAGGCTGAATATTCTTATTTTTCTGCCGATTTTAGGCTGAAAATATTCTTATCAACATTTTTAGATAATACCGTTTGACATTTCCGTTTTAGCAAGTATTGCGCTATCAATTTATGTACGGTACATTGAACTGTCATAAGCATCAAACATTTGGCTAGTGCAGGTTTTGATCGATTAATTGGCCGTTTTTATACTAGAGACGAGTTACCCGTCTAGACGAGCTTCGGCAAAAATTTTGTTGCTCGTCTGGTTATGCGTCTCTGGTATAAAGACGGGCACAAGACGAGTTACGCGTCTAGACGAGCTTCCTTTCGGTATCCGTCTTTCAAGACACATTTCGAAAAGTAGCTCGTCTAGACGGGTAACTCGTCTTGTGCCCGTCTTTATACTAGAGACGCATAACCAGACAAGCAACAATATTCTTGCCGAAGCTCGTCTAGACGGGTAATTCGTCTCTAGTATAAAAACGGCCATTTTTGCCGCGTTTAGAGAAATAAAGGGTTTTTTTACGGTCTAGTAAATCAAAGTCATATTAAGTTGTATTTAAAAATTTTCAACTCAGAATTATGTTCTTTTCAAAATCTTAGCCTTCCTTTGTTACACGACTCAAAAAGTGGCCATAGCGGTGCCGGGAAACCGAGACTGCGCATTTGGTCTTGACCGTGCACATATCACAATAGCTATTTGCATTTGAATTGCTCCTTTGAAGTTTGCTCCTTTGAAGTTTAACATAACGGTGACCAGTCTGGCAAAAGTAAGGCTTGCGAATTATACTAATTAAAAATAACTCCAATGATTCTGAAATTATTTTCCACATTTTGTTTGTTAAATTTCAACTGCGATAAATTTTTCGCTTGTTATTCCACACCGCCAAAACATTCTCAGTGACGTGAAACATCAGGTGAGAAATCTGGCTGAAAATGACAAAACATCTCAGCGGCGTAAAACCTTATTCTTAGAATATTCTTAAAAATTCGCAAGTTTCAGCCTCGATCTTCTTATAAACTGCATTCTTATAAAATAAAAAGAGTGTATACCACGTTTTATTAGTATTGCCAAAATGAGTTTTTCTGGTTTTTAATTTGTATTGCAGGGCCACAATGTTCATTCCAACGTGAAGAAAATGTGGATTTTTTGTTGGTTTCTTTTCACTCTTAATCAATCTATAACCGGTCAAACTGGTTGTCAAGATGTACACTCTATATCCGGTTATTCACTCACAGGGCATACGTATCGAATGATGTCACGAGTTCGCCTGATCACGTGCATAGTCACGTGTCAAGATGATCCTGGATGCTACAGCCTCAACTTCAAATCCACGCTTCAACTGTGCGAATTCAACAGTGCAACTCTTCTAAGTGCTGAATCCAAATATTTTGTCCTTTCGGCGGATAATGTATATTTGGAAAACTTATATCGGCCCCCGGTATCGGCCCCATAGACCGTGCAATAACGCACCGTGTAAGAACGGTGGGATTTGCATCACTACTAATTATTATCCAGGATTTAAGTGTAACTGTCAAAAGGAATACATTGGACCGACCTGTGAAGGTAAGAACTTGTGAAGACCTTGTATTTTTAAATGATCAATTAACCTAGATGAAGTGCCGACCTTCGCATTTTTTTCTAAATAAGTGTCCAATAAAGTAATGCAATCTCACTTCATTTCATCCTCGGAGACCCAGGGGCAGTTAGTGGGGCGAGAGAAACGCGAAAATGCGGATAAAAATAGTGCGAAACTGCGGGGGAAAAATTGGCATATAAAAGTTGGAGCGACTGAAAGGTGCCCCTGGGGAAAGAGTCTTACCAGGCCATGGCCAGTTCAAAAAGCTCTCTGAATACTGCCTCCTGTTTTTTCCCTGCAGTATCACACCATTTTTTATCCGCATTTTCGCGTTTCCCTCGCCCTTCTTCTTCTCACCCCACTTGACTTCAAGAATGATCACTACAACCTCATTACCATGAGGTAAAACTGATCTTTGGTGTATTTGATGCGAATAAATTTGAGAGGAGTGGAAACGTAATAAAGAGTTGGTTGTATAAAAAGGGTACGAATACGTGAGAGACGAAAACTATGGTTACTGGACTTTTGCCAGAAGTAACGGGCTTTATTACAGGTTAAATTCTCTTCAGCTTATTTTTAAGGGTGGGGACTTAACAATATAAAGCCATCTATGGAAACGAGTTTCAATCAATCAACCAATCCGTCCGTCAGTCGGTCAGCCAATTAATTAATGAATCCGATGATCAATCAATCAATCATCATTGCTCATTTTGCCAGGTAAATTTTGAGGAGCTAGAGATCACGAAATTAAAAAGGTTTTGATTCACACTGACTCCCAAGTTAGACGGTAAACTAGCTAGATTTTAAACTATATTCCACTGTAGCCAATGGCTGTTATCACGCTAACTTAATCTCGCCGCCTCCAGAGTGTCCGTTGTTTTACATGGGAATACTTGGTATGCAAAGTGGCAAGATACTTGACAGTCAGATCACGGCTTCCTCTCACCAACCTAACTTTGAAGCGTTCAAGGCTCGATTGAAGGGTCCCTCATGCTGGAAAAGCGCTCAAAATGTTACAGGGGAGTTTCTGGAGGTGAACTTTTCGAGTCAAAACAAAAGAAATATATCACTGGGATAGAGACAGAGGGCGATCCACACGCAGACAACTGGACAGAACTGTTCTATTTGGCGTATTCTTTGGGTTCAGTTTGGAAAAATGTTACCCAACCACAAGGGGGAAATATTACGGTATGTGAAAACCTGAGCGAAAATACCGCACTAGTCGTACTTGTTAAGATATGTTATATAATAATCAGTTAGTGTTACATGCTACCCGGAGAAAGAATTCTAAGTTCTTGTAACTGGAGTATGATGGTGCTGCATTGTTTTCCGACTTTCGACATTCTGATTTTCGTGTTATAGGATTCGATTCGCTCTACTTTCAAAGGGTCGTTATTTTCGTTGATCGCTACTTTGGGGTTTACTGGCAACTATGAAATTTCATCGTTAATTTCGAGGGTTGCTACTTTCAAACTTTCAGATTAACACACTGCAGGACTTCCGAGGGGTTACCTGCTAGGCGCTGAGAATGGAAATTGCTGGTGCACTGGACAGCAGTTTGTGATCTTAAAAGAGCCCAAAGCCCAGCGGCGGACTGACTACATTTAAAACGTTTTCTTTCTTTTTTTTTGCAGATATTCAAGGGAAACAGTAACCGAAACTTCTTCAGCCATCACTTATTTTCTAAACAAAGCTTCCACGCTACAGCTGTTCGCATCTATCCTCTCAAATGGCACGGAAACATGGCGCTAAGACTAGAGCTGTTTGGCTCCTGACTGAAAACAGCTGTTTCATCTCGTCACCATATCTGAGCTTTTACAGCATTAGGACAAAATAAGTTTGAAGCGAACGGTTTCAAGGGCTTATCACTTGGCTTATGACCCCTCCCCAAAATTAGCGCATACACCCCCCCCCCCCAAAAAAAAAATATCCCAGGCGCAAAATAGCCCTCCTTCAGTATTTTGAGCCTTGTGATACTCATTTACAGACTGTAGCAGAATCGTTTTCTGCATTTCTTCTAAATGTTGTTAAGCGAGTTTTCCATGCGGTATTCTGATGCGCACAAAAACTTACTCAAAAACTGTGGCAACTCAGCTTTGCCTTGAAATTACTCAAAGAAGTCGCTTACCGTAATTCTAGGGGTAAGCTGTTCAACAACTGAGCACCACTGTATGAAAAACTTTCCTTTAAATAGTCAGTGCGTGGTTGTGGGAGGGCTAATTTGTTTTCAGTGCCCCTTAAACGGTACTGGAGCATTCACTTGAAGTCAGATATTTTGGTATCAGCCCATACTAGGTCTTGTACATCATGATAGCTTTAATATAATTCTGTTCATAGAAAATAATGAAAATGGCTGTTATACTTTATTCCTACATTTATATTATTTTATTGTTTGTATCTTGATTATCTTGATAATCTCGATAAAGATATATGTATTATTAAAAAACTAATTATAAAAAACGCTTCGAGTATGAGCTCTTCGTCGGAACATATCAATCTATTGTAGGAATAAGTATATCCGTAGATGAATATTTACAATAGTTAAGTAAAAGAAATAGTTACAAAAATAAAGTGTTATTTTTAACAAAAAAGTTAGCAACTTTGTTTATACGTGGTCTGATCAAGTAAGAGGCTTGTGTGGCCGTGTACATGAAACAAATTAATGAAGATGAACTTTTCAACATGACACGAGCGTGGGACAAAGAAAAATTCTGAGTCTCCGACGGGAATCGAACCCTTGGCCTCCAGATTACAAGTCCAGCACCCTAACCTTTGGGCCACGCTGCCTTCTCCTAAATTGATATATTTACCATGTTTACTAACCACGTCTAAATGGGCGACAAATGGTGTATTTGTGCGTGGTCAGATTACAAATGCAGTGTTAATGGGTGGCAGAGACCATACCTTAGTGTCCCTTTATGCGAGGTGTCCTTTGGAGGTTACAGTGTTCATGTGTGGCCAGCTAGGACCATGACTCGGTGTCGCCTTATGAGAGGTGCCCCCAACCCCACTCCTGGAGTTTACAGATAAAGTGTTTATGTGTGGACCGGGATACTTATAAGAGGTGTTCCCTTCCTGGGGTTGCTTTACGGCCGGGGCGGCTTTACCATGTTTTTTTTTTTTACCACCTATCACATTATTGTAAACCAGATAATTGCTCGCTTAACTTTTGTAGTGCCTGTTTCGAGGCGGAAAACTTTTTCTCTGTTGTTTTGGCGTTCAGTTGTCGAAGTGTTTTCGCCACAAGAAGACTAGACCTATCAAACAAGAAACACTGAACGTAATTTGCGCCGTGCGCCAAAGTCCACCTTCTCGAGGGAAGGATCAGGCGATGCTTTTTGACGTTTATTTGGAGTATTTCGCGAAGAACTTCCTGGTGTCGGTCCCAGTCTTCGTGGCACGCCTCGATCTGTGTTCTCAAATCGTTGAGGCAGACATTTTCGCAATCGGCGAGAAAAACGGCGATTTGATTGTCGAACTTGTGTTTATCTGCCAATAACAAAGCCTCAAGCCCAAGTTGTTTGATATAAATGTACGAGTTGTTAATAGCATTCTGATCAACGATCACTTGTACTTTTTCCAGTACTTCTTGCGGCAGTATTTCAAACACGCGTTTTTTGCATTCTCTGAACACTGGAAAGTTGTCACCATAGAAGTTAAACATGCTGCTGGTTAAATTCTTGGCGAGTTTTATCTGTGTGTTAGTTTGCGGCTTAAGCCGTCGGATTCCCTGCATGTCAATAGCAAACTGCGTGAACAGATCCGATAAATCAACATGATACTTGGCTAGTGTTTGCGTCGCGCTACTCTCAGCAGGAACTAACCCTTTCAAGTCGCCTTTTGCCTCAACTGCGTCAACAAGTGTCTCGTATTTGGGCAACAAATCGCTGATTTTTACTTGAAGCCTTCTGAGTGTCGTGTGGATATCCGCGATATCATCTAATATTGACCCCACGGCGGGTCCATCGGTGACGGTATTGCCCTGTAATTCCGCCGCCTTGCTGTGACAAGCGTTACACACTCGCACGTACAAACAGCCGGCTGGTTCTTCATCCGGGGAACCGATAATGTTGATGAGCGTCCACTGTACGGTACCAGACTCTTTAGCGGGGTACAGGATGAGGGTTTCCGAAGAACAAGATGAGCAGATTATTGCGCCACAAACCCTGCGAAGCAGAAAGCCATATGTCAATTAATCAACAGACACCTTAACATGGGATTAACTTTATTTTCAGTAAAGTTTGCACTTTTCGAGCTTACAATGTAGCCAGACGATTTTCACATTGTCGATCCCCACAAACTCCAAAACAAAAAGTCATCTTCAAGGAAGGATTCTCATTTTAAAAGGGCGTGGTTGTTCGCGCGCAGCAAAATTTGAATTAATCTTTAAGACAGTCAAACGATTTCATGCCTGGTTGACCAAAGTCAACAACACAACATGACGGCAGGGCACCGTGACGGCGGTTTTTTCTTTCTTCCCGCGCAACCCAAAATAGGTACCAAATCATTTCCTGTCCTGAACACTCTCATTCTCGTCCCCATAGCCCTTTCGTTTCTCTTAGCTGACTGGACCTTGGCACGAGAAAACGAAGGGCTCTGGAGGTGTAATTCGAAATAATTCGAACTTTTTTGATTGGCTGTTTGGAACAAATAATTCCTAAACGGAAGTCAAAAACGTAACGACTCTCTCATACATTCTTTCGAAACATCATGACCGCATACAAGAAGACCGGAAGTCCTAGAATCTAGGACTGGAAATCCTGTGTCCCCATAACCCTTTGTTTTTTTGTGTCAAGGCCCAGCCGGCTAAGAGAAACGAAAGGGCTATTGGGACGAGAATGGAACACTCTAATGGGTTTTTAGAACTAGTAGCAGTCCGTCTTTTTAAATAGTCCGTCGAGCGTGCATGAATCGAAGAAAGAGCGCTAGTGAAAAAATGACCGTGAGAAATCTGAGAGAGACGCACGTCTCGCCCCCAGATTTTTCATGGACATTTTCCCACTCGTGCTCTTTTTTTAGTAGTCTAAAGCGCTATTGGCCGTTGAAGTTTTGAAATGAAAAGACGTGGTATTATGCATTGTTTACTCACTTGCAGTTTGATTTCGTCTCGGTCACTTTAAACTTTTTACTGCACAAAGTACAGTCACTTCTTGATGAGCTTGGCTGAAAAGAAAGGTCACAAACAGCTTTAGTCTTTCTACATTAAATTGAAGGGGCTCGTGGAATAAGGCCCTAAGTGACTCCTGATCTAATACGAAATTCTCCCTTTAATTTATGAGCACACACACACGGCAAATTGGAAGGAGAATCTAGCAATTAATCAGAAGTCACTTGAGAATTTATTCCTAGCACCCCTTCAATTGTGGAACTGCCAACTTCACAGGTTAGCTTTTTTTTTCTCAAAATAAACCATCTGAATGCAATGGTCACACGACACATCTCCACTGTCTGGCCAAGACCTGTACGCATGCACACAGCCTATTACCCTTGGAGTGGTAGCCATGGAGAGCTGTTTCGTCCTTGTAAGAACTAATCAGCATGGCATGGGCAGACATAAGGGTCTCACATAAGATCATAGACCCCGCCTTTACACCTTACACTTGGCTATGGCATCCTGATGAGTCCTAACAAGGATGAAACAGCTGTCCATGGCTGCCACTCCATGGGTAATAGGCCCTGCGCATGCGTACAGGTCCTAGACAGACCCTGGAGATGTGTCGTGTGACCATCACATTCAGTGGTTTATTTTTCCTCACCATCCAGTGTTTTGATTTCTGCCATTCCGGGATCTTGACAAAGCTGAAAGCTTCTGTCACAAAAGACTTGATTTTAGATTTGCCAATGTGCTTTGTATAGCCTTCGACAAGCCTTTGCAACTCTTCTTTGACATCATTGTTTTCTTTGAAATCATTCACCGGTTGAACGGGCCCATCAGTGTGATTGTTGTTTTTCTCTCTTTTCTTTTGTTCTCTCCAAATGTGAAATTCTCTCATTAATGAGCGGGCTGCTCCAAATTTCTGGGGTCCCACATCAAAACATCTCTTACACACCTGTTAAAATGAGAATCACAAGTGCGGTTAGAAAATTAAATAGATTTAAACCATAACAAGGAAGAGCCAGAGTTAACTGATGTTTCTTTTCGTGTACTCAGTTTTTCCCCCAAGTAGAGACATCCAAGATTCAACCCCAAAATTTCCACACTGATGAAACAGCACAACAGAGACAAGACAACGGGTAGACGGTAGACCTCAGCCACAAATTTATCTACCGGTAGGTTGATTTTTAAGGACAGCTTGTAGTCTATACAGACAACCATGGAGTCAAATCCCGCCTTACGGACACCTCACTATTACGGACAGGAATTGAAGTCCCGGCAAATAAAAATTACTGAAAATAACTCCAGCTACTACGGACTTTCTCTATTGTGAACACCAAACTGTGGTCCCAAAGGTGTCCACGTACGGAGGCTCCGTACGTGGCCTAATGGTTAGTGCACTGGACCCCAGATCAAACGGTCCCGGTTTGAGCCCAAGTTGGCATCACTTTGTTGTGTTCTGGGGCAGGACTCTTAACTCTTATAGTGTCTATCTCCACCCAGGTGTATAAATTGGTACTCTGGTAAATTTAATTTTAAGAGCAAACCTGGGCTTCTCCATCCGTGGGGGGGGGGGGGTATAGAATTGTCCTAGTCGAAATCGAGAATTAAGCTCTGTCCTGATTGGCCACGGCTTGAATGCAGACTTAACCTCATGTTACCTATTGGTAAGTCAGAGACAGTTTACATTGTACCCACCCTGTAACTAATTCCATTTGGATCTGGAGTTGCAAAGAGTGATAAGCGACGCCTGTATTGAGAGCACTTGCCACAAAACACTTCACCACATCTGTCATAAATTAAAAGATTAAAAAAAATGTTATTAATGTTCCAAATGTTATCCCTATAAAAAAATACTTTCAACTGTGAATGTCTCTACCCACTCTTCCTCCCCTATAAACAGTTGAAAGATGCACAGTTTAGGTCAAATGAAAATGAAAGTTGCGAAGAGTGAAGGATGAGAGTTGCTGGAGAGTTTTCAGTGAGCAAGGACCAAATGAGAATATTAAAGCCTTTAATGTCTCTCAAGAGAGCCAACTTTGATGAGAGCCCCACAACTTGACAAAACTTGTTCCGGGGGGGGGGGGAATTCCTATGAAAGAGGGGCAAGGATGCTCATTGTTTCGCTTAGGGGTGTAAATTTTGTTTTTTTGGTCTCACTTGGGCTGTTCTGCGCAAAACACCAATATTTTGGCCATAATGGTCTCGTTTATGGCTGCACACAAAGAAAATATAAATTGTATTCTTAGTTTTTTGGTATCTTTTAGGGGTCAAAAAAAGCTTTAACCACACGGAGATGAGTCTCTTTTAGGGGTTCTTTTCAAAATTTCCGATGCGCATCCCTGCCACTTCCATATAGGAGTCCCCCCCCCCCCCCCTGCCAGGTACTGGATGCACTTACAGGCTACACAACTGAGAATGGACAAGATATGAGAGTTTCTGTTCAAATGTAAGCAAAAGTTTGAACTCTTGTCATCTGTTGTTCTCTAGAGAAACACCTGGTTTTCTTTTAGTTCTCACCATGGCCTTATATATGATGGCAACTCTGACCGGAGAAGACCCTGGGAACGAAATAATCCCTCTCCACAGACAAACTTTAATACAGAAAATTAACATAAAAAAATATCCTTCAAATAACGTAACATTTTCAAATATGAACGCGATACGTGAAATGATTTTAGTTAGTGATCTTCTGAGAGTTTCATCAAGTCTTTAAGCTTACAATTAATAACTATACTAGTGAGAAAGCGCACGGAGTCGAACTGTCGAAGCAATATAGCTTATAAGTACTGTAGTTATTCTTTAGTTACATTATTCTCGCCTTTCCATTAAAATATTTCTTGTGACAAGTTAACAGCTTTACCTTCGACAGTGATGCTTTCTTTCTGTCAACGTAAACTTCTTCCGACAATTTCCTTCAGCACAGTGCGTTCGTTCCAAGCTCTCGACCCAGTGAGATGTTGAGATCTGACGGAGAGCTTCCGCTTTTGGCTCGGGTCCCTCGTGTTCGTTCAAAACATAGCTAACGGAGCGACTCAGATCTTCCCATTGCGCATTCAGAGACTTTGATCGATAAAAATTATAATTGCCGTGAGCCATGTTGCTGTAAAACGTGTACAAACACCGCTCAAAGCGATCTAAAGATCATCACCTGCAAGGTACTACCGTACTTGGCGCTTGAATCTCTTTCGAGTCTTTGATTTACAATGACATCATCGACACAATGTGAGTACTCGTTTCTTTTGGACAGCTGTTAACTTTATGAAGGTAGCGTGACAAAGCGTGACTAATTTGCAAATGTCAAGAACTCGGCATGGCAGCAATATGAAGTTTCTCTTCAGCGTTCTCGTTCTTTTTCATTTTACAAAACTTTACACATTCGTCACCTCAGCTTCATCACAGCCTAATATTTTGTTCGTTCTTGTGGATGACCTCGGCTGGAGCGATGTGGGTTTTCACGGTTCGAAAATAAAAACACCAAACGTTGACAAGTTGGCTAGCGAAGGAGTCGTTCTGGATAGTTATTATGTTCAGCCGATTTGTTCGCCAACAAGAGGAGCACTGCTGTCTGGAAGATATCCTATACATATTGGTAAGTATGAATTTAATTCACTATGTATTATTAACTGACTTTATATATAAACTGGAATTAAAGACAATAATTTGACATGTGACTGTCACGAGGTTTTTGTCTGGCTTGGAGGCAGTACCCCATTCCCGGGGCGGGTGGGGGGGGGAGGGCACTCCCATATATGAGCTATATAGGTATGTGCCGCTGTGAAGGGTATGGTTTTCAAGCAGTTTAGTCTGGATAGGGTATAGAAATCAGCGAGTTTTGGTCTAGAATAGGGTATCATTTGTCGGGAAGGTATTCGCAGGCTTATTTTATCCTTCCTTGCTGTAAAAGAAAAAATTTTTCACACACTCTTGAAGCCTTGCTGTCAACATACATATTCTCCCTACTGGTCTTCATACATTTCTTATAGTAGTTGTTAGGAGAATTCACTATATACTTCAGCAGATAAAACAGTTAACTATAGTTATATTCTTTTTTCTGTATGTAGGCTTACAGCATGGAATTATTCATGCAGGACGTCCATTTGGCCTGCCTTTGAATTTAACAACTCTACCACAAAAGCTCAAAGAAGTTGGTGAGAATCTGGGTTTTGATAAATCAAAAATTTACATCTACATGTACAGTCAATAACCCCACATGGGGGTGTTGCAACCGAAGATGGGAGGAGAGTGCGCTCTCCCCATACTCTTTGTGGCTCAGATATGCTATAAATTATTATTCATAGCCATAATGATCCTGGCAACACAGGCTTAGTAATCTTGAAATCATTTTTTAACTTATTAGAATTTTAAAACATATTTGTGTCATTTCAACTATCTATCTATATATCTATTTATATAATATTAGTATTTTTATATTTTATATCTATTTATCTATTTATATAATATTAGTATTTTTATATTTGTATATCTATTTATATAATATTAGTATTTTTATATTTTATATTTGTATACTTATTTTAGTATCCCCAATTAGTTATTTAGCTTAAAATACCCTGACACTTAAATAAAGTTTATGTATGTATGTATGTATGTTAATGCTTTAGCAGCGATGAAAAATTTCTTATAAAATTTAAATGTCATTTGTAATGTCTTGTGAATTGCATATATAGTATAGTTATGCGCTTTAATCAAGCGGTATACTATGGAATATCCCACAAGTCACTTCTTACTATACACACAGGCCTTTAGGCAAGTGTGTATACCAAGAAATTATACAAGTGACAAGTGGGATATTCCATAGTATACCATGAGAAAGTGTTGTGTAACTATTTTATACCATGCCATAGCAGGGCTGCAAATAGCAGTCAGTCATCGGACATTGGCCGACCAAAATTTGCTCATGTCCGACGAAATACCGAGTGTGGTTGGACATGATGTCTGGACAATTTTTTAATTGTAAATCATTTTATGGCAACAATGAATACAAATCTGTCTGACCACAATTTTGTTTTGTCCGACCAAGATGGTGTCTTAGAGGACATACCGGTATGTCCTTTCAAGTGAAAAAAAAAATTTGCAGCTCTGCATAGAATAATAATTATTATACGCTTACAAAATTTCGTTGAGCATAAGATCGCAGTGCACAATGGGAAAGTTGGGTTGAATACCGTCAAATCTACAACGGCTTTCCTGTTTTCTGATTGGCTGTATTTTCTATGGCATGGTATAAAAAACAATACCTGCAGTTTTGGCCTTGCTTGGTCTAATCACATGCAGTTTTTTTTTTTCCATTATTTTCACGCAAATGATGGATGTATTCAAAACATATCTGAAACAGAAACATATACAATTGTACTGTAAACTGTGTTTTATACTTTTTTAAACACTATTTACTGTCGGCCAATTCTACGAAATGTGGAAAGAAATCTGGAAAAATAAATTTAATATTACATATGCCATTTTTGCTGGTGGAAAATAAGCCCAGTAGACCAGAACCATTAAGTTACGCATTTCATGCATTTTTTAGGTTACAGTACACACATGATAGGAAAGTGGCACCTGGGGTTCTATAACTGGGACAGCACTCCAACATATCGTGGCTTTGATACATTTTATGGATTTTACAATGGTGCAGAGGATCATTACACACATGTACAGAGTCGTTTTCTTGATTTTCGAGACAACAAAGAAATTGTCAGGGATATGAATGGAACATACTCTGTTAATGCTTTTACAAAGGTAAGTTAATATGTTCCAGTAGCCTGAAAGTTTATCAGTTTATAGGATAAAACAGTGGATGCACTGAAATTCTGTATGCATGGGATAAGTTTAGTGTCTTTTCAAACTATGCATGGTTGCTGTTACCCAGACATTTCAAACACAAGATCGCAACTGTGAAACGACAGTTTTTGTGTTTAAATTTGTGTGATTAATATACTTATTTCACCCTTGCTGACGTTGAAAGCAATTCTGCTGACTGGTTAGTTAAGTTGGTAGAGCACCAGTTGGTCAAACCCAAACTGGACCAATACATACAGTAACTCGTTAGGTCTTAAAAATTAACTGAGGAAAATGTGCAGTAGATATTCTAGTCTTCTTCAGTGGACGAGGATGATTAGCCATAGGCTCTGTTTTCTGCATCTTCACTGTTGTGGTCAGTAAAATATTAAGGGGTGAATAAATAAAGTTTTTGTTAGTAGGGGACGTTAAAGAACCCACACAGTTGTCGCAAAGAGAAGGGCACAAACTTCCCCATGTTGTGGTCTGGGCTTGTACTCCAGTCACTGAGGTCGGAGTGGGAAATGCTTGGAGATACTTGCTATGATAAATCTAATCTACAAAATCTGAAGGGTAAATAAAGTATCCATATACTACACCATCCATTGTATTTTCAGCGTGCACAACAGATCGTGAAATCGCATGATGCCAGTACCCCCTTGTTCCTTTACATGGCATTTCAGAATGTCCATTCACCAGTCCAAGCTCCTAAACAACACACAGACAAGTATGCATTTATAAATGATACTATAAGACGAACTTACGCTGGTATGGTAGACATCATGGATGAAGCAGTTGGAAACATAACAGATGCGTTTAAGGAAGCAGGGTATTTGTTACAGTCCAGCCTTGAAAACTTAAAATATTTTATTTTCTATATAGTCTGTCTAGCAAGTGTTCCCAGAGTTTGGATGTGCAAAAATAAAGGCGAGGGCAATTTGCAGGCTAATCCCATCACCTCCTCCTCTTCCTCCTATTTCTTGCCCTTAAGCCAATTTTCGTAGAGAGAAGTGGAGAACTCTTCATCAGTACTGGAACGCTTGCTATGCAGACTACTTTTTATACTAATCAACAACTTTGATGTAAGTTGTGAGATTTATGTTATCTTTTTGTTTTCTCCTCTGTTATTTTAAGAGGGCTTATTTGAGAAGTTGGGTGGGAGATTTATACACAAGATAAAGTTCATATTTTCTTGGAAAGGTTTAATTTAGGAAATATATAATTTTTGTTCCTCAAGGTTGTGGGACAACACTGTTATGGTTTTCAGTACTGACAATGGCGGTATACCAAAGAATGGCGGCTATGACTACCCCCTGAGAGGACACAAGGATACTCTGTGGGAGGGAGGAATCAGAGGGGTGGGGTTCGTACACGGCAAAATGCTCTCCAGGAGTGGAGTGAATTGTACAGGGCTCATTCACGTGACGGACTGGTACCCAACATTGGTTAATCTTGCTGGTAAATCAACTTTTCATTTCTCAGAAAAGGGTTTTTGAGAACGTATGTGTTAGCTTTGGTTTGGCGCTTTCGGGCATCATAGTTTACTTTTGAAACTCGTGTAATGTGCTCTAACCAACCAAGGCCAACCAAGGCATTTTTTATCAGCCAATAAGCGACTCACGCGACTTTATTCACGCATGCCACTGGTTTCATATTTTTCTGTACACGTTTTCCCGCGCTTACCACTGGTTACATGTTTTCCCGCGCTTACCACTAGTAACATGTTTTCCCGCGGTTACCGCCAGTTTCATGTTTTCCCGCTCTTGGCACTGGTAAATCGCGTCAGTTGCGTCAGTGTAGCCTTTTGCCAGGCGTTCGGTTAATTGGGGAGCAGTGCGTAGAATCACTGAATGGCGAGGGGAAAGAAAGCAAGGTGTTTGGAGAAAGGGGCCGAAAGAACTATTTTGCAGCATCTCTTCGACTACATGTAACACTTGTTTTTGTCTCGTGACGTCATGACGTTGTCATGACGACACGAGATATATCTACAGGGAGAGAGGTGCATTCCATGCGTGTTTGCTTTCTGAGGCCGCCGAATTTTCCCGCCATGTCAACATTTGTTTTGTGATCTGAGGCCGCCGGAATTTCATATCAAAGAACAGATAATGTTTCTTTACAAAGGTCGCAACTAACGCGCTGGTTTATCAAACTGTAGGTTAGGAGTATTTATTGTAAAGGGCTTATTGTGTAAAAATACAGGCACGCTTTACTGTTCTTAAAATTTATTTCTTTTTTTACGTTTATTGCTGTAGGACTACTTCAAAAAAAACTGGTAGATCCCGTGGACATTATTTTATTTTCCTTGCGTGTCTTCAATTCGAGTATTACCCTAAAACGTGTGGGAATTCAACAGTCACGAAGACACACGCCAAAGGTCAACTCGTCGCTGTAAGAAAGACAAAACTTAACACCCAAATTGCAAAGTGAACGTCACGACTCTCTCTGGAGAGAGAGATAACGCTCTATTTAGAGATCCTTTCGGCTTGCTAAAAGGCGTTATCTCTAAATTGTCGAGTCCGTCCATTTGCTTTTGATAACAATCAATGTCTCACCCGGTTCTTGTTTACAATACATATGTTTTGGTTAATTAAATTTACGTGCAAGGGTTACATGTCACGGGTTGCGTTACTTGAGCAGATAATATTTTGCGACAATCAATTCAGAAACCTTTATCAGAGCAATTTCTCAAGCATTTCTGTCTGTATTCTTTTTCTGCTGTTATCGGAGTCCTATAACTGTTCAACGGCTACATGCTGGAATGTACTTTGAATTTAAGTCAAGCCTACTTTCGGCTGCTTGGAAAAATCGCTTTTGATAAGGTGTCGGAAACAAGTCGCGTGACAATTATAAGTACAAACATTATCCGCCTGACAGAAATAGCAACGATCAATTAGTATGCATATGAATCAAGATGGACGCTTAATTACCGTGATAGTGATCGGAATGGATACCATTAAGGCATCGATTTCAAAACTTTGTTTTTAAGCATGTAATCTTATATATATATATATATATATATATATATATATATATATATATATATATATATATATATATAATCTTTTTTCTAATGAACGACTCAAATTCAGTTGACTGCCATTCAATACAAATCTGTTTCGTAGGCCACCATAAAGGTGACCCACTCTTCAGTTAAACAGCATGTACACTAGTTCGTTACAGTCGGTAGACTGTTATTTACCCTGAAGAAGACGCCTATAAGGCGTCGAAATATAGGTAAAAAAATGAAAAAAATGTCTTCATTTGTGATAAAGTTATAATTTTCTATGAAGATGGAAAGCGTTGGATGCTTGTGATGATATATATATATATATATATATATATATATATATATATATATATATATATATATATATATATATCGAGTTGAATTGCAGAACTGCTTTCAGAGTGCTCAATAGTAAACTAGAGCGTGATTATAACAGAAGATGAACAAATCAACTGTACATTTGACTTGGCATTTTATTACTATTTAGTTTCGTACTACACAACCGTGCAGCACTCATCAGATAAAATTGCCAAATGCGAATTTACATCGTTACACTGATTTGAAATGCACATGCGGCCGTTGGAAATATGATAGCTAGAAAAAGTGAACTATTTTACAAAACAATACAATACAAAGTGAAAACTATTGCGTGACAAGAGAAACTTCAAAATTTAGCATTCTTCAGGAGGAATTTGTTTGCGTGTCTACATGATGTCACCAGTTCATTTCGCTTGTTCAGAGAGCCTAGCTCAGGTTTACAAATAATAAAGTACTTCTCCCAGAGGCATAGATTACATCGTTTAGAAGCGGGGTATATATATATATATATATATAGAGTGTACATGCTGTTTAACTGAAGAGTGGGTCACCTTTATGGTGGCCTACGAAACAGATTTGTATTGAATGGCAGTCAACTGAATTTGAGTCATTCATTAGAAAAAAGATTATATATATATATATATATATATATATATATATATATATATATATATATATATATATATATATATATATATATATATATATATATATATATATATATATATGTAGACAACAAGTCGATAGACTGAAGACTTCATCTGCTATAAAAGTGCTCGATGGTAAAACCAGAGCTGTTACAACATAGAATAGTAGAGTCGGACTAATTCAAAACCATTTATTCGCTACTCTGAGTTTCATGCCTCATACGAGGCAATCATCAGGCGACTGCCAGAAAAACGGTTACATATATATATATATATATATATATATATATATATATATATATATATATATATACACCCGTTTTCAGAAACGTTTTCATCTAGAGAGATATATATATAGGTAGATACTTTTGTTTGCATTCACGTGCGCGCTCGCGTATTTCACACTTTATATTGTTGTATGTGTGATAAGCATCACCTAAGTGAGAAAAACGTCCTTTTGTGTCTCAGTTGACTTCTCGCGTATATGTGAGAAAAAAATTGTTTGTCATGTTTATCCGCCTTTTATTTATAAAAGGGTGGAAGGTTAGCGTTTCAAAACCTGGACAGATATCAGCTTGAAAATGTCGGACTACATGACCACGGTTAGGATATATAACGACGTCAGTGATAAGCGGACCTTCACTCGGCAAATGGTCCAAGACTTCGACGATCGCGAGTGCGTGGATGTCGGCGAATTTAAAGGAAGGCTTTTTGAGCTGACAAAGGCATATTTTGGCGATGAAGATATCTCTTTGGATGATGTCAACGTAGGCTTTATTGGTGCAAGCAACCAAAAGACCATAGTGAACACATCCAACCAAGTTGAAGATGCATACGACAGCAGATTTCTTCACAAATCGAACGAGTTAGTATTATTTATCGAGCGAAAAAAGCCGGAAAAGCGCTCGGCACGTAAGAGGAAATCAGCTTCAACAAATGGTACGTAAATTTTTTCTACCAAGTATCGCGACTGCTTTAAAGCTTCTTAACGTTTTTCCTTAGAATTAAGCCAGCTATTTTTCTTTTCTTTTATACGACGCGCAGACGACTCCGCTGAAGACAGAGCTACACTTGGAGAGGACACCGAGAAAGAACCCACACGCGTGGAAAATATTCAAAAGCGCCTATCTTCCACGCATGGGAACCGGTTTTCAAGTGCCGAATATTTTTTGTGGGCAGAGACTATTGTGAGTAATATATTTTTACTTTGCTTCTTGATTTAAAAAAACGTATTTGCTATTCGTACGGCACCCGTACTGCGACTTGAATTTGCTATTCGTACGGTAGTCAAAATATTTAATTGATTTTCTACTAAATTACTTACTATTCCCAATCCAAAATATTATATTTACCTTAAGAAGAGTTAAGCGATTCCTGGGAGCGCCGTTTATTTGAGCCAGACTTATTTGCGTAGTATCCGTTAACTATACGAACGACTCACTTGACGACACTTATTCTGTCGTCGTGAGTCGTTCGTATAGTATAGAGACTATAGAGACTGGCTCAAATAAATGGCGCTCACAGGAATCGCTTAACTCCTCTAAAGGTAAATATAATATTTTGGATTGGGAATAATAAGTAATTTAGTAGAACGTTTATTTAAGTTCACATTTTTTGCTGCAGGAAAACGGAATTCATAACAGTTACGAGAAGCCACCAGATGTCCCTCCCTTTACCGAGAGGAGGCCGAAAAAGGTCAAAGCATCAGCAACCTCAACATCGTGTGGAGAAACATTTGTGCAAATGGCAGAGGCCTTTACTTCAGTACTCAACAGGCCAAGTGAGCCACAACCCAAACCAGAAGGAACGCAAAAGGCTTGTAATGTAAGTCATAAGTGGGGTATTCAGATAACTACAATACAAGAAGGAGAATACTGATTCATATTTTTATGTTTGTTTCCTTTATTTTAGGTTCGTTCCGTCATTTTGGGGCAGATGAAGGAAATTGGGGAACTTCTAAAAGAAGGAATTTTATCCCAAGCCGAGTTTGATGAACAAAAAGCAATTTTGATAAATGAACTCAGAAATATCAAACAGTAATTTAAATAAATTGTAACTGTGTCGATTTGTCGAACTTTAATTGTAATCAAATATTTAATTGAAATAAAAAGTGGATTGTTAACTTTACATTAAACGGAAAAAAAATAAAGCATATTATCGGCTACAATGCCTCACAATTGCCTCCCCAATTTCTCGCGTGACCTGGGTTATTAGAGAGATTAAGCATGACGTTTGTTTTCCCGCCAACGCGCCGTTTGGCGTTTGTACACGGACATGAGTAAGACAGTGACAAAATATCCAACTGTTAGTGATTAAACGATGCTTTCATTGGAACTTCATATGTCTTCTGTAAATTAAACGTCAATATCCACAATGGGCAACAAATGCTTCGCAAAGTTCGCGTGACACCTGAAGAATTGATAAGAGAACTAGACCCTGCGGTCTCCTTAAGCGTGCAAACAAAAATTCTTGTTCGCGGATTCTGGCTTTGGCGTTGGCGATGACCATTTCCACTGGATTAAGATCTGGGCAATAGGGTGGCAAAAATCTTAAAAGAGCACCAGTTCTTGTGATCAGTCGGCGGACTTCATTTAAGTGGTGGACGGGGTGATTATCTGCCAAGTACAATTAAAAAAAAACTGTTAAGGTTTATGCCTACCGAGATGACCAAACAAAGTTGCTTCACAATCTTACCCATAATGACTATAGAATTTGGATTTTGTCCATTATAGGGCTGCAAGATAGGCACAAGTTGATTTCTTACAAAGGAGAGAAACCTTTCTCCATTTATCGTTTGTTTAGTTGTGGGGCAAAGCTGAATTCCTTGTTGACTTGCAACAATAATGGCCGATATCCTCGGGCCCCATGATGCTGCTTTTGGTGCTTGAATTCTCCAACCTCGTGGACCTCGCCCGTAATTCCTTACAAGTCGTCTATCCTAAAAAATTAAGGTGACTCCTTAATTATTCTAGTCATTTTCGCAGCCACTTTTTGGGACGTCACGCAAGTTGCGTGACGTCCCAAAAAGCGGCTGCAAAGGAGACTATAATTATTCCGGACGCACTTGTCTGCGGCAAACTTACATTCATAACTATTCCGCCTTTGAAGCGATTGCTGCGAAACTTTGGAAAAATTTTCACCTATCGTTTAGTAATCCACTAAAAAGCTTGATTTCAATGTAGAAAAATATATATGATGTTACTAGCGTTTAACTGGACGCTGATATTTCTGGAATTCTGCTTCAAGGATTTTCCTAGAACTTTGCCATCGTGTGTATTTGGTCAATCTAAGCTGATTCCAAAACATTTGTAAAAATGTTTCAGCATTTTTATTCGTACATGGGAGTTTGTATAAACAGGGGGTCTAGTTAAGACTGTTTCCATATGATCGCAGGCGATCGCAGTGGATCTTAGCGTGCGAACGCAGACGTATTTCTGACTGTCGTTTTTTTTCCGCCGAAGAGAAACGACAGCCGAAAATACGTCTGTGTTCGTAGGCCAAGTGGAACGTAAAATAGCAGAAATTTACTGAACCGTGTGATCGTAACGATCGCAGAGCGAACTGTTTTCATACGATCACAACAGATCACAGATGATCGCAAAGTGTTGAAATGATACGATCGATTATCAATATTATGGCATAAGTTTCGATCGCAATTGCAATGGATAGCAATTGTATTTCCATATGATCGCAACGATCGCATACGATCGCGGGCGATCGCAGGTAAAAAAACTTTGCGATCGTCTGCGATGGATTGCAAGCGATCGCAGATGCGTGTTTTCATATGATGATTCAGCGATCCATTGCGATCGTCTACAATCATATGGAAACCAGGGTTAAACTGTTCTTGTTGGCTGAATAGTAGATCATCACTACGCTTTTGTTAAAAATAACGGTACTTACAAAGCCAGCCTCATCGATAAACACCATTTCTTCGGATGTGAAAATGGAAATGTTTTGCATAAATTGTTCGACAAGTTCTCTTCGCATTCTCACAACAAAACGTCTTAGCTGAAAGGAAAGCATTATTAATTAAGCATAATAGCACTGATTCGAAAAACTACAAATCGGTCATGAACAAGATGTCGTTGCTACTGTTTACCTTCCTCCTTGTAATATTATGACGTTGAAGACAGCGCCATACTGATGATGTGCTAAACTCTCGCCCACAGATTCTCTCAATGTGTTCTATTGCCTCTCTTAAGTAGGCTCCCGGATAGCGCATTACGTACTCCATGAGCATGAAGGCTTCGCCTCTTGTAATGGATGACATGATATTCGGCCTTCCAATTCGTGACGGGCGAACATTTCCGTATCTTCGAAATCGACGTAAGACATTGAAGACAGTTCTTTGTGTCACCTGAAGTAATCTTGAAGTTTCCTCGGAAGTTTTCTGAAGGCCAAAAACTAGCCATATAATTCGCCAACGGAAATCATTACTGAGAGGAGCTGGCATTTCTAGACAAACAGGTCGCATTAACCACTCATACAACCTATCTTGAAACAATGTTTTGAAACTTACGCTACACATATTCATTTCATAATCGCCCTCGTCTAAATTACACAAAAGGATGTTTTTCTCACTTAGGTGATGCTTATCGCACATACAACAATATAAAGTGTGAAATACGCGAGCGCGCACGTGAATGCAAACAAAAGTATCTACCTATATATATATCTCTCTAGATGAAAACGTTTCTGAAAACGGGTGTATATATATATATATATATATATATATATATATAAAGAATGAATTTCTGGAGTCGGACTAGTTTTCTGGAGTCGGACTAGTTTATATATATATATATATATATATATATATATATATATATATATATATATATAAAGAATGAATTTCTGGAGTCGGACTAGTTTTCTGGAGTCGGACTAGTTTATATATATATATATATATATATATATATATAAAGAATGAATTTCTGGAGTCGGACTAGTTCAAAAACATTTAATTGCTACTCGGAGTTTCATGCCTCTTACGAAGCAATCATCAGGCAACTCTATATATATTACAATCAATCTCTCTCTCTCTCTCTCTCTCTCTCTCTCTCTCTCATATATATATATATATATATATATATATGTCTGAATTTATCAAAACCGGGTCAAAGAAAAGTGACGTCAGTATTCTTGAACAAGTACGTTACTGCGCGAATTGGCTTAGAACGCCACAAGAAAGGGGAAAAAAAAGAAATACAGCGCTGAAAGGTAGAGAAGAGAGAGGAGAAGAGAAAAAAAGACTGACATTCACTTTAGTTTTTATATCATGGAGTTTGGAGATAGTTTCTGGCGAGAAAAAAAACGCGTTTACAGCGATTTGCGCCTTAAAAGGTGAAAATTTCCTTGACCTGGTTTTGATAAATTCAGACATATATATATATATATATATATAGTTCAGTGTGTGATAAGGCGTCATTGAGGCAAACTTCTAACTGTTCCAGCTTTAATTTACACGACGTTTCGGCCTTCGGCCTTCTTCAGATGTGGAACTTACTATTTACAAGGTTAAAAAATAAAATGTTAAAAATCCTCTTATTTTTTAACCTTGTAAATAGTAAGTTCCACATCTGAAGAAGGCCGAAGGCCGAAACGTCGTGTAAATTAAAGCTGGAACAGTTAGAAGTTTGCCTCAATGACGCCTTATCACACACTGAACTAAAATTACATTGAAGCACCGTATCTCTCTAGATCCTTCTACTGGAAGTCATCGTTTGGTAAATCCATATTATTCTGCATATATATATATATATATATATATATATATATATATATATATATATATATATATATATATATATATATATATATATATATATATATATATATATATATATATATATTTAGTCACAGGCGGCCCAAGCTCACAATAAGAGGAGTTTATACACCTCTATACAGTAATTCATATGTTAATTGTATGCAAAAAAGTGACTCTCGCCTTGCACCATATGGAGGTGTTGTGTTACGGCGGGTTGCACTTATGTTTATATAAAGCCAAGCTCTCGATGATGAGATTTTACTCTAATTTAAAATTACCCAGAAATATGTTGCAATTTTTAAATAAAAATCAATTTTTCCTATCGCGCCGTCTTATTTGATGTAAACAGACAATTAGCCGATTTATTTGTGCGGTATGCCTGACATGTTCGTGCGCGATAAGGCTAAGGGCTCCGCACGCGAGCGGTGTTTTGTTACATGATGACCGTTGTCCGTTGGGTCGAATGTAAATTTCAAAAATATAAGGATTTGTATGGAACGAAACGAAGGTGGTTCGCAAGCCAAATATATTGGAAAATTTTTCAATAAAAATGACTTACCTTGCCTCTACGACGCTTTTGGTGAAGTTTGCGTTCTCCCTGGGCAGATCGTTGGCGATTTAATGCCATTTTTGGTAGAGAGGGGACAGCGCGAAAAAAAAATCGGTTGAAATGGCATTAAATCGCCAACGATCTGCTCAGGAAGGACGCAAACTTCACCAAAAGCGTCGTAGAGGCAAGGTAACTCATTTCTTTTTGAAAAATTTTCCAATATATTTGGCTTGCTAACCACCTTCATTTCGTTCCATCGATAAGCTTCTGGTTCCATACAAATCCTTATATTTTTGAAATTTACATTCGACCCAACGGACAACGGTCATCATGTAACAAAACACCGCTCGCGTGCGGAATCCTTATATTTAGAAATTTACACTGCACACAACTGTCTTACTGTCCCAGTCATGTAACAAAACACCGCTCGCGTGCGGAGCTCTCAACCTTATCGCGCACAAACATGTCAGGCATACCGCACAAATAAATCGGCTAATTGGCTTCAAAAATCGCCAAAACACCACGAATCGAGAAAAATCACATCAAATAAGACGGCGCGATAGGAAAAATTGATTTTTATTTAAAAACTGCAACATATTTCTGGCTAATTTTAAATTAGGGTAAAATCACATCATCGAGATCATAAGTGCAACCCGCCGTAACACAACACCTCCATATGGTGCAAGGCGAGAGTCACGTTTTTGCATACAATTAACATATGAATTACTATATAAACTCCTCTTATTGTGAGCTTGGGCCGCCTGTGATTTAGTTGGATTTTGAGCCTTTCGCGTGAGAACCTTTTGTAGTTGGAATAAACCTTTGTTTTTATCTTTAACTGTGAAATCGTGAAGTTCAGCGCAAGCATTCACGACAAAGGTTTCTGAATTGACAAGTGAATCAAGAGTTTCGTATATCGTGTTGTGAATGTCACAACTTTTATCGAGCGACAAAAGTAGCTTTAGTTTTAGTTCAAATTTTAGGGGTGAGGAGTCTAAATGTTTCTTTATGTTAGATGCACGCTTTTGAATTTTCGATATCTTTACAAGCAATAAATAGACGTGAAAAGCGGTCTATTTTCAAATAAATTAGAGTCACGAGACACTAAGCCCAGAGGGCTTTTGATTTTGTTTTTTACTCGCCTCTCTTCGCAATCTTTTTGTCAACCGAACGCCTGCAACAGAATACACATCTCATTTTGCTGCCCTGAGATGGTGAAAATATATATTTTTTGGCTTTTCAGGTGGCCATCTTAATGACGAGGAGTTGGACCTTGACGGATATGACGTGTGGCGAGCAATTTCAAACGGCGAAGGCTCTCCCAGAACGGAGATCCTCCACAATATAGACACCAAAACTGTTCCTGAGTCGGAACTCGGTTTTGCGTATCAAGGCATCGGCTTGCGTGTTGGAGACATGAAGCTTCTTATGGGAGTCCCTAATATCTCGTACTTCATCCCGCCAGAAGATAGACGTTCTTCTCAAGCTAGCAAGTTGTCTCGACGAGACCTAGAAGATGTAAGTGTTAAATCTTTAAAAAACCCCAGAAACTTTCAGTATGGGAATTGAGGCAGCCACGCGCTCTGTATTGATTCTTGTAAGAAACTAAGATCCCGGGGGTAGGGAGGGTTAAGGGCTCTTCTTTTTTGCGGTAAGGTTTAGTGATGCTAGGGAAATCAATTTGCTGTAGGACTTCTGTATACATACGTTGCCTGTTCACAACAGGTCTATTTTGAGACGCAACGAACATTTCTAAACGATACGACTTGTAATAGCGAACTCAAAAACTTTATGTTCGATATTACAGTAGTGTAACGTATCAACTGATTCAAAACAAAAGTGAAAGCAAACCTCGAGACTGCGCTGTATGGACTGGAAGGAAATCAGCTTAAATGTTATTTTGTTGCAGCCTCCAGTTCCCATCGTCGATGTAGCACTGTACAACATCACCGCTGACCCATATGAAAAGAATGACCTCAGCCAAAGGTTCCCGGATATTGTGAAGAAGCTCCAAGATCGCGTGCAGTTTTACATGAAGGGGGCAGTGCCATCTGGTGAAAAACCACCAGACGCTGAAGCGAGGAAGGTAGCCAAGAAGAACGGGGCTTGGTCACCATGGAAGTGAATTGCTTTTTCTCACACGATCAGGCACACGACATTGAACTCGAGTTTACACGTAAAAAAGTAGCAGCTTGTGTTAGAAAAGTTCAATGTATATATATGACTTTTAGCTTTAATTTGATAGAATAAGGAGAGGTATAGTAAACTTGACTTATGGCGTATAAAAATATACAGTATTGTCGCAGGGGCGCGCAAGAACTGTAGGTAAATAAAGGCCTTCTCACCCCAGCCGTCCAATTGACACATTAAGTTTGTAGAAATAAGGGACATGGCCTAAAAAATAAGAAATATTGTTTTACCACAAAGAGTAAAGATACTCATGATTATATTTTCGCTTATAAAAGCAGTTGAACAAGGTTCATACAGAGGACATTTCTACGTTCATCTAGTTAACCTTGAATAAAGTATATCAAATAATTTACAAATGTTACAAAAAGCACATGTAATGTTGTTTTTACACAGTTTCGGAAATAAAACATGGTGTACTCGGTTACCATATATGTTGTCCAATGATTTTGAGTTTTGTTAAATTTGTTCTCCAAAATAATGTCAATAGAAATCAGCTGAAAGGCAGCTTAAAAACATAAGAAATATGTGGAAAATCTTTATAATTTTGCCATCAGGAGGTCAGATGTATTTATTTTCCGAATCCCACTGTCAAAATCCAGCGCGTGAAACCTCAAATTTATAATGCGGTTTTATCTAAAGGAAATGTTGAATTTATCACAAGCGAACAAGTTGAATTTTTAATTCTTTGAACTCGACATTTAGGCTCCGTCCACACTGACCCGGGTTGATTTGAAAACGGAGAAATTTGAAAACGCCGAGTAAAATGCCTTCCGTCCACATTAACCCGAGTAAATTTGAAAACGATACGCTTCATTGGTGAGCGTTTTTCAAAAGCTCCGTTTTTGGTGACCGAAAACGCCGTTTCAGTGTGGACGGTTAGCCCAACCGGGGAAAAAAGATGCGTTTTCAAATCTACCCGGGTCAGTGTGGACTTGATGGGCTCAAATCGCAAAGTTGAAATGTATCGTTCCCCGTTCAGCGCTGTGATTGGTTTCATATTCACGCGAGTCACCTTGGTAACAGAAGTCGCAGTGTAAAAAGTTTTATAAACGCTAAAGTCCCATCTGTGTGGCCACATAACAAGAGAGGGCTCAGTCTTATCCGAAGTCAACAGAATGCGATTCAAACATTTGCCTAGTTTCGTGACACCGTTTGTCTTTATCCCGTAAAATTCGGGTTATAAGCCCTGGGCTTATACAACTTCGTAAGGGTTTTTGGGTGGGCTTATAAGTGGAGGGGCTTATATCTGGGAGGGCTTATAAGCGGAATAAAAAAAGCGTTCCGAAACGGGCCACGGGAGTGTTGATCGAAATACGTTTTTAAGTTAAAAACGCATAATAAAGCAACATTTAGCCCTGTTCAGTACTGTCATCCGGCAGAGGGGGGCTTATATCCGGGGGGCTTATAATCGGATGTATTTTTTTGTTTCCAGGTAGATGGGCCCATAACCGGGGGGCTTATAAGCGGAGGGGCTTATAACCGGAATTTTATGGTATTTGTATTCCAACTTCCAAGTTAGTTGTCAACCCTTGCATATTCTGTTGGTCGTTGTGGATGATTTTGGCTGGAGCGATGTGGAATTTCACGGCCCAAAAATGCACACACCAAACATGGACAAGCTAGAAAAAAAACGAAAAAAAAAATTCATGCAAGGGAAAATGCCGAGATAAAAAATTCGTACAAAGGGTAGGGCAAAGAAAAAAAAATCCTGCAGAAGGAAAGTTCCTATTAAGCACTAAAAACACCTGTCATTTTGCACTTGTTGAGATCGACTTTTCGACGAAATATATTAGGGAGAATGCTGAAAATAGCATTTCGGAGCCTAGAAATTTCAACATTTTCTGGGCGAGCATGCCCGCAGACCCCCCTACTGACAGGTGTCTCCAGCTCTCAACTTCTAGTTTCATTAAAGCAAATTACATCATAGCCAGAAATTCCGAACCATAGTAGGCGTGACATACGTCATTATATCCAATGCGCTGATTGGCTCACGGCTGTCAAGAAAACAAGTCACGCCAGCGCCGGCGCTGACAAGCCAACTTTCAGCCGAGAAAATAAAGATTATCTGGCAAATATTATCACTTGTCTAAGAAGATTTCCCTGAAATAAGCTCTGTAGAAACTCTACTGATACGTTTCTGTTTTCTCCGGTCCGATTTCGTACAATGAGAAGCCTTTCCAAGCGGTTTTGAGCCGCCGTAAATCAGATCGAAAATCATTTTCGATCCGTGACCGATATGTCACGCAGCACGAAAACCCTCAGGGGAATTCAAGTCCCAGGCTCTAACTCTTCCCTAAAAACGCCGAAAAGAGCCTGGAGAACAGCTTGAACTATTTTTCAAAATGGTGGCTAGATTTTGTGATGAAAACAACACATACGGTGAAGAAAACAGCTCGCGTTCGTCAAGAGTTTCATCCGAGCGATTTTGAAAGTGTGCAGTCAAAGACGGACAATTTTTGCGAGATTTCGGGAGTTTTATAAAGCAAAAACCGCAATGAATTCAACTCGAAGAGAACCAAAAATTATCGAAAACTAAAGTATTGGATGTGGTCTTCAAGTTCTGCATTGGAATGGAGATTCTAATCTTCAGCAAGAGAGAGCAACCCAAAGCAAAGATCAGTGGTTTGCATAAACAAGACATAATATACAAAGGTTAGTATGGCGGATCCTTGTTAGCATTCGTAAAATTTTCAAGTTGAAAAAGCCGCAAGAATTTTACTTCGCTAAGCTACAAAACCCTTTCCAATTCAAAACTATCACCACAACTGAAGAAATTTTTATCGGAACAGTGAAATTCAAGCACCTCGGTCTTTGCAGCGATCGACTGAAATACGATATCTATATATTTTTCTTTTAGAAACCTGAGAGCACATGCAAACACAATTGTCACGCTTCGTGGGGGGTCGCGGTTCGGTCGTGGTTCGGAATTTCTGGCTATGTTCAGCCTGGCCCCCCGACAAGATTGGAAAGTGGCATATTGGCTTTCATGAATGGCCTTACACTCCAACATACCGTGACTTTGATTCATTTTATGGCTTTTATACAGGATCAGGAGACCACTTTCATCACAATAGCAATGGCATTCTTGATCTGCATAATAACACGGAGCCAGTCACAGATAAGCGAGGAGTTTATTCAGCCAGGCTTTATGCTGAGGTTAGACTTTCTCCTGAACACATGGTTGTTTTTGGTCATTCCCTCCATCAAGGCAATACTTATAGTCGCGAAGAATATTTCTCTCTTTAATCGGCACCTTGGTTCTCCATGGGATCAAAGAACGCTTTTTCCCCATTTCTCCAATAAGTTAACTCTCTCTCACAATCCATTATTTTGCTTTCTATGAGGTGATAGTTGATGAGGCCGAAGAGCTCATAATCCAATTGTCAATTACAACACTTTCTTATTTTATAGGCATTGCCGAGAAAGATTCAGCTCTTCCCCCCATTGGACGGTTTCAACATATGGCACACTATATCTGAAGGCGCTCCTTCACCCAGAACAGAGATTCTGCTCAACATTGATGTCAATTATAAGGGGATTGCAATTCGTGTTGATGACATGAGGTTGTTGATGAGCGTAGCCAATATAACGTGGTATAAGCCACCGGAATTATCTCCTGAATACCAGCGGTTCGATCAGGTACAATAATGTCCACGTTCTGTCCATACTTGAACTCTACTCAGTTTTTTGTTATGATTTTTTATGATGTGCTATGTATTACGTAGGGTACAGAACTACCCCGATTTTTGCTCACTGGAATGCCAAAAGTGCTCCGAAATCCAAAAAGTTGCTCGAAAGTTGCTCCAAAACGTTGCTTTCAAATAAGAAAATTCCCCCAATATATGCTAATTTCCCTTTGACTGGATTTCTAAGTATTTTCATGCAACCGAATTGCAACAGAAATAACTAAAACATGTTAAGGCCTAAATTTGTTGAATTACAAAAATTTCTTTCACAAAGAAAAACCATGATGACAGGACGACGTCATGCATTGATGCTGAATGATACGAAAGTTTAAGCATCTTCTGAACTTCCTCGGAAATCTTCGGGAAATTTCTGGTTAATCTTCGGAACAGTTGGAAAAATGCTCAGAAACGTTCGTGTGGCCTTCGAACAACACTCGGACAATCTTCGGAAATCTTTGGTCTAGGAACTTGAAAAAGTTGCTCGAAATTGGAAAAAGTTGCTCGAAAGATGCCGAACACAATCAGGACAAGGCTACATACAACGGGTACGGGGCGAGTCTCTTGCAAACAAACGTAAATCCAGGCCTCCTGTCAGAGACTTCGAATCTCCCGGATATGAAGGGGGGGGGGGGCATCTGTGTACTTTTGCGGATTTGGATTTGCACTATTTCACATTCTGTATAATCCACTTCAAATTAACATATTCGTTGGCTTAATTATGGTAAGTGCTGCAGTATTTTCTGATCAGCCACATATTGTCGTGTGACTTTATTGACAGCATTTGGGGCATGGGTGGCTCCAAAGTAGAGGTTGCGCTTTACAACATAACCGCTGACCCCACTGAACGCGTAGACCGTGTCCCAAGGCAAGGAAAGTGGCGATTATATGAGAACCAGCCTTAATTAAGACTATTCTGTGCAGATCACATGAAGTCATGACACTAGAGACTTTTTCCTGCCATCTTCTGAGATCGCACGTCAACTGCAACTTTGGGAAGTCTTATTATTGATTAGTTTTCGTGATCTTATGTGTAAGATATCGATAAGGGACTTAATCTCGGCGGAGGTGGATTAGGGGCACGGGATGTTTGTGGCAATTGTTACTTGTGTAGTGAAAAACAATGCAGTTTTGTCTTCATCCCAGGTTCTTTCTATCTCGGCTAATCACGCCGTACTTTGCAGACGAAGACGTATGAAGGAAAAGAAAGTTAAAAGAAGCCCTTACACACGTCCCCTCCTTACCACTCTTTTCAGCTCCTTTATTTAGCCTGCGAACAGGCTCCCGAGTGGAGCAGGGGAAAAAAAAAATACGCGATAATGGCCTGAGGGGGAGAACGAGGTCACGCTCAGCTCGCTTCGCTCGCCGATTTATTTTACGCCCAGCTCCACTAGGGAGCCTGTACGCAGGCTACTTTTTTAAGCTCAGCCCAATTCCCGGCTTACTTTCGCAGCCGTCATTTTCTCGCCAAATTCTCGTAAATTGTACTATAATAAACAGAAAAGGTCCGGAAGGAGAATTTAGATATTGAGCTGAGTGGTAATTATGACAAAAGCACAGGAAAGCCAATCTGATTATCTATAATCAGTAATAAGCTGTTTATTCAACAACAGATCATTCCTCATTACATGAATGACAAATCAGGTAGCAACCATATTTGCATATTTATTCTGCATCAATATCTACCCCCCCCCCCTCCCCCACTTCTACTGATTTTTTGTCAAACTCTTGCCATATGATAATCGACTGTCAATGGGATAAATCTTTAACTAACAATATAAATTTCTGTCGTTTTAAGCGTTTTACGCTGCTACTTGTAAGATATACACACTGTCCAAAGTTTAAAGCGTTGGACAAAAAAAAAGATCATTGATAACTTATAAATTGTCGCTAATCCTGGATTAACTTGGCCAACTTTAAAAAACCTGGCCCAGTGCTACGCACATGGAATCGTGAACAATCGATCGAGCTAGATCGGTTTTTACAATATTTCTTTAATTTTTATATTTTCATTTGTGGGGTTACTTACTTATTTATTTACAGGAACCATATGGGATTATGCCGCCCTAAAAGATGTAGTTTTAAACTAGTTGGTTCTCGCGTCTAAAAAAAGGTTTGATTTTGTTTTTTTAGCCTGGAACACAGGCCTCGAAATGATTTTCAAAGAAAGTGTGAAACCAAATTACGACAAGTGGAGATATCTAAGCTTGACAGAAGACAATGTCTGTCATATATCACTCAGCAAGAACCGTGTGAAACAATATCAGGCTTGATGTTGAAACTGGATCTGAAACGAGGTAAACATTTTGGCGTATCTTCTCGGCGATGCAACCCAAAATGGCAGTCGTGTGGGATACTGCCCTGGGAATGAAGTTGTGAAAAAGGCCATAAGGCCTTCGAGACCAATGCGGCATAACCCCACAAAAAAACACCCCCTCCTTCCTTTACGATTGGTTTATCTACATCACGGAACAAATATTACTATATTACAGTTAATTATTGAAGTCACAAGATTGCGTCCAGTTCTCTGGATTTGTCATTTGTCACGAACTTTAAAGAGGCTTTGTCACGCGTGGAACATCTTGAAAAAATTAAGGCTAAATATTTTAAGTTTACCAATCGTAATCATTATTAATTTTTCCCAATCTTAATCATTCTTGTTCTTTTTGCTTTAATATTACATTTTTGGTGTTTTTCTAGCTTAGTAAACTATTATTTAGAGGTTTCCAGTGAATAGAAGGCAATTGTGTAGAATTCAAAACGTAACTATTATAGAGCAAGTTTCAATTGAGTGTCATAAAACCATAACCAAAATAATCACTTGGAACAATCACAAAGAACACAGATGATGCAGTGATCCAATCATGCAAAGCGCGGGAAAACTTGTGTGAGCGAGTCAGATTAGTTTTATTTTTACTTCTGAAAAATTGAGTGGCGCGAGTTTTTTTAAAACCAATCACTAAGGGTAGTAAATGCAAAACCAAAGCAAACGCGAATTTTTTTTCAACACTCAAGTAAAAACCGTTCCATCGTGACATAGCCCTTTTAATTTATTTGTCAGGATTTTTTTAATTAATCGAACGTTAATATCGTTCATCGTTCCTTTAAGTTGCTTACTATCGAGAGAAACCATAAATGTGATGAAGCTGTTAAGTTAACTTTGTCATTTGAGATTATTTACATATTATTCTTGTACAAACGATGTAGTTGCAGTCATTTACATTGCAAAAACAAACAAACACCTAGATCTACATGGATACTAACAATAAAAGGCCTTAAACAAGAAGGCTCCCCGCGGGATGCTCGTCGTCTTGCTAACGGGTTAAATATCGGAATTTGGTCTCACTTAAGACAGAACACCAAATCTTTTAGTCCACGAGGTCTCGTTAAGGGTAGCACGTGAAGAAAAAAAACCCTGCGCCGTTATTTTACATTGGCGCTTTAGACCTATAAGTCATGAAAAATGTTATTTTTTAGGGGTAAAAAAACTAGTCTCACCTAGATTGATCGCCTTTACGGGTTTGATTGAAATTTTCGACAAGCATTCCCGTCCCTTTCATATGGTAGTCCCACCCCGGGGAAGACTGAAGAGGATCGAGACTGGTGATTTAATTGAACCGGAAATTTTACTGGGTCTAAAAACAAACTACATTTACTTTTTGTAACATTTGGTAAAACATTACATGTATTATGGTTGAACTGACCGGTTTCAGTATGCTTGTAAACGCATAATGGGATCTACAATAGGCAAAACTTAAAAATAAATCGTTATACTCCGAATAAGCTGCGCTGTCAAAGCGAACGACCTTACTACAATTCAGACCAAAATTCAAGCTGTTGTTTCTCTTGGAAATTAGACAATTTTTGAGGTGCGTCACGAGACATTTTCTCGTCTAATTGAGGACGGCGTTTCAGTTTTGGGTTATAACAAAGAGCCTAGAAGCCTTTCTATTAGTGTTATTCGTACCCGAAGATTTCGAACATGAAATACTAGCTGTTCGCAATCACATGTTACTATTGGCAAGCGCGGGAAAACATGCAACATTGGCAAGCGAGGCAAACCAAAGCAAAATTGTAATCAATTGCGGACGCCGGTTCCAAGCTTTCGTTTTAGCTGACCTGAAATGCTCCAAAGCTGTTTATGTTACGGTCTGGAACCTTGTACGGGAGTGAACTGGCATTATAAGGATAATCATTATCATATTCGACACCCTTATCTGCTTCATATTTAGGAAACAGCGCAGACATCCCTTCAACTGTACCATTCAGGTTTGTCATGCCCTTGAACTCTACTTGTACGTATAATTTCGTAGCGCTGGGTATCTTTGCCAGTCCAAACATGTGAACAACCCCATAATTATTACCTCCAGCAAATGTTGGCCATGACGAGAACAATACCGAGTTATCTTTCCATATCAAGGCTCTTGTGATGCGCCTACTCACCCTTAGGCGGCAATAAACATAATATACACCACTTGTAGAGATAATGATCTCAGTTCGGGACTGAATGACGGTCATGTCACTAGTGAAATCATCATTCCATAACAACTGGGCTCTCAGCTGCTTAACATCTGAAAATGAGTGAAAAGATAGTCAATGTGATCGCCACAAAATCGAAACGATGAAGACGTAAACTAAAGCACGCAAAATAGCAATCAAAAATCAACAAGACACATCTGGTTCATGGGAAACCCCTTTCTTAACAACTTAATCATGCCAATTTATTCCTTTCCTTTTCAATGTTAGTTTTACATCATTTAGTCATTTTTTGCGTTTTCAGCACTATTGAATTTTACTGATTCATTTCCATATTTTATTTTCATTGCATTAATATCACAACGACTGGCGGTCTTGGCTTCTTTCAAAATCGCTCTGCTAAGGGAAAAAGGAGGTTTCCAAACAGTCTATAAAGTTAAATTTCTTACGGATTAATTTCTATCACCATTTTAGGTAAAAATGGGGCTGAAACCAAACGTCAAATCTTGATCGAATTCGTAACATGGTACCCACTTAAAATCCTCTAAGAGGGCACAGATTCACAGCTTTCATAGAGACAGCCTTCAACTGCCTAAAAGCAGAACTGCTCTGGCGCAACAAACGTTCGTGTTCCGCAAAGCTACTATCTGGAATTCTCTCTCAGAAGAGTTAAGGAACTGAGTGTCTTTCAAAAATCAGTTGAAATCCGCGCTCTTGAGCAACTGGCTAAACGACTAGTTTAGACTACTTTGCATAGTTTTTATTGTACTTTATATTGAATTGTAGTTTTAGTAATGCTGTTATTGTAGTCTTTAATTCTAATTTTTTTACCATGTAAATTATTTCATTTTCTTTTTTTAAAAAAAAATCATGTAAATTGTTTATGAAGATCCCTTGGGAGAACCTAATAAACTTTATTCTATTTAATTCTATTCCATTCTATTTTTCTATTCAGTTTTCGTCATTTTACTCATTGGATTAAAAACTCTACCTTATACGTAATTCGTACCTCTCTTCTCAAAAGCTTTTAGTATAAAGGCGTGGAAAAACTCTGAAATAAAAAAAATGACAAAAAGTAACATCAGATTTCGAATTCAGTTGAACCAATCCTGGTGGAAATTAAATTACACTCTTTTTATTTTATAAGAATCTAGTTTAGAATATCGAGGCTGAAATTTGCGAATTTTTAAGAATATTTTAAGAGTAGACCCGAGGGGGACCCGAGGCTGAGTTTTTGAAAGGAATATAGTTTTTAGTTGAAACAAAATCAGGGGTCCGTTGCCTCATGCTAGGAAGCGCTGAAGGTAAATGGAGCCCGAGATGATTGCCCGAGACACCGTAGAGAAACGACAAAGGATCGTGCAGAAAAGGCTTGTGTAGCAGAGAAAACGTTATCTTACTTTGCTAGAGGGAAGTTACAAAAAATGGGAGAAAATTGAGCGAAAACAGGAGGCCGGAAACGATCGCCGAAAAGGGGAGGTTTCCGGCCGAAACGGAAGGGTTGGAATCTCTGTGGTACGTAATAACCCGTAATGCCCCATTTTTTTTACATACAGTAAGTTATAGTAAAGTAACAAATTTATTGGGGAAGTAAACTAAATACACGCAGTCAGGTATTTTTCTTTGCATTAAAAGGGAAAATCGATGAAGTACGCTTGACCGTACAGTTGAATCCCGATAACTCGAACCCTCAATAACTCGAACCTCCTGCTAACTCGAACCTTTGCCGATTCCCCTCCAGATAATTTTCTCACTAATTTTACCCTCGATAAATCAACCCCCGATGCTGGAACCTTTTTCGATTTCCCTTGAAGGTTCGAGTTACGGGATTGGACTGTATTTTCATTGATAGTATATTTGTTGCCGTTGTTTAACTTAATACAAGTCTATATATTAAAAATACCTTTCCGTCGACTTGGCATACATTTCTTTATCAAGGTGCAATTGTCATCTGAATTGAGACGAACATAAATAAGTATGAACAAATATATGAACTTAATTAGTACATTAGAGAGGGCCACAAATTTATTAGTTGAAAAACTATCACGTGTAACCCTCAATAAATAAATTTGATTGATTGATTGATTGATTGATTGATTGAAATCAATAAATAAAAAAACGTTAGCTTGCGCAGGGTCATTGTGCTATTATTATTTTTTTGGACGCCATGTTGAACGGTATAGGTTGAAGGGACACTCTCACGGCGAGCTTCACTTCAAAAATTCAAGAGCCTAAAGACGTATGAAAACATACAAATAGTGGTTTAATTTGTTAAAAACTACTGTGCCAGTGTACTGAAGCTAAAAACAAGTGATATTATTGTGATGCCATCAGGAACTTTAGTATTTCAACTTAAAAAGTTAGGCTGACTTTTTCAAGTTCTGCCTTGGTGGCCTAGAAAATCAGCTAAAAACTAATAACAGGTCCTCTGTGCCGCCTTCAACAATCAGACTAATTTACTCATTAGCTGTGACTTTTCCGCATTACATGCACTTCCTCAGGGTGAGCTATCTGATATCGATCAGTGTGAAAGCACATTCGTTATTTGCAGTCGTATGCAGATAATTCTTTCATACATATCTGTTAACTCACCCTAAGAAAGGTAGTAACGCCAAAACGTAGGATAACCTATACCGTTCACCAAAGCGTCTAGAAAACAATATTTTTAGTGATTGGTTAGAGTGATTACTTTGGTTCTGTTTTTACTGACACTCCGTTGAATACCTTTTTTTGCTGTAGATGTGTAATTAGTAAGGAATATATGTCCGGTACCTTTGTGAAATCGCTCCATACAATGCTGTAACTTATTACACTTGTTTGCACTGCCATTATCTGCAAAACAACAACACAATTCAAATCACGGCACAGTTTTAACACGGCCTGTGTCGCTACAATTCTGTCAAACATGTTAGAACAACAGTTGACGTTTTCCACTGTTTAAGGGGAAGTATCACGAGGATTTTGATTGTTTTTCGTCGAAACTGTGGTGTTATTATCTCTACTTGTAAGAGAAAATCAAGAACACAAGAGAAAGAATCAACCGAATTCGAAAAAAAACAAATCATATCGATAGCAATTACTAAGTGCAAGAACTTAAACCCGCCGAACCTCCACTATGCTAATGTACAACACACTAGATGGTAATAAAAACCTGGACATTATTTTAAACTTTAAAAAGTTCGTTGACATGAAATTTAACTTTTGTACACAAATCCTATATTTCCCCTTTAAATAAGGTGGTCTAGAGTGGTCTGTCGTAGAACAATCATATTCCGTGCGCCATAAAACCTATCTGCTAGTGTTCGAAAATGTATGGCAACGTTCTAATCCAGGTAAGCTGGAGGTCACCTCCTCTTTACAAGGTTATCAAAACTGTGGTCATAGTCATTTCGTTCTCCCTTGTCTGGTGTGTCTCTTTCTTAAATAAGGAGGAGCTAGTCTATTGAGTATCTTGAAAAAAAAAAAAACGTCCCCTAAATTAACTGGTCTTTGACAGGGAGCCACCCAAGCTCATAATTTCGTTGTCTTGAGTTATAAATGCATATCATATCATATCAAACACCGAAGCCTTGTCACTGAAGGTCTAGTGCTGACGCGTTATCGTAAGACGTGATACAACTTGATATAACATGATATAACTCTGGAACCAAAAATGAATTGTAAGCAAACTACTACCACTGTATGGTAAAATAAAGTTAGTCTTTTCTTCGGCAACTACTACAATGATACCCTACTCAAACTTTTCGCTGAAAAATATCTGTGTACCGTGTCCAGTGGCTTGTCCCCGTTAAGGCCAAACTAAGGAAGGGTGAAGGAAATTTCCCCCCTCCCCGGGCATTCTAATGAAGACTTCCCTTTTATTTTTCGTTTGAAGATCTAATGTACAAATTTTAATTTCTTAAGCCTCCCAAGGACTTTTGCTGAGAATTGTAGCTGTTCATATATTGAAGCTCGCATCAATATTTGTTTCAGTAGTCAATAGTGGACTTTATTAACCTAGCAATACCATAACAGCAGGCAACAAAGCACAGAACCTAAAATACTATTATATTGTGAACCTACAAACCCATAACAGCCCAAACTTACGGAATGAAAAAGAGCTTCTTGTTTAATTCAAAAAAAAAATGATGGTCTGGGGGATAGCTAGGCAGGAAGCCAAGGAGGGGCCAGTTCCAAAAATGATTTATTCATACTTTCATTTCCTGTTCTTCTGAAACTAGAAGTTGATTACATAACTGACTAGAACTAAGAGAAGTTGATATAAATTTTCATCGGAATGGTAGACATCGGGTTTCTTGCGGCTGAGATTTAGAGTGGTGGCTCTCAAAACAAAGTGTGGCTTTACAAGAACGTGCAGCAAAGGATACAGCGCTCGTCAGCAAAATTGTCAATAGTTAGTGTCAAAACATCGAAGAGAAGGGGGACTGCGATTGAGGGAACTTTCTTGGGCAATCGTTCGCGTTGATCGAGAGGCGCCAATAAAATGATACCGTATAGCATTGCAAATATCTTTAACAACACAGGATGTTTACGAAGCCTTTTGGACTCCTCAAGTTAATTATACGAAAGCAATAATCGTTTTAACCGTTTCCTTCCTTCCGTAAGAAAAACCTCCAACACAAAACCGCAAGTCACATTCCCTTACGTTTGATTGTTCTCACGGAACTATAATGTAATAGATTCTCCAACTTTCCAGGAGGTCTTAAACTGAATTACGTGCCGATTGAAGCTGGCTGCAAACCAAAAGATTAACACCAGCCAAAGTAAATAAGATCTAGAAGATGCTATTCATGTCAAGTCGTGATAACGTTAAGAATCATCCGGATCATCATTTATCAAACCCACAGGTCGAGGAAGTCTGTGTTCCGGTATGAAATCCCCGGTGGTACTCGTATAATGAGCCATATGATGGGTACGTGTCGCCCTGAAAAGTTTGGTTTGGGGGTTGTTTTGTAGTCTAAAACAGTAGGGCTATAGTCGATTTTAGTCTGGAATGTGCTATGATCTTGACAGTGATTTTGAGATCGAATTTAGAATATAAGTCCCTAACTGCTGTTGAAACTGATACGCCGCGGGTTAATGTTCAAACGGATGTTTACCGGTAGCTAATGGTAAATTGGTATTTCCTAAGAGAAATTATTTTTAAATTTATGTGCTGGAAAAACCTCTCAGTTTTTAAAACCTTTCAGTACAGTGATCTGTCGTGTATGCTTATTGCTATTTGTTTTCTCTCACTGTGACTTTATTTCCTCCGCCTAACACGTGGAATTAATCTGTTTGATTATGTTCCACTTTGTGTTCTAACACGGAAGTAAAAGTGTCTAAAATCTCACGCACACCTAACGTACAAGAAACTTAATCACGCAAGCTAAAACTAATATTTATTTGTTCAAGATCTTGACTATCTGCTTAGGTATATGAAGTCTTATCGAAAAGAAACCAGCAATATCAGTGTAAAGCCGTTTTAAGATAACACGGATTTATTTATTTCCCAGGGCCGGGGACTGGACTTTGCTTGTTCACTTGTACGTGAACTTATGATTATGTACGTAATTAGCCACTGACGAAATTAAAACGGCACATTTAATACCCACACTTACGTCCATCCTTATGAGATCTTCTGACACGGGAGATCTGTAAAGTACAAATCAAACGAAGAAATAAAGTTAACTTAAGGTCGTAATTCAGATACAAAGAACTAATTTAAGGTGATGATGCTTTTTAGCGACTGCAGGAAAATTGCGCATACTCATATTAAGTTTGCAGATTGGTCTTTGTGCAAGAAAGATCTTCATGCTGAAGTCACCTTTTGCATATCTGAAAACACTTGCAGCATGCGATCCATCTTCGCCTTAGTACGTCCGAGCTCTTTGCGTAGATTCTCGTTCTCTTTCTCAGCCTTTGTCAGTCTGCCGGACAATTTCTTCAGCAATTTTCTCGATTCATCCATGTCCTTTGACAACGAGTGCAGCTCTTTGAACAGGACAAACAACAGCAAGGCAGCCAGAATCACTTCGACAAAGTTCCTGATCCATCGACAAGATTCATTTTGTTGCGAAGAATCTTGTCGTACTTCAGTCATCTTGCTTTGAGGCATCACGTCGAAACTGGCACAGTACTGTTTGTGTGCGCCTTATGACTTATAACTCAAGGAAGCTAAAGTATTTCACTGAATTTCGATACGTAGATCTCTGATATTTTCGCTGCATATTGTATTGGACACGTGATCTGTGTTTACGCCATCGTTCTATGAGTCGTGATTTCTTGGGGACTGCGGACTACATCTTGAAGTTTCTTTTCAAAGAAATCGTTCCATTTCTCAGAAGTCTCTTGTCAATTTATATTATTATGCAAAGTGCCATTTTGTTTACATTTGGTTAAAGTCTCCAAGGTTAACAATACAATAGACTAAAACAACATGAACACTTATGTCAGTACAATGATTGACACTTGTTAGTTGTCATTTATTTTATTCTGGAAGAATATTCTAGCAAAACGATTTAAAACCCAGAAACTTCTAGAGAAAAACGATTTACTGCATGAGTTCATGCGATGGCCACACAAGCCGGCTCTTCACTACTGTTCAAAAAATACTGAATTTTTGCATGTATTACACAGTTTGCTTTTCCACGATAGAGATCTTTTTGTACGCCATTGCTATGAAATTACCTTGCACTATACCTTAAAAGACTAAAGAACTTAAACAAAGTCTCTCACTTTAATTTAAGATTGTTCAAATTAAAAAGATGCGCAAAGGTGGACTTTGACTCTGGATAGAGGGCACTGGTGGATGACCGTAAAATCTGAACCAGGTTCCGGACTTATGGACAGTGACCAAAATTCGTAATACGGATCAAATTACCTTCACGCGATTTCGATGAAAGAAAGCATAGCAAATCGAGTGTAATCTATACGTTTACCTTTCAGCAATGAATGGGAACTGTATTCATACCAAACGGAAATTCAAATTTGCAGATATCGATTTAATAAAATTTTTAAGTGGTTCCTTTGGTTAATGACCTTGTGAGCTAGATGAGCCGACTAGTAGAGAACATGCCACTTGGCAGTGACTCGGTTCATTCTCTCCAGGGCGGTATAAACTTTTTGTAAAATCAACGGAGAATTACGACCACATTCTTCAGACCAAAGAGACTTTCGTCTTTCAATAAGTGTTGCGTTTAAGTCAATACCGGATAAGAACCCGTTGAAACGACGCGTACTGAATTGAGTAAACAGAAAACTATAGAAGGCGATGGAAACCTATTCCAGTTCTTTGTTAATTGCACACAACTTGTTTATCACTTCTTGTCCCTGCATGTTTCCCACACTGATTGCAATCGTAAATAATTACGACTGTTTGAACGGAAAAATGAAACGTGAACGCAAACGAATCGTTTAAGCCGTGTGCCGTGACCCGGAAACAGTGATGATTTTAATTCGCGCGTCGCTTTTAACGCTTTTGAAGAAAACGGATAAATTGCAAGATACTCGATTGGTGTCCGGATGCTCTGATTCATTTACAGTTCTTTTAGTATGTTAAAGATATAAGATTAACAAGACGAGAACCACTCACCTGAACGCTTCATCATAAATGTAATAAAAGACTTACTATTGTTCGACGAATATCAACCGCTTTCGTTCGACTTCCTCTATTTCTACTTCTCAGAATGCAACCCGATGCCTCCTCCTTTGCCAAAACACGGTTTTTTTTAACCGTGCAGAAGGAACAGTTATAATTAACTCATATAACCCCCAAAATTCGACTCCCATTGCACACGTATTCTTAGCGGGAGAACTCGCAATTCCGAGGGTGTAACGAATGAAGAATTCATGGAATTAGGAATCGAAAGTGAAACCAAAGAACTTATTATACGAAGTAACCAAGAACCAATCAGTGAGCGCTATGAAAATTGGGCAGTTTTACAAGCGTCAGTTAATCAAGTAAAACAAGAATAAACCTGTACTTTTGTTCTTAATCTATTCGATTAATTATCCTTCTTGTTTACCATTTATTTTATTTAACGCTACCGCCATTTCTTAGAATTTGGTGACAGGACAGTTTCTTCTAGCTGATGGTTTTCTCAGTTCTCATTACTTGTCTTCTGGAAGTTAGATCGATATTGTAAGAAGAAGCTCTATGCTGATCAGTCCACGGCTTCAATTAAAACGTGACTGCCTCTTCCTGTATAGCTGTAAAGACGTGACCCAGAGAATATTGTTCAATATCCGCATATTTATATCTTTGCCGTCCCTTTTTTCCCTTTTTTTGGTGTGTGTGTGTGTGTGTGTGGGGGGGGGGGGGACAGTTGACTTTATGGACAAGGGGCGTGTTGTTGAAACTGCAGAAAATGAATTTTAATTAAAATCTTACAAAATAATCTTCGGTGTCGCAGACTTCTTGATTGATAATTTCCTCCAGTTATGGCGTTTCCAGTCAAACCGGCAGATAAATATAAAGAATCAAAACGAATTGTTGGAGGGGCAAGGGACAGTGCGCGTGGGGGTGGGGGTGGGTAATCTTCCCGCTTTCCAGACCATTTACTCCCGCTTGCTGTCCGCCTGCCCCATCCTTTATTGGCTCCCGACGCTTAGTGCTTTTATTATAACAATAAATTATAATAATGAGAATTCCTTTTTCCTGGCACCCGCTATCTTGGAAATCCCGCTTCCCGTCCCTTTTCTCTCTCCTTCACCCGTAATTCCCCTAGCCTATACGCAGGTTTTGGCTCACTGACCACCCCCCCCCCCTCCCCCCACCCCTTCCAAACACACACACGCACACACTACGAATCGTGCTTATGAAATAGGAGATATTATTTCCCTGCACTCAATCATCTAAGGGGGCCTCTCAGGAAACAGAAGTTCACTTTTATAAGGTCCACCTCTGTGAGTTACGATTGGTCAGTAGATTTCGATCCATTTTGTTTGCTGATGTTTTTGAAGGCTCGCTGGCTGTCGCCAAAATTATGAATGAAGGCAGCAAAAAACAGAACCGTTCATAGCTAGTGGGGTTTGAGCTCCAGAGTTTGCGTTCTATTGAAAGACGCAGTAAGCTGGGACACGTCTTGCCCCTTTTCCCCAACTCCCTGTTCTGTAAACAATGACAGGCTTTTTCAGCCAAATTATCTTCTATCCTTTCAGCAATACACTCTTTTTTTTCTAAGAACGACTTATTTGTTGCCGAAGCTGAACGTTATAAATTTAATTTTCCAAAGATCCGAGCCTGAAAATTTCTTATTTTTTAAGTTTTAAAAACAAAGTGGTACTGCAATGAATTCAATGCTAACTGCAAAAACCAACACTTCTAAATTCCAATTCGATCGAGAATCCGAGGGCCACAGGTTTGTCAGTCGAAAGACTGTTATGTGCAACCCTCGTAAAACAAAGTTGATTTTATGTACATGTTCACGTTGATCAATGATGGGTGATCGATAACAATGTTGGCAAGGTTGGATATGAATAAAGATTGCCGTACATATATTTGATCATTAACAACAAACAGGAAAAAAGTTCGTTCTTACCCAAATTTCTGCCTTGGATTCATTCTTAGCATGTTGTTAATTTGCCCTTTCCTAGGCTCAAAAGTTCTTACAAAAGAGGTTGTTATAAAAAAAGAGAGTTTATACTGAAAAAGGGAAGGAGTGAACGTTACAAATCTGGTAAATAGGGAGTGTTGCGTGACCAGCTAAAGAGACTACCCAAATGCCATATGACTGAAATCGTTAGAAATTTGCCCCATCACGATGAACTTGGTTCGGAGAGGGACTTGAATCTTAGTCAGCGATCGCTCTCTTTGCTATTATTCTAAAACAACTGAAACGTTATTTGTGATTAGGAGCTGTCTCATTAGACTACGGAAATTTCTAATTGTTTTCAATTCAACACGTGACCACCTAATGACTCTGGGGAATCCCCCACCCAGTTCAGTTTCATCAGGTCGAAAATATGTCCTTTGTCAGCACATTCTATCTTGACGTGGAGAACGAGGAAAAAATGTCGAAAAAAGACCTATTTTTCACAATTTGTAACAGAGAACCGGTGAAAGTTAAAGATCTTAGAGGTAAGACATGTTATGAAGTTAAACAACATTTAATCGTAGTGTCTTGAGATAGAAAACTCCAGTTACGACCAGTTACGAACACATTTTGCCGGCTCTGAGTGCTGCTACGAACCGTTTGCTTCGGATTTGTAGTTTTGTCCGCTAATAAAGATTACATTTGGTATACGCTACTGACAAGAAAACCCTTCGGTAAGCCTTGCAAAAATTAACATCCTTTTCTGCTATTGAATTGCTTAGCAGCAAGTTATACAATTCCTTGCAAGGCATTCTGAATTCATTCGTCCTTTTATAATAGCAGTTGAGTTTTCCTTCATTCCCTCCATTCTTTCGCGTTCAAGAATAATGACTGCTCGCCGCCGGCCTGTTCCTTAACTTCGAACAAAGATTTTCAATCATTCTTTTTGTCGTGTTCTGGAGAAATGCAAAGCTCGGTGAGTCCCAGCGATTGTCGCAAAAATAATCAAGGCTATTATTGTGTCACTTGCAAGATCTTTCATGAAAGCTGCGAAGCGTGACATTGGTGCCTGTTTATAATTGTAAGTCACAAAATCTATTCTGATTGCCAGTGTTTTTTTTTTCTAGTTTATCAAACTGTATTTAATACATGCGTTGGCAATGGGTCATGATTTATCTCTTGCACATAAGCCATGAACTGGCCTAATTTTCTGCCATTAATTATTAATGTATTTATGTAAAAATTAACAGTAATGCACCTCACCGTATCGAAAGTGAATTTAATTTTCTCTTCATCAGTCTGAATTATCCCTTACGCACTTGAGAATTTTCCTTTAATAGTATTAAAACGCACTAAAACCAGAACAAATATAAAGATTTAAGTGAATACTAATAATTATATTGAGAACGCACAGTGGGTAGCAGTAATGTATGCTTAAAATTTGTCACACATTCCATTCTTTATTCTTGGTTGTTACGTACATTCCACTGTCAGTTGCAAAACAATATGAATTATTTTCGTGGGGTCATGCCTCTGAATTTAGCCTGCGTAGCAGGTGCCTGTGTTATTATTGGGCGTGCCTTTTGCGTTTTCTAAATGCGCACACAAAAACTACACAGGTGTCTGCTATGCAGGCAACACAGGGACTGCGGAGCTGGGGGCTGGGTGGGGTGGCTGGCTTTAGAACCCCCCGCCCCCCCCCCCAAATATTTCCAAAAAATAAAGACTTCCTAAGAGAAGAGCTCTAAAGGCCCCCACTTCAAGACATTAGTCACCCTCCACCCAACCCCTCCCCCCCAATTTGAAAAAAGTTTCGAGGTCCCTGCAACAGTGAATTTTGCCTTCTATATCAGAATTTTTACTTGAGTTATTATTGTAAATATGCCTTGTAAATCACTTAGTATTTATGTTTTTTGTTGACCTGCCACTAATAATGGGGAATAATTTCAAACTGATTAGACCATTCATAGGTAAATCTTGAAGAATTTCGTGAATACGTAAACACGCACAGAACAGAACGGAGAGCATCTAAATGGCATTTATTTACAACTAGATTTATACAATTGTGTCTCTGGTCACGTAGGCTATGTCACACAATCTTTCTCCCGCGTGACGACATTAACAAAATACTAATTTATTATTTTTTTGAAGACAAACAATTAATTCATTTGGAGTTTTTAACAGTTTAAAGCCCCATTTCCCATAGGTTTAATGGTGCTTTACAAAAACGAAATTATAAAAATATTTTTTAAAAAACTACGCTAACTAACTTACTGACCCAACCTACTATATACAATGTAAAAAAATTAAAAAGTTACAAATTTAAAAACTTAAACTTAAAAATGCTTGTTTTAAAAGCCGAGTTGTCAGCTGTATTTAAAGACTTTCACTCCTAAACTAAATGTAATTTTTTTTATATTTAAAAGGAATTTATACAGTGCGCATGAAAATTATTGTGTAAATTACTTACTTAACTTTATTTATGATAATGTACAAAATTTAAATTTCATAAATCGTAAGCAAAAAATCGGGGAAAGGATTTTTGAGGGGAGGTGGGGGGGCGTATACAGGCTAGTTTTTAAGGAACTGTAAGTAGCCATGGGTACAACAGAATGATCCTCAAAAGGCGCAAAAATAGAAAGAAAAACACTTGTGTAGTCTAAAGAAAATTTTGTCAGTTACAGTATCACGAAACTCTTTAACTGGTTGAACAGTTACGATCGAGAAAAGTTATTTTAAATGTTCAAGAATCATCTTTGTTCGTTACCGTTGGTGAGATTTTTTATCAGCCAAGAACAAAATTAATGCTGCTGATACGTTTGCGGGCTCATAAGTTGTAAAAAACAAAGGCAAGAATTTCCAAAGCTGGCGTGTATTAGCCTGGACGGGGACGGTAACAAAATACCATAAAATACCTCTTATAAGCCCCTCTCTCCCCTTCCCCCTCCCGCCAGTAAAGGCCCATTTCTCTGCTAAAGAAAAAGAAGCCCCGTCCCCTCTCTCATCAGTGTCTTAAAATTGTTTCTTTTCAACTCTTTTCCGAACAGTTTTTTATGCCGCTTATTAACCCCTTCGTATATAAGCTCCCCAGTCATAAGCCCAACCAAAAGTCCTTACGAAGTTGTATAAGCCCGGGGCCTTTTTATCAATATTTTACGGTAGTTGTGTCTGCTTGCAATTGTGCTGCCTCCCCGCTTCCTAAGGCTTGTCACTTACACGTATCTTGCAGGCGTAAGGATAAGCGCAAGTATAAAACAAAGCACAAGGCTTTTCAAACGCGTGGTACGCACGAGCACAAGGCAACAGACAGAGGGGCAGTGTCCAAATGTTAATCGACCTCACGCTTATGTCTTATGCTTACATGGCACGTGTAAAGCAGCTTTTAAAGGTCGTCGAAAGGCTTGATAAAGGACTGCTCGTGCTTCACTGCTTGTGTTACCCCGGTTTCATGGGCGCCGTCCAAATAAGCGAAAGCACAAAAAAGAAAAAGTTATTTGTTTTCTTGTGCTTGCGTTTATACTTGCGCTTGTGCTTACATCAACCTATCTAGTTCAAAGACGTTTATTGAGCTTGCGTTTATGCCTATGCTTGTTTCGTGTGTGTAAGTTTTGTTTGTTTGGTTAATCAAGGTAGTGGCTTAGCTGTTTCACAATCTTATTGGACTGTTCGCAGTTTACAAAGAAATCCACAAAATTCTCGTTTTACTGAGGATCCTGACCAGTAGAAGTTGATTCAGCAACACTGGTGGTATTTACCGCGGGGCTTACAAGGAAAGCGCCGAAATAGCTGGTCTCCCTGTTCATAAAATACGACTTTGTGAAAGGGATGCGCACGGAAATTTTGTCGCCTTTCCTGAGCAGGAAAACCGCTCCTTGGTAATTCGTGTTGTACTTTTTTGTCTCGCTGACCACGCTACTCAGACTGCGCATGACTGGTTCCTCATTGATGTACGTGTAGTGGCCCATGAAGAGAGTGTCCCCGGCGTAATAGAACAGTTGGCTGTACACGAAGTAGTAACCGGCTGTACCAATCACGAGGAAGCTGTTGCTAACGAACTTGATACTTCCGGTTTTGTGGCTGAGCTTCCAGTTGGTGATGCGATGAACTGTGGGGGAAGCTAAGAACGTTTTAGTGTTAAACAAAATGGGTGGAACACATTTTTAAAGCTAAAAGCTAGCAAGGAAGACTGAGAAAACCATGGGCTTTCGCCAAAGAGGGGGGGATATCCCCTTTCTCCCCCCCCCCCCCTTTTTCTTCCCCTTACTTTTCCCCCATCCTCGACACGAGGGCCTGTTTACAGGCTAAGGGCTTTATGGATGCCATATTGGAGTTAGGATGGGAAAACGTTATATAAAAGTAGAATTAATTTCCCAAAATATCAATGTTTTGCACATCAGTACGGCCGACGTGACGTCACATGTAGGCACCGTCTTTTTGTTTGATCACGCAATCCTTTCTGGAGATTACGTGACGTGGTAACAGAATGTGTGCGGGTGAGGCTTGTATAATGTCAGCGATATTACTTAGCGAGTCACTGGAAAAACTGGAGATTGAAATAGTGTTTTGTGACGCATTTGAACTTCACAGATGTGATGTACTCTCCCAACTGACCCTGAGCGTCGCCCTCTTCCCCCTTATTTCCATTTTTCGCTCCCTAGCAGAAAAAAGCTAAACTGACCCTGGATATCAGAGAAACAACTAAAAGTGCTCAAAAAACCCGGAAAAGTCGAAATAAACGCTTTTGGAGCAATGTGCATGGCAAATCCACTTAATGACGTAATCAAGCAGCTGTGAATTAACAGGCGAAAATAACTGATTTTTATACAATTAAGAAATCAAGAAATGTAACACTAACATTTTGTTGTACCTGTTGGCGGGTTAATGTGCTCACCATACCCAACAATGTGCGCAGAATCTCTGGGCTAAAATAAAATGTAGAAAGAACAGTAACTGATGTTTACTTTTTTTTTTTGTTTTTTTTTTTTTTTTTAAAAATTTTTTTTTTTTTTTTTTTTTTTTTTTTATATTTTTTTCAACAAACCCCGCACCCCTCCATTCCAAAAAGTCCCGCGAAAATAAGTAACAATAAGGTACATCATAAACCACGTCAGAAAGAGCAAGTTTTGCGTGTTTTGACCACTAGAAAAACACACCCCCTATACCCCAATAGCTAAGACACATCGCTTTCGGGTGTTTCCCGCTTGATCCCGAGAAAGTTAGTACGTCGAGGAGTAAGCGACAAGAGAAGGCGGCTGAATTTCAGGCTAGCTTCAAGCGACCAAAAAATGGAATATTTAAGCGTTTGTTGGATATGATTTCTAGCAAACAATTCTAATGTCTGTTAGCATACGAATTACGATGTAAACCATTTTGCAGTTTAAGAGTTTAGCCTCCGAAAAATAAATATAGAAAAATTATTCAGCTTGGAAAATATAGAACAAAGTACTCACGCCTATCATTGAGCCTGGTAAACCTGTATGAAAAGAAAAAAAAAAACGGTTTCAGAGTCCTAGTCAAACATTTATCGCAGTTACGAACTGAAGCACTTTAGCGCGACTTTAATTACATGTACTCTTTGCTTAACCACTGTGAGGCAACAACTTTCACGGTTTTCTATGTAGCTCTGTACGCATTTCACAGATATATAAAATTAAGTAAATTGCCACAGTTGTGCAAGAACGTTTCTCTAAGCTTAACGACCATAATTAAAGCAGTATTCTGTCATTATTAAAACAGCACCGTACTCTTTCTAGGTAAACTTCACACAACTTGACAATACCTTGGGCGCCAGGCTCCCCTTGGTCACCTAGAAAGAGATGCAGAGGAAGACTGGGTAAGTGTTTGAATGTTGGATGACAAAGGTACACCTCTTGATCCCTGGCCAAATGGTAACGCAAGTGGACACAAGTAATCGCAAGTAAAACTTGCGAACAGACTTGCGTTGGGTGGCCTAACAGGCTCGCAAGTTGTCATAGTCCAGTCCCTGAACTCTCTCTTCCACGCGCCCTTTATAGGGGTTGAACCCAGGCGCGCGAAGAGAGAGTCTAGGATAACTTGCATGTGCATGCTCAGAACGAACCAATCAGAAGCGACGACTGTGGCGTCACTTGCTTGGGACGCGCGCGCTAGGCTAAAACTGGCTCGCTCAAATGACGAATTCAACTACGCGACCGAGCGCGCGAATAAATGCAAGAAAAAACTGTGCTCAATTGCTTCCAAAACCAATTAAATAAACAGCTACAAAATACTAGGAATAGTTGACGGATAGCGATTTTTGTTTTGGCCGTTAGCTTTTAGCAGACACTGACTACAAAGCTTGGCTTTTTAAAGTTATTCCGGTGATCCTGCTTTAGTACACGGTCGCGTAGTTGAACTCGTCATCTGTGCGCGCGCGTTTTCAAAAGGGCTGCCAAATAAGGTTTTTCAATTCTGGGGGAAAAACCAGCGCATGCACATGCAAGTTATCCTGGACTCTCTCTTCGCGCGCCTGGGTTCAGCCCCAAAAGGCGCGCGGAAGAGAGAGTTCAGGGACTGGACTAAAGTTGTCAAAAATGCCATTTCAATGCTAATGCGCGCGCTGCAATTCAGTATTTGAAATAAACACCAAGACTTGTGTTGACTTGCGTTTGTTGGCCAAACGGTGAAAAACTTGCGTTGACTCGCGTGCAAATTTGATCCCGACCAAAGCGAACGCAAGCCATCGGAAGTCAACGCAAGCGCACGCAAGTCCTGGCCAAACGGAGACACAAGTTAACCACTTACGTCTCCGTTTGGCCAGGCCTTCAGAATAACATCGACCGGAAAAGCTATTTTTTCTTTAAGTGTTAAAGTGGCAGAAAGACAAGAAAAAAAACGACAGATAAAACATATACGCTATCTTTATGGTAAGCCACAAAACTAGCGAATACTCGCCGGAATACAACAAAAATAAGTACAGCACAGTAAAACAGATCGAGGGGTTTGAATTGTACCCATTTCACCTGTGTCTCCTTTTTGTCCATTTATTCCTGGCGGCCCAGCAGTTCCCGGTTCTCCCTTATTGCCGTCAACACCTGAAAAAATATATAAAATAAAGATAAATAATAATGCAGTAAACGAAGATACTTGTGAACCGGTCCTGCTTTTGGCGTCTTTGACGATTCCGTTATCTTTATGGGCAACTTATCACGCTCGGATGCCTTGCCTTTTCGGTTTCTTGAAAATGAGAGAATGAGAAAAACGTCGAACGACAGTACCATTTTGTAGTAAAATTTATGACAATGTAATGGTAACACGAAGTTTTAGTAACCGTTTTCGCAAAATTCTTTAGGTAGAGTATATTGCTCTTGAATTGTTTCGCAGATATATCACTGCATATTTTACGAAGACCGGTCTTACCTGGTCTCCCCCTCCGTCCCCTTTGTCCTAAAATAAAAACGTTTGAGTTTAGGAATAATTGCGTGATGGTCTAAAGTAAGGACTACAAATTATTGGTGACTATGAATGCATGCAGCAGGATGCAGCGGTACGGTCTTATCAACAATACGTCATTCAGTTAACTCGTTTACCGTTAACTGAATTTCAGTGTATAAGCTTTCAGTCTAACCCTATAAATAACTTTACAGTGGCGTCGACCCCACTTAAACAAAAAGAAAACAAAAACAAGATAGGATCCGGCGTTTTGCGTTTTTTGTCAGATACTTGGTGTAACATCACTGAAGTGACTCACCTTTTTGTCCTTTTTGCCCTTGCGCTCCTTTTGGTCCTAGAACGGGAAAAAAACTTTGATTAAAATATGGCTGGATAAAAACAACAGCGTTGCTGAATGATTACTCAGGAAATATTGACGTGCACAGCAATTGTGACTTGCGTGAAATAATATCCCGTAATAGCTGTTAAGTCATTCTGTTGACAAAAGTGGATTCCAATAATATTCATTTACTCCTTTTGCTGAAAAGGTCAAAATACTCCATTGTTTCTCGCTACCTTGGTTTGTAACATCACCGACATGAGTAAAATTATTCAGCATGTCTTCTTTCGTCTTTTAAAACTGCTTTCCAATTTTCCAAAGCAAAGCCGGCAAATGATGTTGCTAATTTTTGTTGTAGGTCAGACATTTTTTCAGCATCAGGGTCAAGAACGTGCCAGAACACATTAAGAACAGAACAAAAACTTTCCTGAGCGTGTATCACTTTACAAGAACAGGATATGTTGCATATAAGCCAATAAAGTGTTGTTACGATAAATATAGCTTGAAAAATAAGCCTTTAACCTCAGTGACCACCTGTCACGCTTTACGTGGCGTGACGATTGCAACAATAAAACTAAAATCATCCCAGACTTGATTTTTATGTAAACTTGAAAATCGAAAACCGCTATTTTCTTTTTTTTTTCAGTGATCAGTTAATGAGCGAATTGCAGTCCAACTGGTGTTCCATGCTTCTCACTGGGAATGAACCACGCAACGATATAAAACGGGACTTCCGAGAAAACACATTTTATGGATTGCCGCCAAGAGTTGAACAAAGGTAACATTTTTAAAATTTTCATTGAAAACTGGACTCCATTAACAGATGGTAGAATATTTTGGATGACCTTAGCGTGTAAGTGGCGTGTTTTAGAGAGTGACTGAGGATAAAAGTGACTTAGAGTACAGAAATTAATTATACTTTGAAACAAAAAAAAAAATGCGATTCATGTTAAAAGCGACAACAAGTAAGTTATAGGTTCATGATTTTGGAGTAATCAGCCCTTTAATAAGAGCCATGATTCGCGGATTTTCGGTTCCCTGATAGCTTTAATAAAATGCCTGCCGTTTTTCGCAAAAATGAACTCTTAGCTTGTGCACAATAACGTTCTTGGAAAACAAAACAAGATGTCCCCCTGATCTGACAAAAACCCGGCGCAGAGGGGTTGGGGGAGAAGGGGGAAGGGACATCTAATGTACCGACGTCAAAAATTCTTTAGCATCACCACACCCTCTACTCCCCCCCCCCCCCCGAACCTAGATTCTGATGCATACTAAAATTTAGTTGTAGATCTATAACAAGACATGTCAAAATGGTTATAATCAATACCTCGTCTACAGCGACATGTGTTACCAGCTTCTCTCTTAATCCGGACCGGCAACTCTTCGACATCATCCTAGAACAAAACACGAAGACGACAACGCGGAAATAACCCTCAGTTCACACAGATAAATATCTAGAATGCTTTTGCAGAAGATGACTGTCTGGATGGTCAATAGATTAGTTTTAAAAGAGGTCCAGCGACGTTTAAAGCCTCGTCTAAACCCAATGAAGGTCACCGAGCGACTTGAGCAAAGCGAGTAGAAACGCACTTGCCTAGCGCGCATTGTTACTCGCGTAATGCTAAAGCGCCGCTACATAAGACCCACAGGTCGTTCGATATCAACATTTATCTATTAAAGACAGCGAAAAAAGGTCAAACCTCGAGTTTTAAAAACCTCTGGAACGCCTCGTTTGCTTTCTCGCTCGATATCTCGTCTCCCACAGTTCGACGTCGAATCTGCGCTGTGACGGATTCTAAAGATTCAATTGTCTGCTGTTGTTCGTCGACGCGCGATTTCAGGACAACAATCTCACGGACACAATACAATAACGCCGGGAATAATGTCACCAGTGCCGCAGCAAGAACGAGAGCCGTCCACCAGGGCAAAATGATGGCCCGTGTTTGAGGTTTATGCATGTTTTTCTCCTCTAAGGTATTACAGATTTCTTAGAAATCACCATCCTTGTCACTATAGGCTAGATCTCAGATGATCAAGTTTTTTTTCCTAGGAAAGTTGACAGGATCACGTGACCTATAAGCAGTCAATGGCTCATTGTTCCTAGATTATTTTTAAAAACATTCGTTACCATTCCCCAGTGTTTATTGCACTCTTTGTATGGACTGTCAATTCTCAGCTAAAAGGCAAACTGCAATCTTCCAAGAAGACACCGTTGTATCTGTCACGCAATGTCACGCAATGTATCGCGTAACCCGTCTAGTCCACAAATAATGTCCAAGTGGCTCTAATCTTGCTTAATTTCATCACAAAATAAAAAACTTACGATATGGTTCCAAAATCTCATAGATAAACGTAAACGCAAGGTCACTTTTGTTGAAAGCCAAAATTGAGCATATTGCCAGCCAGCGCTTCTTTTAGAGTGGTTTAAAAACCTTGAAGCCTTTTCTTTGCTTCGAGACACTGACAAGAACTTAGAAGTCACTGACAAAACAAGTCGCAACTGGTGTGACTAGTAGTAGCAGTGTGGATAAGACTGATCTCAGTTCTTTAAAAGTGTCATCATCATCATCATCATCATGACTCAACGCGCCAGTAGGCGCATAAGGCCGTTTTTTTAAAAGTGTCACATGACACAATACCCTCCATCAAAAGTAAAACTCAAAACAGCAAAGGACTGCCAACAATAATGCTGCTAAACGTAGGATCTGCAATGGACCTAATCAGCCAAAAAAATGAAGGGACATTACAAACTAGTAATAATCAGAGATTAGGGGAATGCGTTTGACCCAAGATAGGCACCCAAGATAAGGTTAGCAAACGTAAACCGAGTTACACGAGTGTTTATATCGTCATCAAATTTCAAACTACCGCGCGCGCAGCATAAAGCGCGCGTCCAACATCACTTGAAATTAGGGCTTTCCACAAGTTGCTCGGCAACTTTTTGGCAACTTTTCATGTTTCGAGCAACTTTTTTCCCTTTGGGCAACTTTTTTCCTCTCGAGCAACTTGTTGCCTTTTGAGCAATTTCCAGACCGAAGATCTCCGAAGATTATCCGAGTGTTGTTCAAAGGCCATACAAACGTTTCCGAAGAATTACGAAGTTTGACGTCCTGCATTAAAACATTACAAAAACTCCTCAGCAAACATGACGTCATCATTTTACAAAATTTCCACATGATATGTGATTTAGATACTTCTTTTGCTGTAAAATTGCATAAAACTGCTTATAAATCTTTTTTTTTTGTTTAGAAATCTAACCCTCAAAGGGAAATTAGCATATATTTAAAGAAATAATCTGGATTAGAAGCATCGTTTTGGATTTTTTGGAGCAACTTTCGAGCAACTTTTATTATCAGAAGCAACTTTTTTGGATTTTTGGAGCAACTTTTGAGCAACTTTTTGAGAAATTACGGCAACTTTTTGGGAAATCTCGAGCAACTTGTGGAAAGCCCTACTTGAAATTATCAGCGAAACAATCTCAACCCAACAGCGCACGAGGCAGCACAACAATTTTTTTACTATTGTTGAAGGGAGCACTGCCGAAATGTTTAGTTTTCAGCACAACTCACAGGGCAAACTCAAAAACGCAAACCGGCCCGAAGAAGATCGTTAGATCGAATCAACCTCGTTCCCAGGATCTCTCGCGACGAAACTGTGACGTCATTAATTAGCCAACCTGCCACATACCAAGATACATAGAACGACTTTCGCTTGCGCGTTCACAGGACAACCACGGGACCACATGCCACCACAAGATTAGGATGCGTTGTCCTACCGTCGAACGCAAAAATTGTTTACAGCCTAGCGGTATCGGCTAATTGTTTTTGCGCGCACTGTCTTTGCGGCTCAATGTCATTGTTGACGTTGCTGTGACGCAATTAAATTGCTTTCTAATGTCTTCTCACATGAGATCGAGGCCATCCTGCCACATACCGACATACATACATACATACATACATACATAGGACGACACATAGAACGACTTTCGCTTACGCGTTCACAGGACAACCGCGGGACCACAGGTCACCACAAGATTAGGATGCGTTCTCCTACCGTCGAACGCAACAATACAGCAAAGCTGATACTACGTGAAAAAGAGTACTTTGCGAGACACCAACACGACTAGAACCGAAAGAGCAGGGTTGCAGCCGTGGGCAGCTGTTTCGTCCTTTTTGAGTTATTTTTTCGAAATAGCTCTTAGTCGCCGCGATGTCCCGTGAATCACTCAGTGGGTCAGTGAAGTATGTTTGTTTGTCACACCAATCAGATTTCAGGTACTATCAGAACCAATCAAATTGCAGTTTATAAAGGCGAAGTAATCTGACGAAATTATGTGTCGCAGCGTGTCGCAGTTCGTTTTCGTTGAAAGATTAATTGGTGAGTTGTGAATTATCATGGATTTGAAACGTATTCGTAGTTTGCGAATCAAATTGTGAGCTTCGATACAAAGTTCCCAACTTCAGCCCGAATTTATTAAATCCTTCTGCAGTGTTCTCCTTATCAGGCGGTAACCGGTAAATTTTACCGCTTGTAACACGACTCTTTACCGCCTAGAACCGCTTAGAAATCTTGAAAATTCAACAGGTAAATAACAAAGTAACACCACTCGTTTCACCTTCGTAGTCATGATCGAAAATAACAGATTGAAAATAAACAGCGACAAATGCAATATTCATTTACGAATTTGTGCTAGTATTCAATATTCTTTATTTCCCTTCGCTTTCCGAATCTCTGAGGGCTGCTACCTATCGAAGAAAGAACAAGTTTTGCTGGTCTTTCTCACTTCTCGGCAAGTGCACATCTGTTGTTGCACAGTTTCCACGATCGATTCCACAATGAAGCGGCAGCTTTCCTTGCTGTCCTTTCACTTTGTCCGTTGAAAATGAAAACAATCACAAAGGCAAAGAGGTAAAAATAATTTCAGAAGTGAGAAATATTACTTACATATAATAGTTCAGTTTTCAAAAACATGCAAAATGCAGAAAATAGTTGATTGCTTAGTTGACCGTAGCTGACACGTGGTGAAGACAAAGGCAGCTTTCGTTGTCAAATTCTTCTCATTAAGTTCGTAAGTATTTAAAACAAAATCCAGACGACAGGTTAAAAGAAGCATTCAGAATACAACTTTTCAACAACGCCGTTGTGAATGCTGTATTCGAAGCAAAGAAAAAAAGAGCTGCAGCGATTCGTAGCAAAGACGAAACAGGACCGCCGATTCTTCAAGTAGTACGTCATGTAAGCGGCAGCAAATGTATCCCCTTAAAACAATGGAAGATAATTTTATGCAATTTTTCTTAGGCTGTATAGCAGGCGAAAGAGGTCTGTAAGACCAGAATAAAGTTATCATGAAATAAAATTCGACCAGCATTTGGACAACATTCTGTTCCATGTAGGTAAACTAGAAAACGGCTGGAATCTACGGGAATTTCTTTACCGGTTTAAAAGGTTTTTTTACCTGCTGTGCTGAAAACTAGGGAGAACCCTGCTTCTGTAGTTATGTTATCAAAAAGGGCTTTGCTACGCTAAACTGTTGGAAACAAATGTCATAAAAATAAAAAAACTTTTATGTTCAGCGAGCCGTAAACATGTTGTCTCGAACAAATTAGTCTTCCCCGTCGCGTCGCGTCGGCTTCGATTAAAATCAATTTTACTTATGGTTAAACCATCCAGTTTCATACGGTTTTCAAACGCAGAAGACTTGAAATTGAAGACAGTGAAGATTATGGCTCACAGAAATCGTTAAATATGTGTTTTCATACAAAAAAGTTAAAATTTGACCAAATTTCTACATGCATGAAATTTATTTATCGGCAAATCACTTGCGTGATCGCTGATGCGAAACGTTGTCTTGCACTTCAAGCTACTTTCCTTGACAAGTTCTAAAATCTTCGAGTTCAGAAATCGCCACGACTTTCGAGCAACATGTCTTGTTTCTCCTCAACTACCAAACTTAGAAAGTTCAGTCGGGCCGAAGTCGGGAAATTTGTATCGATGTTTGCAATTTGATTCGCAAACTCGCACCGTAATTGGCAACTTCATAACAAAGTTTCCAATTTCCCAACAAACTTCGCAAAGCGGGTGGCCAAAGTAAACTGAAATCAACTGTAAAACATTTCGTTCAAACATTTAATGAACCGGTACAAGTAACTTTACTGTTAAAAGCAACTACGATAGATAGCAAAAACAGAATAAGAGCGTGCCATTTCGTGACAACTTGATAACTCAATTAGTTCTTGTTTGTTGAATAGAATTTACGTTGTGAATGAACGAAAATCTTTGTTGAACAGTTTTGACAGGAAACAAATACTCCAGGTGTACTGCGCTTTAAAGAAATTTTCCGAAGAGAGTGGTTTTTTTTATTTGATTCGTTTATTACTTCGTTTATTATAGTACTTTTCGTTCAATGTCTATATGGAGACGTGGCTTTTTCGAGAAAAACAAGGGTATCGTGTTACGTTCGTTTTAAAAAAACAAAGGTATCATGTTACAAAAGTGAGAAAAACAACGGTATCATGTTACAGTGTTTGGCAAAAAGCCAAAAGTATTCCGTAACAAACAAAAGTAACCCGTTACGGTTGCTACAAAGCTAGCAACAAAATAACCGCTTTAAACAGAATAAGAACGTGCCATTTTGTGACATTTTGACAATTGAATTAGTTTTGTTTTTTAATTAAATGATGAAAATTTCCGTATTAAATAAAACAGTTCTGATGTATCAAAATGCATGTAAAAATTATTTTGTTTGCAAGCAAACTTTGTGCAAAAAAGTGACTCCGTGGGGCGCCATACACAAATAGCTCAACCCATGGCATAAACCATCCCAACAGGACAATCACCCAGTTTTACCCCAAGCCACCCCATAAATTGAAAAAATACCTCCTGCACGCTTAGCGTGCCTATGTTTGGGTCTCGTCAGCGCGGTGTAGCAAATTGAAATAACGTCAGCGCAAGAGCCAGCGCAGATATATTGCAAATGACCCGTACACTATATCATGTTCAGTACTTTAAAACTGGAGGATATCCAAGGATAGTTTACTTAACGGCCCTCTTAAGGTCCTGATTAGAATTTAAACGAAATAACGTACAACTTTAATTTCTCAGTCATGTCAGTGAGAGATGCGGTGGCCTAATGCATTGTTGGGAGAAAATTTCCTCTCGCATTGCTTGTCTCCACCCATGTGTACGAATTAGCAAAAGCGAACTGTTAGGCCACATTGGAAGGTCTAAAGTATTGCTAGCCACCTAAACTCGCTCTCGCTGGCAAAATGTGAGTTAGCGGTGAAAACTCTTCTATTTTAGGTCAGTTGATGCTTTATTTCTTAAAACCTAGCTATACAGATCAAGATTACTAAATGACGTCCTACACAAAATACAGTGCTTTTTAAAAAGATCGAACACTTTGCGTCCCCGCTCTGAGCTGTGATTGGTCATTAAAAACATTTAATGGACATTATCAGCAGAACTTAGTAACGGGAGCGCCAATGAAACTCAAAGCTGCACTTCGAATTCAGAATAAAAACTTAATGACTAAATCAATCAGGGGAGTAGTCAGCTTTTTGAAGAAATGTAGTCCTGGTTTTCGCACCAAATGGAGGCTATTGTTTTTGTAACTGCTAAATATGGAGCGCGCTAAACACAAAGAACATCTAACCCCGGTTGCCCGTTCGTGGCTCTCTTAATCTACGACGACCATTCTGTCGTGACAGTGTTGAATGATACGCGTGCTGTTTTTTTGACTGAGCACCTGACTCGTCCCCAGTCGTTTTCATACAGCGCAGGAAGAGATGGGTACCGAGAATTGGAGCGAAAGGTGAGTAGAGAAGCATCCCCTGCTCCCCTCCACCTCGCGCGCTTCTCTCCCTTTGCCGCGTGCTGTATGAAGACGACTGGGGACGAGTCAGACTGAGCACTGTAAATTATTCGGGTAGCAAGGTTAGTAATAATCATGATTGATACAGAAATTAACACGCGTATTTCTTCAAAATTCGCACGAGCTTGCCGAGTTTAATCGCAGGCGTAGTAGACAATGTTCTCAATGAAACGCACAAAAAGTCAATCAAATGATTATTTCTTGTAATTAAGTTTAAAAACTAGTGAAATATATCAGTAATTAGGTATACACTTACATCAGGTAAAATAAAAGCTAAAAATTGAGATATAAGTAATATTCAATTTTGAAGAAGCAATTTTACCAGGTTACAGCAAATGATCTGAAAAAGGACTTTAAACAAAACATTAGGATTATTATATATTGTTTCTACACTGACATATGCAATTGTATTGACTTGCATTTTAATAAATGATAAAGGTATACAAATTGTAGCATTAACTATTTTTAACTCGACTCATTAAAATACGTGCAAATGTCTTAAAAACATTCTGGTATAATATTCGTTTTTCATACGACAAAAATCAAATCAATTGTGTTTCGATCAGTTCTCAAATTAGGGCTATTTCGCTAATTTACGAGTAAAAGCTACAGTAATATCATCTATTCTTCGTGATCGTAAATCGTTTCTTGTGATCCAATCAGCGTGATTCACCAGGATACAGCAGAAACGCTCCGAAAAAGCTGGCGTCAGTTTTCATGTTGTATTCCCGGATGTACGGAATGCGAACTGATATGGTGTCATTCACTCGAAGAAGAAATACTCCGCCATGATATCGGGTGTTGTCCTTTGTGCTATCAGTGATTGAACTTCCAATACTTTCCATGACCTTTTCATTGTTGATGTAAGTGTGATGTGCCATTACATGTGTGCGCGCGTCGTGATAGTACATTTGGCTGTATATGAAGTAGTGTCCGGGTGTCGTGACTATAATAAAGCCTCTGTCGTATTGAATGGAGCCTATCTTGTCGCGAACAATCCAGTTTGCTATGATATGACTAACTGTTAACAAACAAAATGTTCAATCCGTGATTAGTTATGTTTGAATATAATGGGCTGAGACGAACGCTATATAAATATGAAAAGGAGTGCGCGAGTTTTATGACATCTATTTTTGCAAGGTTTAAATTTCGTAAAAAGCTTCTAACATGGGCTGAAGGTTTAACTGCGACTGTGAAGGGAATAAACGAAACTTAAACCTCTACGAAAATAAACGGCATTCAAAAACGACAGTCCCATTTAATTATTAATCCCATTTCCCAGCCCCAATTTTGCCCCAAAACCCATTTCCCATCCTATTGTTTTTCCGATTGTCCAAATCCCATTCCCAGTTCTATTGTTTATTTGTTTGTGATTCCCAGTCCCAGTGACCCAAATCTCATTTTCCCAGTGAAAATTTGCCCAAGTCCCAGTTCCCATTTTACCCCGTCAGGCCCCTCAAAAAGGTTCAGCATGATTTATTTGAACTCAATATCTTCGGGTGACATGAAATGACAGGAATAAACTGACGGGTTAATAATGAACCTCACTTACCAGGATTTCGAAGGCTTGTGTCATCTCCAGCTAAGTAGATGCTTGCTCTTACCTTAAGAAAAAAAACAGGTCCGGTAAACGGATAAAGTTCGTCACTATTTGAATGAATACAAATGAGAAGAACAGGAAAAATGATATGAGATAAACAGGCTCAGACCAAGTAAGCACGCTGAAACTGCGTACAAGTCCACACAAGAATAAAGTTGTATTAGCAACCATTTCCCCTGAGTGTGAGGAGATTGGGAGACACCGATGGGACGTGTTAGTTTGGTCTCTATCACTGCCCCTACAAAGTTAGCAATCACTTATTAAAACAAGTGGTTTTCAAGTTATACCTAGTCTGGAAAAAGGTAAAAAACAGAATTCTTACCGATGTGGTTGGCTTCGCTCCTTTTTCTCAGAAAAAGAAAAAAAAAAGAGATTCCCAGTTAAAACCAAACCAGATGCAAATAATTCCCTTCTCGTGATTGTTAACACATGATGTCTTGCAATTTGCAACTGAATGAATAAGGAAGCAGACATTTTAATTCTCACAGTGTGCTAAAACATTGGTGGCGGGCTCGTACATCTAAGCAACAGCATTCAAACACACAATAAATGGTCTAGTGACGTAATCAAACGAATAACGTCAACGGAGGGTCCTGAAGGAGGGGGGGGGGGGTACATATCCCATTTCCCAGCCTTTTGGTTCCCAAATTTTCCCAAATCCCATTCCCAGTTTCACTGTTTTTTGTTTGTGATTCCGAGTCCCAGTGACCCAAATCCATTTTCCCAGTGAAAATTTGTGCATATCTCAGTTCCAATTTTACCTCCTAAGGCCCCTCGCAACTTACCCGTTAGTGTAGTAGGAGGTAGGGTTGTGGGAGGAGAAAGCACTGAAAGTAAGAAAAGAACTCCACTGTAAATAACACTTTTAAGTTAAGTTTATTGCTATTTAAAATTAACAGTTACCAAGCCGTTAATGTGGATTTGCCTCACTAAGATTTTCTGTGCTATCTAGCTTTACATCTGCCTTGCGAAGATCTCTATCGACAGCCCATGTGTATGACTTCTGAACTCCCCTTTGACTTGTTCATTACTGCTTTATAGCTCAGTCGCATTGGCAGAGCATCACATGTATTTGTTTATTCGTACGGCTCAAAATTCGGTGGATAGAGTTCCAGTAAAACTAGTATTGAACCTTCATTTTTTAATAGCCGAGTAATTAGCAATTTTGTTTTACGTGCCCATATATACATTCTCGTAGCGAAATTATGAATTAAATACTGAAATGATTTGCGGACAGTCGAACCTCCCGACAGCGACCACCCAAGATATCAAGCCTATGAGGTCCGTCGGTTGCGAAACGTCGGACCGGATGAGTTAAAAATTTTTAGTCACAGTTTGTGGTCATTTTAGAGCTCCACAGATGCATCCTTAAACTCAACAACGATTTTTTCAGAAACACATCTAGTCAAAAAATTTAGTGCGTCCAGAGGTTCTTCAGTGTAATTACCTAGTAAATGAATGAATCAATCAAGCAATCAATCAATGAATGTTTACCTTGCCTTTCTGCATTTCCAAAAAGGAATGCTCCAAAAAAGCTACGCTTGCTATCCATGTGGTACTTGGCCGAGAATGGTGTGTGAACGGAGATGAGGTCGTTTTCCTGAAGTAAGAAAACGCCGCCATGATATTTTGTGTTGTACTTCCGATGGGTGCTTATAACGCTCCCCGAACTTTCCATGACCCGAACTTTATTTATGTAGGTGCTGTGACTCATTACAAAGGGGGAGCCGTCAAAGTAATACATTTGGCTGTATATGAAGTAGTAGCCTTTTCTCTTCACCTCAATGTGTCCGGATGGCGAGTGGTACAAGATACTGCCTTCCACGTGCTTGATGTCCCAGTTGGTAATTGTTTGCCTTTCAGAAACTGCAAAAGAAATCACGATTGGTTTTTACTTATGATACCTTGTAATGCTTCTTCTAATGGAGAGAAGAGAAAATCGTTGGATAAATAGAGGATAATACATGGTTGCACGGAGATATGAAATTTATCTTCGAGTGTTCAAATCGATAGCTCACGAGTGAAATTTATCTTCGAGTGTGATACCAAAGATTGCCGAGGAAGATCCGAAGATGTTTCGACTTAATATCGATAAACTTTGGCTCATTGAACATTGAAAAGTGGCAAACTGTGAGCTGATTGGTCAAAAATGATATCACACATTTGTGAATATCATTTTTATCCACACATGTGTGATACCATTTTTATCTAGGTGCTACCACTCGCTATACCACTGCAGTTTATATAATAATGACAAATATCGATATCAGCCTACGGGAGATCAGCTGATGAATTTCGTCATTGCCGTGAAATTATTCTCCAATGAACTAAAAACTACTCAGTTTTAGTAGACAAGAATTAGAAACGCCCGGATCTCTCTGTGTATTTGCGAGCGCAAGGGGTGTTTATGACTTCTTTATGGTATCGATTACCAGATTAGTTTTTGTCTTTTATTTTTTTATTTGTATTTGCCTAATACTTGCCAAAGTTCCAAGAATTAATACACTCGTAAAGAACATTAAAGAGGCAGCGTTTCTGAGGCGGTTTGGGCGCCAGACTTGAAATTCGGAGTTCCCGGATTTAAGTCCCGTTCTTACCACTTCCTGGAGTTGTTTCACGGTAAAGCCGAGTTCATCTCCTCCTTGTAAATACGCAATTGGTTCGCCAGTTGGGATTTTTGACATTAATTGTTATGCTTAATTTGTAATTTTTAATTTGGGAGGCGCGGTGGCCTAATGGTTAGTGCGCCGCCGAACTCCGGATCGAGCGGTCCGGGTTCGAGGCCTGGCCGGGGTCATTGTGTTGTGTTCTTGGGCAAGACACTTTACTCTCATAGTGCCGCTGTCCACCCAGGTGTATATATGGGTACCGGCACACAGCGGTCAAACGCAGCGCGCGTGCGCAGTTGCTGTGTTATTCCCGCCAAAATTCTTCATACAAAGTTTAAAATTTTCCGAAAACTTTCGCTTTAAAGCCAAAAGTTAACGCCGTCCCTGGAAAGTTAAGGTTTATACGCCGCTTATGGATTGGAAATTGGATAATTCATCTCCACTGAGTGTCCCAGCTTGAACTGTTCTTTCACCGTACTATTTCTTTAACAATTTCTCACAAAAAATTGCCCACTTTCGAGTCAAAAGTTCGAGGCGGTGAAGACCGGATGTGACGTCAATTTTTGCGTATGACCGCTGTGAAGGGTACCGGCGACATAATGCTGGGGGTAACCCCACACAGCGGTCAAACGCAAAAATGACGTCACCTCCGGTTTTCGGCGCCTCGAACTTTTCTGAGAATTTGTCTCGAAAGTGTGCAAACTTTTGTAGGAAATTGTTAAAGAAATGGTACGGTGAAAGAACAGTTCAAGCTGGGACACTCAGTGGAGATGAATTATCAAATTTCCAATCCATAAGCGGCGTATAAACCTTAACTTTCCAGGGACGGCGTTAACTTTTGGCATTAAAGCGAAAGTTTTCGGAAAATTTAAGACTTTGTATGGAGAAGTTTGGCGGGAATTGCACAGTAACTGCGCACGCGCGCTGCGTTTGACCGCTGTGTGGGGTAACCCTGCGATGGACGAGGCGCGATGGACTACATCCCATTCAGGAGGGAGTAGTATAATTCCTAGCCGCTTAATGCTACAGAAACCGGGATAAGCTCCGTCAAGTATGGGCCACTTGGCTCGAGGCTTCTCCTTTAAGTTGTAATTTTTGTTTCTAATGTTTAAATGCTCAGCCCATTAGCACTTGTGCCAAAATCATTTACCGAGGGTAAACAAATGTCAATTTTTTAACAGCATTTCGAACACCCATTTGGAAGAATGGGTGTCTCTATATACGCCGTTATAAGAAAAAGCCAATAAAGTAAACACCAAAAAAAAAAACCCAAATAACATTACTTATTCGTTGTCCATTGCCAACCAGGTGGATACTTTCTTGGATCTGAAAGACAAAAAAGGCAGCTTTAACGTGCGCAACAGGGGATTTTTTTAAGAGAATAATTATGTGTTTTGATCAGCAATTGTACTGTACTATACTACTCACCGCAGATCCTGTAACGCCAGGTGGTCCTATTGATAATTAAAATAACGTTTAATAAATGTTCCTGTGTAATATTTAACGTATACTACATTTTATGTTTACGGTCGTTTAAAAAGTTGGTGTAACTCTTTAAATATGACTAGGAAACGGTGATTATTTATCTCCTGATTCGGGGATGCGTGCAAGGGAGATCACTTAATTTAAGACAGAAACGAGGTGTGTGTTCAATCTGAATTTATCGGTTGTTGTCTTGTGTGTGGTACGGTGATGAGTCTCATGCCGGAGATCTTCACGCGCGCTCCAGAAGATTCGCCAGTTCTTGCTATTCTCTTGGCTGGATCTGGCGCAAACATGGTACTAAGTACAGAGTGGATTCTGATGACTGGCGCAGGTCCACCCTTTTGCGTTTTCGCCTGTTTTTCTTAAGGTGGATTTCTACTGACGCGTTATTTTCTCCAAAACGCGGTGAGACATACGTGCGTTTACGTGCGTGGAAAAATTAAAAGACAATGTATGAACGAGTTGCCTCTATCTTACCTGGCTTTCCCATGGCTCCCTGCGGACCGCTATCCCCGCGGTCTCCCTTGATGCCTTGCGGCCCTGGAACACCAACTGGTCCGGGTAAACCTAAATCAAATTGATGAAAAAATCTGGATGTTTATTGCTAACCACAATTACGTCAAGGCTAAATTTAACTGGATAAGTAATAATCAGTTTTAATCAAATGTAGACTGCACTGTGTTGTGGCTCAACATTCCTTTGCGATCTGAATTTAACCTATCTCAGTCCACTCAAGCTATAAACACCAATTTTTCTTACTAAGTGATGTAATTTTATTTTTTTTCAAACAGTTTGGTTCAAACAGTTTGGCTATAAGATTGGTGTTTCTTTCTGTATATTTCAATCTTAAAGTGGCTAATAAATGATGAAATGATGATATTTCATGGCAGCTTCATGAAGTTTATGCTCGACCATGTATAATCAACGGAGGAATATAATTTCTTTTAAAAGTGTAATGAAGAACAATGAGACAATTGTACGTAAGTAAGAAGAACGTTGTTCGCTGTGATTATTTTCAGCATATTTACCTTGAATGCCAGCGGGGCCGATAGGACCGGGTTTTCCAGGCTCCCCTCTCCGACCCGGTCTCCCTGGGGCTCCTAGAAGTCAATGATGAAGTAAATAGAACAAATTGAATGCAGACAAGACTGCACATATGTCTGTGAAATTAACCAGCACCTTATGGCAAACAGACAACAGGTTACGGACGGTGAAGAACACGCTTGCCTGAAGCTTGGAGGGCCGACAATATCCCGAGGATGAGCGAATTGTGATAAAGGAGGGAACAGCTCCATCCCCACCCACCCCTCCTGCGGTCCATGTGGACTTGTTTTGGTCCTTTACAGAGGCTTTACATACTAGCGGTGATTGAACGCAATGACAGGATTAGGTTGCGTTCTTCTTACGTCAAACGCAATAACCCATGATATCGATTAAGGGCTTGGATAGGGCTATAAATTGTCAACTTATAAAACTTGACAGATAACTGAGTCTGTCAAAATTATGTCTCTAAAAACAGAACTACTACTATAGAATACTAAACTGTTACTACAGAAAAATTTGAGACACAGCAGGGCACTAACCAACGCAAGTACAAGAATCTTGAGCGCTTCTCCGGACACGAACTGCCTCTGATCTCTGAAATCGAAACATAAACAAAACTGATAAAAAACGATGCACAGTTCCGTAATAACAAAACCTTTTCACTGAATTACAGAAATATGCAAACAGGAAAATGAGTCTTCTACCTGGATATCTCGAGCATTGTTACCGAGCTGTAAGGTCTGTATGAGCTTCTCGTGCTCACGGATTTGGGTTTTGAGCCAGCTGAGTTCTCTGTGTGTGTAAATAGCAAACACAAGACCCGCGCAAGCTAACAACATACAAACAAGTAAAACAGGAAGCAATTGCCCTCCGCTTTGCTTTTCTTTCTTTTCCATGCTTCTTGAAACAGGACCACGACAGATTCAAGAACAGACAATGATGGCAAGACTGAAACTGTGCGCGGGGAAAATTCCCGGAAAACAAGAACTGACAGAAACAATCACCTGGCGCTAAGCCAAATACCAATAACGTGACAGCTTTACAGTGGCGTGATAGCGTTACACGGCGGCTTCACTCCCCACAAGCCAGGAGTTCGCCAAAACGTTCCGTATCAGCTTGGATGACAAGACATTATCGCGATATTGATACAGAGCAACTAAACGTCGCGTGTAGAATGTACTATATTTTCTGACTATGCAAAAAAAAATTAACTGGAAAATCAAAAGTTCGCATTTATGTTGGGCGGAAATGTGATCATGGGACGTATTTTAAAGTTTGGCGCAGCGGCTGTCAGAGATAGGAGCCCAACCTTCTTCCATTTTAAATCATAATCAGATGACAATTAAAATCCTCTTTCCATGATTCCAAGTCACAGATGAACGAAACAAAGTATAGTCTCCTTCAGAACCAATCCAAATATAGCGAAAGCGCTGAGTAGATAACGTCAGCTTAGTAATTGTACTTATGACCTAGACAGATCAATTTTACTTTTCTTTCTGACATTTTATCCGCTGAAGGTCTCTCCAACCTTAAAAATATAAGCGTGTGCAAATAAACACACAAAGGCTACTTTAAGAAGTTGAATCTTCGAAGACTATCCCCATGTCAAAAGTGTATAAAATAATTGCCCACTTTATAGTTGTGTTGTGTTAGCAGATTGTATGGTACCCTAGCCCTCCCTCTAGGGCGGAGACGCGAAGATTTAAAATAAGGGGTACTGGTGCATGTTAAGGAAAGACACGGGATCAAGTTGTCTGCTTACGATACCTTTGCTGTTCGTTTGTCTCAATTCTAACAGCAACATCTATGAGCAAACTGAAACGATTTTTGAAACGATGAGAATAAATACAAGACAGGATTTAATAAGAAAAAAAAAATACTAATTAGTAAACGCAGAAGGATGTACCTTTCAGTGCGTCACAGCATTCTCTGAGTGATGTGTTAAGGCTTTATACTCCTCAGGTAGAAAAACAATATTTCCGTGTTTTATTTGGTTAACTTGCGCACGACTGAAGAAAAGAAAGTGTCCTGCTTCTGCAGATTTACAAAGGTCGATTTCGGGGCTCTTGCGCGCAGGCGTAAAGTAGAGAAGTGTGCATTGGATTTGTGTTATCATTCAGTGTTCTACAGCTCATCGTTTCCTTTACCATAGGATATTGGTGACAACTTTTTTTTGGCACTTTAGGCACACAAACTGTTTGTAGAAATGTTCTTCTACCAGTTTCATGCGACTGTTTCATTTGTATTTGGGGTGTGTTTCACAGTTAACAGAAAAGTAATGATTGGCGTCTCTTATATAATGAGAGGGATCCCGTGTCGCTTGTCTAAATTTAAAAATGTCCCACGTCGCTGTCGGTAGTAAAATTGTAGGAAAATTGCTTGTCGTTGTCAGAATTTAAGTTTTCCCAAAAGGGTTGTCGTTTGTCGCGATTTTTTATTTTATGTGCTGTCGCTACTTTTTTGGGCCATGTCGCTTCTCGGAATTTACCCTGGCAGGGCCTCTCTAATCCTGAGAAGCCTTCGAATGCCACTAACTGAGAATATCAGCAGCTTTAAACTGAAAAGAATGCTGATTATTATTCCATTGAATTCTTTTCCTTTATAATCCCAAGCAAGCAGGCAGTGAGAATACAGCACTTAGTCCTGCGAAATGTTGATATGAGCAGATAAGTGTTGAGTTTCAGGTCTACTTCTTCGTGATATCAAATACATTGTTATTGGATGTTTTGTTTTTTAGGAACACGAGGATTGGATTATGGATGAGTTTGAGCGGCACAAGGCGAGCGAGTTCAAAACAGCAACCACCAATTCATATTGGGCTAAGAACAAGGATTAAGTTAAGATTTTGCAATAAAAACTCATCTAAAAAGTCAAGGTAAAGGTAAAGTCTGTGTCCGAGCCAAGTGGCCCATGCAGCCGGAGCTTATCCCGGTTTCCGTAGCATTAAGCGACCAGGAGTATTGCAATTCCCTCCTGGACGGGATGCTAGTCCATCGCAGGGAGGCGCGGTGACCTAGTCGTCAAGACTCCGAGTCGAACAGCCCAGGTTCAAGCCCTGGCCCGGGGCGCTGCGTTGTGTTCTTGGGCGAGACACTTTACTCTCACAGTGCCTCTCTCCACCCAGGTGTACAGATGGGTACCGGCGAATTTACTGCTAGGGGTAACCCTTCGAATCTAAAAAGTAAGAAATACAAAAGGTATGGATTTGTATTGTCCAATCGACAGTTAGATTAGCTTAGTTACTGTTAGTATCCACCTCATTCAGAACTGCAGGTTTGGAGTCACAGACGGCAACCAAAAGTGAACTGTTCTCTTCAAAACGCCAGTAGTTAATCGCGAGATCTCCAACTCACTGGTTGGAGTAAACGCGCACCAAAAAAACCGACGACTTTCGCAATTGCTGTCAGTGGCTCCCTTAATTAATATGTATTTATGATTACCATCTGAAGTGACAGTGTTTGAATACACGTGCTCTTTTCTGATTGGAGAACTACAATTTCTTCAAGAACCTGGCAAATAAGGCAATTATTACCCAATCAGAAAATGGCACGCGTATTTCTTCAAGGCTTCTCATAGGCTAATGAAACAAACAAAAGTCAATCAAACGTTACCTCCTTTAATTTAGTTCAAAACCGATTAAAACATTTCCGCTGATACTGAGAAAAATGACGCAAATCGTTAAGATAACAACAACAACATAATCTGAGATAGGACCTCAAACAACGCTAGAATAAAACCCCAAAACTAAGATGTCTTTTATACTTTTTTTGTTGTATTACTAAATTGAATTTGAATGAATGATTCAGATATATAAACTGCAGCGTTAACTCTTTGATCTAACTAACTTAAATACGCTCAGTTAAAGATATGAAAACTGTCTTATAAACGTTCTATTATAATATTTTTCAGTACACAATAATCAAATCAACTGTGGTTCAGTTCTCAAATCAAACATTTTTTTTTTCTATTTTAAGAGTAAAAGCTGAAGTGGAATCTTTCATCATCCGGGTCATCGTAACTTGTGAACCAATCAGCGCGATTCATCAGGATACACACTGGAATCAAATCAATACAGTGAGGTGAGGTCTAAATCCATGAGTTAATGCAAACAGTAATCATCCATCTAAGACAATGCTGCATTCAGTTCTTAGACTGCACCTGTAAAGTAAAATACTTTTATTTACGGTTGTGTTCAAAGCTAGAAGTTTGTGGGGCCGTGTATATGAAACAAATATTACATATTTAAAAATCCCAACTGGCAGGAGGCTGATCAGTTGGCTAAATACAAAGTATGGAGGAGTTGAATTCGGGACAAGCATCCATCCAGTGGCAGCCGCAGGAAGCAGGATTTAAACCCGGGAAATCCGGATTACAAGTAATAATATTAATGTTATAATAATTAAATGCTTGTTCGGCGAAAATTAAAATATGGATGTAATCAAATGCGCCTTATATCGAATTAATTAAAAACCTAAAAGAAATACAATAAGTCTGCAACTCCAGCGGATTGCCAGATATATAAGCACCAGCGCCCAACACCGCTCGGCCGCGCTGCCTCTTTTGAAACAATTTAAAAAATAAGTTCTTACCGATGATGGCGGTGTCACTCTTTAATCTAGAAAAAAGTTAAAAGATACACAATTAAATATAGTAAGCGTAAAACGTAAGCAAACAATGCCGATTTGTACGACGTGATATAAACAAAAGTTGTGATGCTTTTACTTCCTAGAAAATAGTTAATCATATTGTAAACGATGAAAATCTCTTTCCCTATCATTACAACACAACAACATCGTGTTTTAATATTAAGCCAAAAAATCTTACAAGTGTAAGGACACCTTTCCCCGGGGGATTGTGCAACAACGTTTTATACGGAAGTCTGCCCCGAGGTCCAAATCCTTACCCCTTTATTTACCATTTATGACAGAAAAAGTAATCCTTTCATATACCTTCCGTAGAAAATGGTACCCTTTTACATAACTTTAGTAGAAATACTGCATCCCATTTCCAAACTTTTTAACTGTGTGACCTTTAAACACTTATTTTAAATTGCCCATTAAGATGTCTAAATGACATTTCGCCTACCCCCTCCTATACTGCAACTCATGAAATCCGTCACGTTTTCTCGCCGTTCTCACCGCGCGCTCGATCGAAAAATACGAAAAAATAGAGGGCTCATTTTGACTTCCAGCCTGAAAAAGGCACCTCTTTCGAGCGGAGCCTACCCGTATACTCCAATATTATTGTTCAGGGCCGTACCTAGCGGGGGCAGTTGCCAGGAAAACTAAATTTCTAACATAGTGTTTGATTTTGCTGGGCTATTTCTTGTAGCTATATTGGAGCTTGCCCGCGCAGCGGAGTTTATCGGAGTTTGCCCCCGCAGACTAAAAATCCTAGGTACGATCCTGTTGTTCTATTCAATAATGGCGAATGGTAGACATCCATTGTATGATACCTTGTGCTCCTGGACCTCCAATCCTAAACGCACCAAAAAAGCTCTCCTTAGAAGTCATGTAGTAATTACGCCGGAATGAGATGAGAACTGAGATGGTGTCGTTTTCCCGAAGTAAGAACACTCCGCCATGATACTTGGTTTCTGAAAACTTCTTGGAATTAATCACGCTCCCAACACTTCCCATCACTTTCTCGTCATTGATGAGCGTTGCGTGAGCCATGTACGTTGAGCTACCATCAGAGTAATACATCTGGCTGTATATGAAGTAATAGCCTGGTTTCTTCACCTGTATGTGTCCGGTCACTCGGTTGTACAGGATACTGCCTTCCCTGTGCCTTAGTGCCCAGTTTGTTACACGTTGACTGTTACCTGCAAACAAAATCACATGGTGTCATTTGAGGCCGTTGAAAATAGTGTCACGCAATGCTTTGGTGCCGATGTAGAAAAGAAAGAAACGTTGCGTGACAAGTAGAGAACAGACAAACTGCAGTTTAGAGAATTTCGCTGCAACCGCGAATAAAAATTACTTTTTCTAATAGAAAAAGCCCCCATTGCTTTTGCACTATCGTTATGTTCCTAGTTTCTGGTTAGTCATTTGCCTCAACGAAACGCGAAAAAGTATTTTTAAAATCAGTTTTCTTCAACTACATGAACTGGAAAGGGACAGTGGGAATCATTGTATAGAAAACGCGCTAGAAGACATGACAAATAAAAAACATATGTAAATAAAAATCATAAAAAAGTGCTGATTAGAGAATCTCTTCCAAACAAAAGTAAAATACATTTACTTTTTTGTCCGTTGCCAGCCAGGTGGATACTTTCATGGATCTGTCATATCAAAATATAAATAAATCAATTAATCAATCAATCAGTCAATCAATCAGTCAATCAATCAATCAATCAATAAAACAGCGTCGGGCATACTTAACATGGAAGTTGTAAACGACAACAACAACAACACGTGTATTTACCTTAATTTACAGACTTTACAAATTGAATTTACAGACTTTGAAAATTATATGTGGATAAGTTAATGTAGAACTCACCACAGATCCCGCATGACCATCTGATCCTATGTGAAAAACAAAACACACACTTAAGGACGCGCAGGACCCTTGCCCTCATTAACTATGTATATATGTAAAGAGTATGCACCCGAAACTGCGACGACAACAAACGGAATATTCATGAGAATATATTTCTTTAAGTTCTTTGCATTATTGTTATTATTGTTCACAGCTTTGTGTCCCGTGCGCTGGAACGTAGCCGAATAATAAAAAAAGTCCTGTGCGCTAGCAAATTAAAAAAACTGAATTCACTTGTTGTCGATCTAAGATACTTGACTAAGCGTGGCAACAGAAACAAACTTGGACCGCCATGGACTCTTAACGTTCGTTTAGCAGAAAATTGTCCAAAACCTGCCAAACGGAAATTGTTTGCGGTATGTCTGCGAGTTAAAATCGTGGAACCACTAATGCCTTTGGCAAGCACTTGTGTCCATGCGCCGAACACGTCTTGTTAAAGCAACCCCTTTGTGAATCAAGGCAATAACCCAAATTATTATCCAACTCCGCCGTACAAAATAACGGGCGAAACGTATATAGTATACAAATTCAAGTAAAACATCAGACCTTTATTTGTCTTCACTTGATTTCAAATTTTCAGGTTGCAGGACAATTATTGTCTCGATGCTTCAATGTCATTGGTCTGTTTACAAAAACGTCGCCATACGTTGTTCTGATTGTTCAGTTTTGTTTCAAGTGTAAAAGTGGACATAAAGAATAGTAAAACAATGAAACTACTTTAAGGACTTCATTAATTTCATTCCTAAACTATAAACTCCTTACCTGGGGGTCCAGCCGGGCCAGCAGGGCCGTGTGCCCCGGGCATTCCCCGCTCGCCTCGTTCCCCCGGGGGTCCATCCAATCCTACAAGTCAAAGATACAGCAGTATAATGTGAAAACGGAGACCACATAACAAAACAATAGTCTAGACTATGCAACCCTTATGACGAAATCAAAAAGAAAACAAGAAACAGTAGGTAAACTAGCACTAAGACCGTTACATTTTCCCCAGGGCAAAACTTGATAAGAAATGGAAAAAAATCTTTAAGAAAATCTTGGGCTGACCGACATAAGTTACCGCTTCTCCGAATAGAAAAAATATATGGAGACATGAATGTTGCTTTACCTGGAGGTCCCCCTGTAGACGGATATATCATAATCTGGTTACGAAGGTTTCGTTTTCAATACACGTTTTGGGCTAGACAATGTAGACTGCAATTTGGATTTGTCTAAAAATACTCATTTTCCTTTCTGATATAATACCATTTTAGTTTTAACAATTTGTTTGTAATTAAATGGATACAATATCCTGAAGTTGATTAATTGGCAATTATCCTGCGAAATCGCGCGGAATATCGCCTGATACTTAGCCGACGAGGCCGTAGGCCGAGTTGGCTAAAATCAGACGATATTCCGTAAGATTGAGCAGGATAATTGTTTCATTATTCATTCCATTATTCATAAACACATTTTGCAGGTAGAAAAACTGTAATTATGCAGCGCTTTACAAGATTTCGGACGAAGCTTCGCAACCTACGAATATCGCAGGATATCTGTTATGTACGGATGACAGACAACGTTAACATTTTGACCATATATGGGAAGCGCGCGCATGTGTTGAAGATTTCTCTTCTTGATTTCTCTTATTCTCATCAGCTGTTTGTTTGTAGGTCTTTGTAATGGAATATTTTACAAGTTTTTGACAATACTTAAGAGCACATGAATTAAATACTTTTTTAAAAAATTAGTAATAGCGTTTTAGTTTTTTTAATAATTTGAGCGGTATAATTTTGTAGTCTTTTTTGAAAATAATTTTACATTGATGCATTTTCTTTTTAAATTTTAATTGTAAATACGTTATTCTGATAATTTTAAAGTTTAGATTCTAATTAATGATAGGTAGCTATTTTTAATTAGTGCGTTACAGAACTTTAGATAGGTGTCCCCAATGAATGGTTGTTCATGCTTTTCTTCTTACTGTTACTTAAATATTAAGTGTTTGATTGATTAATTGATTAATTGATTGATTGTTTTATTGATTGAAGTTGTTACTTACGTAATTAAATAAATTACATTAATCGACAACAAAAAAGCAAGTGAAAGATGCAAAAAAACATGCAGAAAAAGGTTGAAATGTGATTGACAAATAAACATGGTGAAGTTGCCGATTTAAAGCAGGCTTCTTCCAGTTAATGTAGACAGCTTCTTAATTTTGGCTTGAAACTTGTTGGCGGCGGAGTCCAAGTTTGTTAAAGACTCCGCACAGCATGAATTCGTGCATTCCTCTGAAGCCTGTTTTCACAACTAAAAAACGTTGTCCTTTTTCTTAAAATCATCGGAAGCCTTCTGCTAGCAAGATCCATTGTTTAAAGACATTACCTGGGGGGCCAACAAGGCCGGGTGCCCCGGGTGCCCCGACCATTCCCGGCATGCCTTGTTCCCCTGGTAATCCTGGCTCTCCTGGAAGTCAAAGATGCGGTGTTAAAATGTTCAAACATAGAGACAAAAATGTGAAATGTAAGTACTATAGACTGGGCTTTGTGATTCCAGATTTCAGTCAGGATATAAACCTGCACTCTCTTACAAAGGCAAACAAACAAACACAAGAAACAGCGGCTGGCAATGTATTTTGTTTGCTTGACAAGGTATTTCTTTTCTAGAGAATGCAACAACTGCACGGATTTCGGAACATGTCTATTTTCATGTCTATTTTCTTGTTGTTAATAATTTTATTTAGCAATTTTATTATAAACTAAAGAGTCATTACCTCTAGGGCCGGGTGCACCGATTATTCCTGGCTCGCCTAGCAATTTTATTATAAACTATAAAGTGATTACCTATAGGGCCAGTTACTCCTGGCAAGCCTACTGCGCCTGCAAGTCAAAGATACAGTTAAATATTAGAACGGAGATGCGATAATCACATGAAAGTACCATGCACTAGATTCTGAAATTCCAGTAACAAAATCAAACAGCTTTCAATGGCAAAAATAAAGTAAGGAAATGTCGGTAAACTTAGACTGAGACCGTTAAACATCTCTCCAGAACAGAACTTCATAAGAACTAGATACAGTAAAATATTAAAACGGAGATGCGATAATCAAATGAAAGTACCATGGACCAGATTCTGTAATTTCAATAACGATATCATACAGCTTTCAATGGCAAAAATAAAGTAAGGATATTTCGGCTGAGAACAAAATTAACTTAGACTGAGACCGTTAAACATCTCTCCAGAACAGAACTAAATAAGAATTAGTTGGGATTTTTTTTTTCAGTTGGGATTTTTAACCTCTTTATGTTTATTTAAAATTATTTGTTTCCTCTGTTTCAGTGGCATGCCTGTAAACTAGCTATCTCGTTGAGATATGAAGCTAAGTGCATGACCACTATAAACATATATTTATTTTTATTATTTTTTTATTTACAAGTGCAAAAATCTCCAGTGCTTCTTTGATTTAATACAAGTTACCTCTGATCCCTTAGATACATTGGGCCTATGGCTAGTACAATTAATATTCTCACCTTTTTCACCGGGTTCTCCCTTGTTACCAGGATATCCAGGGTCACCTGAATCACATTGATAAAAAACTTGATGTTTTTAAAAAAGGTATTACGAATCCAAAGTTATTGACAGATATATAATAACCGACACCTGTCGCAAATGTTCGTTATCTACTATGATAGCTTTTGCCCTTAGGTAGATAGTAAACGCCGGGTTTCCAAGGTGGAGTTGTACATTGCCCACTCAAACATTAATTTAAGTTATTCAAAGTTGTAGTTTTAGTGGAAATATATACCTTAAGGTAACTATTGTTAGCGGCTACTAATTTTAGCGATTTTAGCGAATTAGACGTAGTGTTAAAATATTAAAAAAGAGACAATAACGTCAGATTAAATTACCATAGACTGGGCGCTGTGATTCCAGTCAGGATATCAAGCTGCGCTTAACGGCAAACAAACAAACACAAGGAACAGCGGCTGGCAATGTATTCTGTTCACTTGACAATGTATTTCTTTTCTAAAGAATGTAACAACTGTACGGATTTCGGAACATAAACTTAAGAGTTATTACCTATCGGGCCGGATACTCCTTGCTCGCCTGGTGAGCCTGCAAGTCAAAGATACAGTAAAATATTAGAACGGAGATGCGATAATCAAATGAAAGTACCATGGACCAGATTCTGTAATTTTAATAACAATATCATACAGCCTTCAATGGCAAAAATAAAGTAAGGAAATGTCGGTGAACTTAGACTGAGACCGTTAAACATCTCTCCAGAACAGAACTTCATAAGAACTATTACTGAATTTAACCAACACGAGTGCAAAAATCTTCAGTGCTTCTTTGATTAAATACAAGTTACCTCTGATCCCTTAGATACATTGGGCCTATGGCTAGTACAATTAATATTCTCACCTTTTTCACCGGGTTCTCCCTTGTAACCATTATATCCAGGATCACCTGAATCACATTGATAAAAAACTTGATGTTTTTAAAAAGGTTATTACGAATCGAAAGTTATTGACAGATATAACCGACACCTGTCGCACATGTTCGTTATCTACTATGATGCCTTTTGCCCTTAGGTAGATATATAGTAAACGCCGGGTTTCCAAGGTGGAGTTGTAAATTGCCCACTCAAACATAAATTCAAGTTATTCAAAGTTGTAGTTTTAGTGGAAATATATACCTTAAGGTAACTATTGTTAGCGGCTACTAATTTTAGCGATTTTAGCGAAGCGCACTAATGACGTCACAGAATTTTAACCCCCGTTGTGACTCGGACAAAAGTCAGACAAACAAACCGCTCTCCGTAAGAGCAATGTATGGCAAAATGGAGTTGGCGGGCACTTCGGAGGCATATTTAGCGATTGTTTCACGATACTATTGCCAGGTGGGCTCAGAATTCGAGAGAAAACCTTAGCTGTGCAACGTAGAAAGCTAAAAACTTGGTTTATAGCGATTATTCAAGAAATGTAATGTTTCCCCTCAGCTATTGAATGGATTATAAAGGCCCTATTCGGTGAAAGAAAACATTTATTTCTACGCGAAATGCAGAATGTTCACACTGTTTTAAGTGGCTCATTGTGCAACACAATAGAGCTAACCTCTGATGTATGCCACGACAAGATTACGCAAAGAAACGCTTGTCCGATCGGTCTCCTTGCCTGACCCGAATATTAACAGAGGTCAATTTCATAACACCGATGGGCGGCAAAATACTAGTTAGACTGACGAGCCCGACTAGCTGCAGTCTTTAAAAGCAATGGGGATAAATAGCAGCTTTATTAAAAGGAAAGCCCTTCAAACTGCAACGATATATCTGATTATACCATGAGAAAGTCGTATGAATAGCATAATATTTTCTCCCTCTATCTTTCGAAACAGACGGACGGCCCGGATATCAGTGCCGTCAAATTCGAGAATTTCTTGCAATTGACGTTCTTTACAGGGCCTAAATGGAGCAAACATACAAGAAGTATTCTTCGCATTTCGACGCAATTCTAGACTCTAATCAATGATAGTAATTCGCTATAAATTTCACGGCATTCTGAGTAATTTTGCAGTGGGCCGATCAAGGTGTCATTGCCCGATCTTCGACTAATAAATTCAATTTTGGGCCATGTTTTGGATACCTTGAATCTGTTTTTCACTAACTAAAGCAACAGTGTTAAAAAATCTACCATTTTTCGGGATTTTCAAAAGTCTCGGCCTCAAATTGAGCCTTAATCGCCTTTTTTCTTGTCAAGAATGCGTCCTTTCCATACAAAGCCTTTGGCCAAACTCAAATTGTTGTCCGACTCATGCGGGGGGTCTCATGCGGAGAAATCTATTTTTAGTAATAGTGCGCTTCGCTAGACGTAGTGTTAAAATATTAAACGAGTGCTCCAATCGGAGAGTGTAGTGTTTGAAATACATGTAGCAACTAAGATTAACACCTCTATCAAGCCGAAGAGGTTACCGTTTAGACCATAAAAAAATGAAACACAACATTGTCCTCCCTTGGACACGACGATAAGTTGAATTTACTTACTGTTGATGACAATAAAATTTACATCGTGTTTTATTTCGAAATGAAGTGATGTCAGTTTAATTTTCGTTATAATCACAATATGCGAAATTTTCGCTTATTTCCCTCCTCCGCATACAAACTTATGTTGACTACAGACCGTCCGAAAATCCAAAAGCAAAACAATGTCACGGACAAGAAAATCACAATTAAAATCGAAAAGATGGGCAATACAATAAATCAATAACTATTTCTCTTCAGTTGAATAACAATAGTTGACAAACCAGTCAAAGTGGACTTCGAAATTTTCGGCCCTCAAGCTTGATTTAGCTCTTCCAACTGACGAAGCCAAACCTATATAACCGTTCCACAGTTCCCACGTTAAAAAACAGAAAACTGCGGTAAATTCTTTTTTTTTTTAACAGATGGAATCAGCAGTGAAAGTATTGGTTTTTGCACTACGAAGATTTCACACGGCACACTTGTTATAATGTCCGACGGTCTGAAAACTTTCTTCTGAGAAAATATTCCGCTCTCAAACAAAAGTTTCATTCATGGAAGGAAATACTTGAGAAATGTTCAATTTGCGTGACGGATTGTTGATGTCGGGAAAAGGTCATGTCGCTTAAATATAAATTTGGAAACATTCGCTTTCATGCCCCGGGGGGGGGGGGGGGTACTTGACCTATGTTTAGGTATAGGGGTGCCGCTGGAGGTTTGAAACCCTGACCCTGTTTAGGACAATAAAAACTTAAAATACCTACCCTGTGTAGGACAACACCCGCTATTTTAAGACCCTATTTAGGACAAAGGACAGCATCAACAATCATTTACGCTTGATTGTGATTGCGTCCCGTACGCGATGTTTGACGCATTGAAATGCAAAAACACCGATCCCACCAAATAAAATAATGCTTCTTATTGAAGCGAAAGCGAAAACAATGTAAATACATGGACGACAGTCTTGCATCCATACCCTGTCTAGGACAGCTTCAGACCCTGTTTAGGACAGAGGAGCTTGAAATTATATACCCTGTTCAGGACCGGAGGAGTCAAAAACCATACCCTATCCAGCGGCACGTCCCCGTATAGGCCATATAGGGGAGTGCCCCCCCCCCCGGGTTTCATGCATGTTTGACAAATCAAAGAAACTTGCTTTTTGACATGTATTTGCTGTTTCTCAGTTTTTTTTTCTCAGTTTTTCGGCAAAAGACAAGTAATTCTTGCAATTCATACCTGGAAACGCGAGGATTTAAATCTTGCATATAATCATACACGATCTCTTGAAAGTAGCCTGGCAGTAAGGATTTGGTGACACGTCTGGCTGCAACAACGCAGGCTATTTGAAAGCCGATCTTTTGAAATGAATGGCATGCTTGGAATTGTTTACAGCTAGCGTTATCCCCTTAGCACTTTTCACCTCCCAAACAATCTACTGCATTAGTGTAGTTCAAACACTACACTAAAAAGAGACAATAACGTCAGATTAAATTACCATAGACTGGGCGCTGTGATTCCAGTCAGGATATCAAGCTGCGCTTAACGGCAAACAAACAAACACAAGGAACAGCGGCTGGCAATGTATTCTGTTCACTTGACAATGTATTTCTTTTCTAGAGAATGTAACAACTGTACGGATTTCGGAACATAAACTGTAGAGTCATTACCTATCGGGCCAGTAGGGCCGGGTGTACCGGTTATTCCTGGCTCGCCTAGCAATTTTATTATAAACTATAAAGTGATTACCTATAGGGCCAGTTACTCCTGGCAAGCCTACTGCGCCTGCAAGTCAAAGATACAGTAAAATATTAGAACGGAGATGCGATAATCAAATGAAAGTACCATGGACCAGATTCTGTAATTTTAATAACAATATCATACAGCCTTCAATGGCAAAAATAAAGTAAGGAAATGTCGGTGAACTTAGACTGAGACCGTTAAACATCTCTCCAGAACAGAACTTCATAAGAACTATTACTGAATTTAACCAACACGAGTGCAACAATCTTCAGTGCTTCTTTGATTAAATACAAGTTATTTTGATCCCTGAGATATATGGGCCTATGGTAAGAGCAATTAATATTCTCACCTTTTTCACCGGGTTCTCCCTTGAAACCAGGATATCCAGCTTCACCTGAATCACATTGATAAAAAACTTGATGTTTTTAAAAAGGTATTACGAATCGAAAGTTATTGACAGATGTAACCGTACTCTTGTCACAAATGTTCGTTATCTACTATGATGCCTTTTGCCCTTAGGTAGATAGTAAACGCCGGGTTTCCAAGGTGGAGGTGTAAATAACCCCTCAAACATAGTGGAAATCGATAGGTCTGTCAAAAATAATGTATAAAACGCCTTGCTGAAATAATGTATAAAATGTAAAAAAAAAATGTATAAAACCGGGCTGGGAGGAGTCAAACAAACGTCGTGTTTACCAGGCCTAGGCCGAGTTTGAAATCAAACAAAACGGAGAAGTACAATTGTAATTTAACCTCGTGCTTATTACGAATACATTTCCAAACACCATCACAGTTATAATTTCTTTTGATGGAGCTTGATGAATCAAAAATAACTTTGAGATTACTACTTCCATGTAAGAATTATTTTTTATTGCAAACTATAATGTCATTATCTGGCGGGCCAGGGGAGGGGTACGCAAACCTTTTTCGCCTTTATTTCCTGGAAATCCTTCATTTCCTACAAGTCAAAGATACAGCAATAAAGTATTAAAACAGAGCGCAGATAATCAAATGAAAGCATCATACACTAGACTGTATAGTTCCAATAGAGCGATTTTCGATTGATTATCTTTTTACCAAAACCAGAGTGATTACTCTGACCAATCATAAAGGACACTGACAATCCAGTGAACCAATCAAAACTCGAAGCAAACACACGCAGCTGACACAAAGCGGGGGAGAACGCGTGCGAATGAATCACGATTGGTTTTGGATTTACATCTTATTGGTTGAGGAAGTGTCGCGATCCAAAAGCAAAGTAATCACAGTGGCCAATCACAAAGGACACAGAAAATCCACTAAACAAATCAAAACCCGAAACAAATACATGTGCCGGCACGAAGCGCGGGAAAACTGGCCCGGGAAAATGAGCACGAGCGAGACTCGAGAGACACGATTGGTTTTGGTTTTTCTTTTGATTGGTTGAGAAAGTGTCGTGAGTTTTTTAAACCAATCACTAAAACCAAAGCAAATACAAATTACTTTCGATACTCAAGTGAAAACTGCTCTAATCCAATGAAAGCATCATAGACTAGACTCTTTAATTCCAATAACGATATCGAAAAGAAAACAAAGAACTAAGACTGAGAACGTCACATTTCATTATAAACTCTAAAGTCGTTACCTTTAAAGCCTCGGGGGCCATGCATCCCTGTCTCACCTGGTGGCCCTGGGAAACCTGCAAATAAAAGATGCAATAAAATAATAAACAGACATAAGATAATGAAATGAAAGCACTATGGTCTAAGCTTTAATTCCAATACGGGTATCCATCGATATCTGCAGGATATAGATCAAGGAACTGTCGGTGAACTAAAGGCCCGGCAAAACGAGTAGAAACATGCTTCCATAATTGTTTCCTCGTTTTGCCATGGTTCTATGCCGCGCGGAAACACGGAATGTTTCTGCCGTGTAGCGGAAGCAAGTTTAGTCTTGGAGACTAAAATTGACGCTGGAAGCAATGCTTCCCGTGTGGCAAAACTAGGAAACATTGGGGAATCATGCGCGCGCTACGAGTGTGTCTGGAAACATGTTGCCTCGTTTTACTAGGCCTGAAGACCGAGACCGACAAAATATCTCCCTACTAGACAGAGCAGAACCTAACTACATAGGAGTAGGACAGTATTAAACCAACGCAAGTGCACGCGTTTTGAGCGCTTTTATTTTTCTATTAAATACCAGCTACCTCTGATCCTATATAGATGATAAATAGATAAACAATTTCTCCAAGTTTCGGGTCTGTGCGGTGTGCTGTTCGCGAGTTATTTCCGAACCTTTCCACGCAAATTTATAAAGCTTAGTATGGAGACGCCATAACTGTGTCCTTCCGAGGGACACAGTTATGGCCGCCGTGATGTCAGAGAAACCATCTGGAACTCAATTCTGTTTACAACAGCAGCTATCCTTGGCTTAAGAGCTAGTACACTTTCACATAAACACCACTTATTATATTTGAAATGTTCAATCTGCACAAAATGGAAAGGAAAGGCCTTTTTTCAAACAAAACAGCTTTGTCGCGGCACTCAGCTTGATGTCACATACGACGGAGAACTCAAATATTCAAAATTCTCTGTTTTAAAAACGAATGACACTATCGATCTGGAAATTTGCAAAAATATATATTTTTAGCTTATCTTTCGCCTAATGACAACGAAAATTTAGCAGGCCTAGTGAATTTTGATTTCAGAATTTTATGACGTAACATAAAAACCAAGAATATTGGGACTTTGATTAAAACAATTACAACTCTCACCTGCGTCACCACGGTCTCCCTTGATGCCTTGCGGCCCAGCAGGTCCGCGTGAACCTAAATCATATTGATAATAAATCTTGGGGTTAAGATAACGGTATTGCAAACACCAATAACGACAAACCCAATGTTATTTATAGATATGTCAAGAAGAAGAAGAACTTTAATAGAAAAATCCCCCACAGGGCTTTTCAGTTTCTATTTACAATAAAAAATAAAACTACTTAACTCTAATATTTACAAATAAAATTTAAATCAAATAAAATAATGATTAAAAGTTTAAAAGAAGATGATTCCTAAGGTTTGTTTTAAAAGAGTACAGAGATTTAGCATTTTTGATTTTAATATCAAGGCTGTTCCATAGGTTTACGGCTCTGTAGGTGAATGTTCTTTGGCCTGCTGCGGTCCTGAACAGAGGAATTTGCAAGCTTTGGTGTTGGCGGGTTTCTCGTCCATGAACATCAGACCTTTTACAAAACTTGTTGCATAATCTCGTTGCGAATATTCGTTATATAAGCTTTGGGCTATTTATACTGTAATTTGGATTTGTCTAAAAACACTAATTTTTCTTTCCTTATGTCATAATCTGTCATAAGTCTTGGCAAAGAAGACTGCAATTCGTATTGTAACTATTCAATCCACCAAAGGTAGAAACATGAAATTTTGATATTTATGTAAATTTTATTTAAGTTCAAAGAGTGTTTGTAAATCAAGAGAACTTTCCAAGTTTATTATTTTCGTATCCTTATCACTTGTCTACTCAATGGTGTAAAATGAAAACAATGTAAATGTTGTTTATAGAGGCCATGCGGTTATCTTCGAGATAGATAGTTTCCAAATAAAATAAAACGCATAACATGATTAAAATTTCCAACTGGTAGGAGGTAGACCAGTTGGCTATTTACAAAGCATGACCGAGGATTTGAACTCGGGACTACCGAGAACAAACTCGGGACAACCGAGAACAAATACGGGACAACCGAGAACAAACACGGGACAACCAAGAACAAACACGGGACAACCGAGAACAAACACGGGACAACCGAGAACAAACACGGGACAACAGAGAACAAACACGGGACAACAGAGAACAAACACGGGACAACCTAGAACAAATCCAACAAGTAGCAGGGTGGAGGATTTGAACCCGGGACCTCCGGATTGCAACACCAGCGCCTTAAATCACTCGGCCGCGCTGAAGAAACCCTTTACATGTAGTGATGAGAAATAGATTACAAAATGAAACAGCTGTATGAATGCCGAAAGAAAGTATTTTAGGTAGTGGTGATTAATTTTATCATTTTCATTGTAAACTGTGAATTCGTTACCTGGAGAGCCACGGGGGCCTTCGGCGCCGGTACCTCCAGGCTGTCCCCTTAGACCACGTTTCCCTGGGGCTCCTAGAAGTCCAAGATGCAATGATACAAAATTACTGGAAGAATACCAAGTCAAACAGTCCCTTTATCGCAAACAACCAACCAATGGTAATCGAATAAAACGCTTGTATAGTAAATCAGGGCCGTAACTAGCAAGGGGCAAGACGAGGCACTTGCCTCGTCTAGATTGTAACCCAAAATTAATAACTAAATATGATTAGTTGGGAAAATAATAACCAGTTGAACAAGAGTATCTTTTTCAAGAAATGCCTCATAAAATATGTTTAAGAAAGAGTTTCAGAGCTTCTAGATTTCCAAACATTCTGGAGGGCATGCCTCCAGAACCTCCTTGCGAAAGGTCTGGTTACCGCCCTGTAAACGTGTGAGAAACTCCTGCTCTGCGCGTGCTATTCTTGCTGAGACAGAAATTGCCTGCCAACCTCTGCTCTGTTTACTTAAGCTACTTAATACGTAAATAGAAACTCCTGCTCTGTTTGTTACTTAATTCGTAAATAGAAACTGCTGCTTTGTTTGTTACTTAATTCGTAAATAGAAACTACTGCTTTGTTTGTTACTTAATTCGTAAATAGAAACTCCTGCTTTGTTTGTTACTTAATTCGTAAATAGAAACTGCTGGTTTGTTTGTTACTTAATTCTTAAATAGAAACTCCTGCTTTGTTTGTTACTTAACACGTAAATAGAAACTCCTGCTTTGTTTGTTACTTAATTCGTAAATAGAAACTCCTGCTTTGTTTGTTACTTAATTCGTAAATAGAAACTCCTGCTTTTGTTTGTTGCTTAATTCGTAAATAGAAACTCCTGCTTTAGCAATGACCCTCCGTAAGTGGTCATAAACATGTTCATAAGTAACAACCACAAACGTAATTTGACTTGTTATGAGAAATAATGAAACTGACAGCTTCGACAGACTGCACCAAAATGATATGATATTTAGATTGCCCTTGTTACGGTCTGTTACACGTTTTACTGACACCCAAAAGTTGCAAACCTCCCGGAAAATAGCGATTGGAAAAGGCTGCTAAATTACCAACTCGCCGTCAAAAGTTTCCCCAATTGAAAGCAAACCTACTTTGTAAAACTTGTTACTACAGAAACATTTTGGGCCACTTACCAACGCATGTGCAAGAATCCGGAGTGCTTCTCCGAATACGAACTGCTTCCTTTGACCCCTGAAACAAACACAAAACTGAATTAAAATCAATTGTTAAATTCATAGTGCGCCAACACGTAAACCTTTTCACTAAATCAGCAAGGTGTGCAAACCGTGTGTAAACAGAAAACGAGTATCCTACCTGGATATCTCGAGCATTGTCACCGAGCTGTAAGGTCTGTATGAGCTTCTCATGCTCACTGATTTGGGTTTTGAGCCAACTGAGTTCTCTGTGTGTGTAAATAGCAAACACAAGACCCGCGCAAGCTAACAACATACAAACAACTAAAACAGGGAGAAGATGCCCTCCACTTTGCTTTTCTTTCTTCTCCATGCTTGCTAGAACAAGCAGGACAACGACAGATTCAAGAGTTGAATGGCAAGATGTGGGGGAAAATTCCCTTATAAAACAAGGATAGCGATCACGTGAACCTGACCTGGTGCTAAGCCAAAATATCAATTACGTGACAGTGTTATTCCACACTAACCTCAGAGCAGAAGATTCAAGACTCGAATTAACAGGGCAGATTGCCAACAGATCTACAATGTTTGCCCCTGAAATAAGTGTTCAATGCGGTGACTTGTCTACCAAGTGTAGTTAACCCAGGGCTAACCAATTAATCATATATTTTCTGGTAACAAAGCCAGAAGAAAATGTGCAAAATTTAAAGTTAGTATCGCTGAATACTGCAGGAAAGTTTTATTAAGAAGGAATGCCTTCTCCGATTAGTAGCACGTTATCATAAAGATCAAATGATACCGTGTACTGCAAATCCTTCCAATTTCGGTTGTTGTTAGAGTAAACTATCAATTTCTTTCTTTTCGTAAAAAAACCTCTGCTTTGGATATAAATTTGCTTTCTTCAAAATGTGGCCGCACCTTTTCAGGCTAGACTGCGAATACAGCCGCCTCTCACCGCTAGCGGGGGCGATGAGAGGCGGCTGTATTCGCAGGCCTTTTGTGGGGAAGATTTGCTCCCGCGAGCCCTGCGTGACAGCAACATCTGTTGTGTTGTAAGTTCTGTTGGCACACAGAACTCTGTCACGTGACAAGTCAAACGTTTCCATGTGAGGAGCACGTGAACTACTTATATCTGTTATCTGTGGAATTTTGTGTTATACGTGACACCGTTTAAAATAAGGTTACCAAAAGGGGATTTCAGTAATTAATATGTGTTGCTTTCGTTTTGTCAGTCGATCACGAGTCCAACCTTTGGCGTTTTGTGAATGAAAAACTATCATATATACCTTAGAGGCTACTAATTTTAGCGATTTTTCAAAGCAAGATTTAGCGTCTATTTAATTTAGCGATTTTCCGAAAAGTTTATAGAGTTAGTGATATCATGTGAACGAGTTTTAAATGAACATATAGCTAAGATGGAATTAAATGTTCAGTAAAAGAACAACCTCACTTGATATTGAACGAAAATTTGCATATCCAGAAAGAACAAAATTACCGGCATCTTTTTGTAAAAGAATTTTTCAAGTTGATTATGCTTAATTTTGTTTCCCTTTGGTAATAACCGTAAGGTAACAAATGACACTGTCTCTCGCTGCCTGAAAAGAGAGGGGACTGGGTGCCGGGAACCGGGGAAGTGAGCGAAAATAACATTGCATAATATCTTGCAATTCGCTTTCTGCCATTTTAACTCAGTGGTGACCCAAATAAAGATTTTCGACAGCAATAGTTCAGTACAAAAACGCTTATTTTATTTCGTTTACAACAACGAATAAGTGATACTTACAACTCGTATTACTGAAAATAAAACGACAAAGTTTGCTACATCAAGCGATGCTTAAAATATCCACTGCTCAACTTCCATAAAATTTAACATCCATGGTCACTACATAATTTTAAAAAAACGTTCTTTTGTTATACTAACTACAGTCGAATCCCGATAACTTGAACCTCCCGCTAACTCAAACCTTTTTCGATTTCCCTTGAAGGTTCAAAAGGTTCGAGTTATCGGGATTTAACTGTAACTACAAAGCTAAAGTTAACTTGCATAGCAGTTGTTCACCAAGCGCGAAATCAGTAATACTGACATTTATGTAAACGCTATGTTACAAGCTTTGGATACCAAAGGGCTTCATGTAAGCGGCACAATCTGATCAGAAACTAGAGATAAGCTGATTCTCATTGAGACCGTATTAATGACCGCCTTGTTCAGGACAACCTCGTTCCCAGGGAGCGGGAAGAAGAGAGAGATTGTGGTTGAAATACACTTTCTCTATTATCTGTAGTTGTTCGAGTGTATTGGGTTTTTTTTTTCACTGTTTGTATGGATATAAAAAACAATCTGCCTTTTAAGGGCTTGTTTGCATGTTTCAAGAATCAGTCCTCTCCAAGTTTTTTTTTCATTAAAACTATTTTTTTACATTGCGATGCGTTTGTCAAAAGTGCAAAGATGGTCTTCCCTTGCAAAAAAATATTTCAAACGTTGAGAAACAGTGCTTCGTATTTATGAACAGGAAATATACTGAGGACTATAACTGAAGGTTTCGCAAACAATTGCAACAAACCTCAGTTTCGGCAAGAGAATATCTTGGTTTCGGTTGTTTCTTAGAGGTCTAAGGACCCTTTTCCTCAAACGTATCATGCATAAACTAATGCCCAGGTAACTCAGCCAGTTCCCTGGAAACCAACCGCTGACCAAGGAGTCCGAAGGCTTTTATTCGAGTTTTCTTTCGGGTGCGTTTGACATCACAGTGTCATCAGAGCTACTCCTTTGCCTTCAAAATAGAAACTGATTAATGAAGTTGAAGCCGATTTTAAACTTTTAAATCCCGGGTGTTAGTAACATGTTTTTTCTTCTTACAGCAACGATCGAACAGGGAGGTCAAATCATAAAAACATACGGGTTACAAGCTTGATAAACTTCCAAATTCCCAGAATTAACATTGAAAGCAGTCTCTGGCTGTCAGTGTAGAGAATGTGTATTTCAATCAGAAGACTAGGGTTAACGTGTTGTAGGATGAAGCAGAAATGCGCCAAAATAGCTAGAACTTGGGTTCATGTAATATAGAGTCGAAAATGGAGTTCGGACAGAAATGCGATCCGTCGTGTTCAGAAAAGCGACGCCCCCGTGATAGTTGGTGTTATATTTTCTAGCTACACTAACAACAGCAGATGTACTCTCCATGAATTTCTCTGAATTGACGAACAACTGATGACTGATTTGAAGTGGTGTTCCATCATGGTAAAACATCTGGGAATACACGAAATAAAATCCAGATATTTGTACTTGTATGACCCCGTTATGGTGCTGAATTCTGCCTGATCTGTACTTCACCAACCAGTTCCGAACTGTGCGTCTAGATACTGCGAAACAAACACCAATGTCGGTATAAGGAAATCGCTGCGAATTTTAATTTTGTTTTGATCATGAATTAAAAACAAGGGCATAAGAGGCTTTGATATGCATTTTCTGAGTATGAAAGCCACTAAAATTAATGTAAAAACTACTGTGTGAAAACTTTGCACTTATTATTTTAAATGACGTCACAACACATAACTCAGTTTCAAGATCATAAGGCAATCGTGTCTGCTTTCTGCCTGTCTGTCTGTCTTTGTATTGTCTGTTTGTCAATCATTTTGTCGATCAATCGATCGTATTATTCAATCAGTCATACTCAGTCATTCAATCAGTGAAATGTTTGTCAATTAATTAACTGGTCGATTAGCCACTTCAACAATCCACGATTAATCTATCGAATAATTTGCTTTCAAGGAACAATTTCGACCCCATGATACAGTCATCAGAATATATATATACAAAATCAGTATCCCATTGCTGGGTACGCTATTAAACATCTTCAAAAGAAACAACAACAAAAAGTTTGTGATTAAGTAAATTCCATGCCTGTTTTTTTATTCATGCGTGTTAGGCAGAAGATGTTGATGGTTAAATGAATAACAAATCAGCCAATGAGTTGTCGTGGAACCGGCAAGAGGCACAGATCAGGCAGCATCGAGACCACAGGCCAACCAGGCACAACATCGTAATCCTGATGTCTAAGCATGGACAATACATCTCTACATTATACCCTTCGGAAAGCTAGCGCAGCTAGTGAGATATTAGTTGCAGGATAACATTACAACCTTCAAATACACTTACAAGGATAATCCATCAGTAGGATAACTAATTATTGTTTGCGTTAGGCCGGTAAACAGAAAGACGGCGTCTGGTCGGGTTGGATATCTTAGACAACAGAATTCTAGCCTAAACTGAGACAGCAAATTCTCCTTTAAGCCTTATTTTGATAACTAAGCCTGATCTTATTCTATCGAGCCTAATGCCTTACTTGAACGATCGAAGACAGCGACGACAAGCTCCTTACACTATTCCGCTAGGGATATTAAGGGGAGTACAAACCGCACCTTAACCTTTTAGAGGTTAACTTCCTACCTATGGCCTCGACCTTCTAATCTAATCGATATAGTGCAGCAAAAACGCTCCGAAAAAGCTACCCTCGCTGTCCATGAAGTAGTGCGTGGTGTACGGTATGTGAACGGAGATGGTGTCGTTTTCCTGAAGTAAGAAAACGCCGCCATGATACTTGGTGTTGTATTTTCGTTCGGCGCTTATAACGCTCCCCGCACTTTCCATCACCTTCTCATGATTGATATAGGTGTTGTGACCCATCTGTATGGTGGAACCGTCATAGTAGTACATTTGGCTGTATATGTAGTAGTAGCCTTTTCTCTTCACCTCAATGTGTCCGGTTGGTGAGTGGTACACGATGCTGCCTTCACTGTGTTTCAATACCCAGTTCGAAATGCGGTGGGAACCTGGTGACGAATACAATAAAAACCCGCGAGTAAGAACCTAACATTTAAGAACCTGTTAGGCTAAAATTTGCAAATTAGATACCTTTTTATAAGAACCTATTTAGCCTAAAATTTGGAAACAGGTTCTTATTTTCTAAAATTGATTAAAAATGTTTGCTTTTGGGAAATAAGTTTGAACAAAGCATTACTGTGCATGTATATCATGTCATATTCTAAATGAGTAGTGCTTCATTTTTACGTAAGCATTTATGTGGTATGCAAATTTTATACAAGGAATAGGCCGAATACCACTAAAATTTCTATAAAAGTATTGAAATTTTTTTCTTCAGAAATTAAGGACCTATTAAGAACCTGATTAGCCTAAGTTTGTGTTAATAACCCTTTATGTAAGAACCTGTTTAGGCTAACCTGAAAAATAATAGGTTCTTACTCGCGGGCTTTTACTGTATTCGCACTTGATTAGTTTCCAAATCATGCGCGTTTTCACTCAGTGAGAAGAACTACAGTGTATTTAGTTATATGATGTCAATGTCAATCAATAACAAAGCATATTACTTGGATTTCGAATTTTGTGGCCATCACCAACAAGGTGGATGCTTTCACCCATCTAAATAGCAACAAAAGAAATCATTAGAATTATACAGTACTGATGAATGGGCGTAATGAATTTAGTGTCTTAGACCTTGGTTCTCGAGAATCTACCACTGCATAAAGCTCAATCACCACGGAAAGGAAAGATCAATTCCTACGGCAGTGTGTTCGAGTCTTACTACGCAAGGTCAAATTAAGATCTCTTTACCTCGCTAGGTTTCAAATCCCTTCAGGGGCTTATACTCTATGTTAATAATTTGTATCAATAGTGTAGAAAAAAGCCAGCCAGTATTTTACTTACCGATTGGCCTGGCGGACCAGGAGGTCCTGTGAACAAAAAAGATCAAAAAAGGAACTTTGAGTGCCCCTGGAATATGTTTGGTATTTTTTGCCCTATACCAAACGTTTCGTGTCTTTACCGTATATTCACTTGCAATTCACGACATAGAAAATGTGTATAAGTTTCACAATAGTACACAATACTGAAAAGTGAGAGTGAAATACAAATCAAATTAGTCAGTAACTATATGTTCCCGCAGGTAGCTCTGAGTGAAAAACAAAGAATGGAATAGTGCTTCTACTAAGCAGCGAAAAGCACAACGTCGAGAAGAAACGGGGACTTTTACGACAGAAACCTACCTTATTGTTACTTATTTTCGCTGGACTTAGTTTTCGCGATTTTCAAAAAATCGCGAAATTTAAGACCCGCGAAAATTTATTTCAAACGTTTTCTATTGTATTTTTTATGTTAATTACGATTTTTTGGCCAAATCGCGAAATTTAAGTCCCGCGAAATATCCCCGTTCCATTTTCGCGAAATTAAGTTCCCGCGAAAATAAGTAACAATAAGGTAAATAGATGTTTTGATGATCATCGGTGTATAGTGATCGACACGTGCAACTGGCACTGAGTGACTGTTACACACGCATACCCAAGAGAAAGTGACTTAAATTTGGAAGATTCAGGTATTTCCTCAAAACAACATAATGTTGTGTCGGAGCAGGAATGGCGCAGTGGTGAGAGCGCTCGCCTCCCGCCAATGTGGCCCAGGTTCGATTCCGGCCCGGTACCACATGTGGGTTGAGTTTGTTGTTGTTCTCGTCCAAGAATTGCTCCGAGGGTTTTTCCGGGTTCTCCGGTTTTGCCCCCTCTACAAAAACCAACACTTCCAAATTCCAATTCAATTTGAAATACACGGCCCACACGCTTATAGCTTTAATCCTCACCGTGTCTAAATAAAGGTGATTTATTTATTAGCTAACAATATCCATTGCAAACAAGTTCTTACCTATGTCTCCTTTGAGTCCTTGGAGGCCCATTTCGCCCTTGGCCCCTATTGCACCCGGGGCCCCGTTGACACCTGGAGGGCCCTGAGAGCCATTTTTACCTCCTATTCCCTGTGGGCCTATGGGTCCAGTGTCACCTGAAACACGACACATGTATTATGAGAGTCACTTCTAATATAATAATTGTTCTGTTTCAGTGTGCTGAATCTACAGTGAACACGCATTGGCATCGTTTGAAAATGAACTGAGAGGCGTTAACCTTTGAATGGTAAAACGGACAATAGCAAAACCGAAAAAACGGTAAGTTAATCTTCAGTTGCTTGTTATCAGTCAAATTTATTTTTCTTTCGTAATGACTTTTGATATAAATTGCGTGCCGGTTTACTTCGGCGTTTGTAGTTTAATTAACTTTATAAGTAGTTTACTAAATTCGTTCTTCCTTAACAAATCAGAATAAGGATTTAAATATTTTCGCCACGATCCACAACCAAAACTAATCGTAACCTGTAATTGGCTCACGCGACTTTTTCCCTTGGTTTCGTGCTCTGGAGGCGGGTTCTGATTGGTTAATTTCATTTTTTTAACGGCTAAAGCGATAAGCACTGTGCGTATTGACTTTGCAACACAGGTGAAGCACCACCCTTAATACTTATAACCCTTTATGGAAATCTTACCTTTTGGTCCTTGGACACCAGGTCCCCCTGGAGGTCCTTGTGTTCCGTTGGAGCCCTTAGGACCAGTTGGGCCTGTTTCACCTTGGGGGCCTTGATCTCCCTTGTGCCCTGAGGAAAAGGCGCCATTTGGTGATTAACCATCACGGTTAAAAACGGCACACCTTTACCAATTGAAAACATCTTTCACACGGGCTTCGTGTTAGTTTTTTAAGTCCCTGCCAATCAGGGAGCAAACAGCCGCAAATGTACGAGGAGTAGGGGGTGACATTCGTAATAGCTCTTGACATTTGTTGGTATTAACAGGGCAAGTCGAAAAGACTAACTGGACGATAGTATGCTTCAGTTAAGGTTATGAAAATGCATAATTTAACTTGGACTCCTGCTAAAGTGTATTCAGTCATACAGCTCCTCTTTATTTGCTTTTTCAAAAGCTTGTTCATAACTTTTTCAGCATTGAAGGCCAAACCACCATCTTTTCATTTTCGACATGTTGACCTGGGTTGGGACCAAACCTCAGGTGGGCTGGGAGGTACGTATGGCACGGACAACATATGCGACAATTCGATCGTCTTCCTTTACTGAAAAAAAAACTAACCTCGTTTACCTTTTTTACCTCGTCGACCTACGAAAAGAAACAAAACGAAACGATTAGAAAGAAATAAAACAAATAAAATGGTTCTTTAAATATCTACAAGGTCCCTTTGTGCTGACGAAAATAGTTACAAACACGGCCGCGCAGCTTTAAAATGAAAAGTATCAGTGGAAGAAAATTAAAATATGTGCTGGTTCGATTCCAGTCTATATCTTCACGAGCAAATAGGACTGTCATGGCCTAAAGGAAGTTCCATCAGGGACATTTTTTACTTGGAAAAAAGCACGCTTCTGAAAAATGTTAACAAAATATTCACTAGGCTCTTCTTTTTTGTGTGAAGAAACACGAAGCAATAGCATTCGGAAGGCAAATTACGTCAGTCTTCTTTGTATGCAGATTTTAACTTTGCAAATATCAAGCGTTTGTTAGTCACACTCGTTGTACGTCACGTATGCGTATTGACGCAACGGTTACGCCGCGTAGTCCCAAAACGTCTGTGAACTATTTACTTTCTTTTTGGCGCACAAAACATTTGTTTTCCAAAGTTTCCGTAAAACCTCCTTTCATTGTTGATACGTCACCGGGACGAACGGCGTACCACGTGACCCGAAACAGATTAACCACGGCGTGAATAAGAAGGGCTATTGTAGCAATATTGACCAATGATCGACGCTTAAACTGTCCAATTCGCGTAATTTCAAAGATTTAATAAAGACCACCACAAAAAAACATTCGGTGGCAGCGTGTGCATGCATGTGTGAGCCAAGAAACTCTCGGTTCTAAAACGTACTTGAAGCAGATACATGTAGATTCATTATCAGCTAAGCAGTTTCTAACCTGTAGTTCCTTTGGGTCCTTGTGGACCCACATCTCCCTTAGGGCCTGAAAGGAAAATATAAACAAAAATTAATAGAAGACGGGTGAATTATAGAGTTGAAAATTGCAATTTATGATACTGTTCTCCTTTTCTTGGAAACAGATGATTGTTTGGGGGAAAATATGATTTCAAGCCATCAAAAATCAGAGAATTCTAGTCCTAATAAGAAACGAAACTTAATCATCCAAAACGTTTAACATTAATTTAAATGCTCTTCAATGTAAAATTTTCGCGTTCCGCGAGTCCCCGTATTTCGAGATTCCCTTGTCCACGATTATTTTCTTCTTCGTCGGTCACGCAATCAACACCTGTTTTTCATTCCAGGCGTTTGAAGTGAAAACTTTGCAGTAAAATGTACAGCGGTATATTTAATTTTCGCTTTTAGCTTAAAAGATACTCTTGCATTGTAATAAAGTTGCAAATGAAAATGTAATCAAATTGTTTTGATGTTTGAATGAACCTGAACAATTAATTCCCAAGGTCAGAATGACAAATACATTATATGCAAATTACACAACGTGTAAATTGAATTTTAATGTCCATTGGTTCCATTTGAAGCAAATATCTTGACACGTTCTCCGCCTTTTGTTCCTAAGCTGTTCCTGTGGAGGTCAAAGACTAAAACTTATTTTTACATCGGCGAGCTGTCGTCAAGTCGTCTGTATTTTATTGTTCAAACGTTAAGCTCAGCTTATCACGTACTCACGCACCCAGACGCTGTTTCCGCCGAAATTTACGATTGTTCCTTGCGGGTTTTGTCACGTCAACAATTCACTTATATCTATTTCCGCCGGATTTTTGTCCGGCGAGATTTAAGGCTCCAGCGGAATCTCATCGATCTGTTCTAGCCAAAACAAATCAAGGATTTCCGAGAAACAAAATTATGCAAAAGAAAACAGTTTAAGTTGATCTGTCATCGAGACTATTATTGTCCCCATTTAAGGGTCACGCTATCACATTTTGCAGCGATTGACCGAAATAAAATGAGCTCAATATAAAGATGTTTACTTGTTGCTCGGAGTCCAGTTTCAAAACACCAAGTGATAAGTGAATGTTTTAGTTGTTCGGTTCTTGTAAAACTGATTAGTTTACAAATTCACGACTTATAGGCACCAAACACGGAAGTAAACAAACTCTAAAGGCCATTTGGCATTCATTTTAAGCTTTCTTTGTTCTATAGAGATAATGGAATTCTTTCACTCGCAGACAGGCTGAATTTCACCCCTCTCACTGGTTTTGACCTGTTCTATGCGTACATCTTCTTCTTTGATGCAAACCAATTGTTTTTAAATGTATGTCCTTGGAGTCTCTTAACCGTGTCAATAGAGTATTATTTTTGGCACCAAGATTACCTTGTAAGCATGGACAGTAGCCGTCAAACTGTCTTCTGTCCCTCCCCTGAGGAACATCGGATAAAGCGAGCTACAGAAAATTAGAAAAGAACAATCCTCTTTTATTCCACCTTCCTAATGAATGCATCAGTTCTACGAACACTGATAAGCAAATTCAAAGCAATATTTGAATACGCAATTATCTAGAGTTATACTAACTTCGCGCCGTCGAAATAGCCTACCTTGTTTTTCAGACGCGCTGATTTTCCCTCCAAAACGCGATCAGTTCCACCCACAGATTTCTCGTCAGTCTTCTGAGCTGCGAAACTGTTTTCCAACTTGTCAACACGAGCAGTCAGCTCGTCTGTGACAGTTTCCAGTGTTTGAATTCTAGCAGACTGCCACACAACTAAACGATTCAGATTTACCACGAAAAACGTCACGATTATGATGTATAATGCAGCTGTTAGTATCCCGAAGTTGATAAAAGTGCGCCGCGCACACGTTTTGTCGCGTTGGTCCATCGCTTATGGTGTGTTTTACGAGGAAACTCTAAGCGCCAAAATCGTCCTCTTGTTTTGATCGGGGGCTCGACACATCGCCTCCGAAGAAATGTCTTCTAATGTCCCCACGCTTCGTTGAGCTTTATAGAATTTCTCGGAAAACAAAAGCACCATAGCGCATGTGCTGAGATGATTGACAGCGCCAAAGAGAAATTATGAGTTTTAGGTGTCCTGCAAGTACATCGCTTGGTTAGGGAATGAGGGGAAGCTGGAAAAATGACTTGAATCTCTGAATATGACGAAATTCGCCAATTTTAGAGTAGTACTGTAAAATCCTGGTTATGGGAGAAATTGTGCAATGGGAATATGCCATGCTGGCTGCAGCTTGACTCTTCTGTGAATCAAACCGCTGCCAGCCTCGAGATGTTAATTCTCTTTAGTGACTGCCCATTATTTCTTTTAATGTTAGATCTGACCCTGCTATTAAAACGTACTGCACTAGTCACGAAAATTGTTGAAAGATAATTTGGCTACGGACGGACTGAGGACAGAAGTGGCCTAAAACTTGAAAAAGTCGGCCCGACGTTTTCAAGTTTGTCAGTGATACTTGCAAGAAATCACTTAAAAAACATTGATTACGTTTATTCGCATCTTAATGCCTTTCTTTTGTTGTTCAAAGTTTATGTTGTTGGTCACTGAGTGCACCCCCATAATTGCATCACAGTTTACACAAAAGCTTTGGAAACTTCTCTCGTGATATTGCTCAAATCGTAATCATGCAGGCCACTGCTTCTGTTCACACACGATTTTTCTTATACTTGTGCTTATCAAACAAGCGTGAACAGGGCTTTACGGGTCGGTTCGAGCTGTCAGACAGCAGATGACCTGTGATGAATAAGTAGGCACCAGATCGAGCGTCTTGTGTTTGGGCCCTGGCTGGGATCACTGCATTGCGTTAAATTCTTGAGTAAGGCATGCACTTAAGGTATCATGGAAGGAAAATTGACGTTTTCGTTCTAAGTTAAATTGTGTGCAAACCATCAATGGTAACCTCAATAAAGTATATCAGATTTTTCTTTTCTTGCTCCATTAATTTTATATAAATTTTTTAAACTTCAAAATGGCGTTTTTAGGGCTTCTTTAGAATTAAAAATTCATAAAAAATTAATGGAGCAAGACAAGAAAAATCTGAGACATCGTTTATTTTTTTAGACCAATATATGTAGATCAAATTCCACATAAAAGTTAAGGCTCTCACGTAAATGTGTTCTCCAATAAACCTAATTTTACGCAACATCATAATACAAACAAAATGCTGGCGTTGCGTATTATGGGCTATATGATCAAAACAAAATCCAAATTTTAATCTTTATTCAATAAGCTTTCAGAAAATATAGACTTTATATTATCATTAGTGGTTTGCACACTATTTCACATGGAACGAAAACGCCAATTTTCCTCCTTTCTCCAGCCACGAGTGTAAATCAGTACTAGCGACCAGTTGGGGAAACCTGACCCTGACACAATGCACTGGGACTGGGGGAAAGTAGCTATACGTCTAATCGCTTCACTGTATACAGGAATCTGGGTGGTAAGCTTCGGGAGTGTGTATGTAGAGGGAGGGGGGATGGAATACGCAAATACTTTCTTGTGCTTGTGCTTACGCTTATTCCGCGAGTTCAAACTGGTGTGAGATAAACACGAGTACAAACAAAACATTTGGCTTTTGTACGTGATTCCCATCCTGTGACGTTCACTGGGCAGAATTTCTAAATCTCTGCGGGTGCGTTTGACGTCTTTTTCTTGTGCTTATCGGAAGTGGGAACATCCTTGTTGTTATGCTTCTGCTTATCTCACAATTGTGAGCCAGCTTATGCTCATTCAGTAATCAGTATCCAGATAGCAGGCCTTTATTAAATCGGATATCGGTTGAATATAGCTCGATCAGACTTTTATTTACCATTTGTGGTGTTCTTTTTACAGACATGAGTAGCATGAAGGTCGCCGAGATCTACTGGAAACATCCGGCGCTGTTCGGTAAGATGGTGCATTTCTCATGTAGCCATGTAGTCTAGGGCTTAAAGGGACTGTGTCACGGCTGAGTGAAGTTTATTTTATTAAGTTTTGCCAAATACGTGCTATGAAACTTGATGTTTGCAAAGAAATTACGTCTATGGATCTAAATGAGAAAACACTAGCTTCATTGCATTTAAATGTGACTAATGTGCCTACCGGGCGTTATAATTTAAAGTTACAAGCAAACAAGATTAACTTTGAAAACTGTTCAGCCCAACAGTATTTCAAAAACCCATATCTCAATCCGTTTCAATCTTCGTCGCTTTTGGCCATCCGTACCTTCTTTTGTATTTGGTGTGTTATTGAAAATAATTTAATGTTCCTTCACTGTTTTAAGAGGTTATTTTTATATTTCACCAGAAACCCATAAGGGTTGAAACGTGTAACGCGCGTGCATAGCGTTTGAATATTCATTTTGCTAAGTACCATATTTGGAAACAAGAATAATTTGTACGCGAATGTTATTCACGAAATGACACACGCAACATAATTTTTGGTTTTGAGGTAAGTTGCTTGAATTTCGACCTAAACGCCGTAAATTTCTTACAGAAACTAAAGAAATACATTAAGTGTATCGAAGTGAAGTTCTCCAGACTACTTCAAGAAGATGAAACAGGAGAATTTAACCAAATTTAACTTTATTCAACCAAGCTTGTTCAAAAACAAGATTACGCCATCGAGCACGAGCTAGCGCGCGCTGTGAATTTAAACCTAACAAAGTAATTTTGATTGGTTAAATGGTTCTCGTAATTTTCCAAATATGGTACTTAGTGTAAACGAATGTGTAAACGCTTTGTACAATGCGAATCATAGGGAGTTACACGTTTCCAGCCTTATGGGTTTCTGATTTCACTGAATTTGATGGTCATTTCCTATGCTTAAATTTAGCTAAAATCCGTGACACAGTCCCTTTAAGTACTGGTCTAGCAGTTTCAATTCAATGGAATACTTATATAAACATAGTTATTTACAACCAAGAACTGGCTCTCTGATTAAAGGAGACCCATGATTTTCGTCTTGAACTTGAATTAGGATTGTACGTGATTCACCAACTCCTAGCTAAAGACAAAACACGGCACTTGACATAAACTTTTAAAAAGTTCGAAGACTTCACAGCGCGATTTGTACGTGACGAGTCAAAACAATAAGAGGGTCCTGAAGGGATAATATGGGAACTGGGATTTGGGCAAATGTCACTGGCAAAATGGGATTTGAGTCATTGGGACTGGGACTCACAGACAAAAAATAGGACTGGGACTGGGATTTGGTAAAACATAAGCTGAAAAAAGTTTGGCTCACCCCACTCCCCCTCCATCAGGACCCTCCAATAACTAAAAACAATTAGTGAACACTCAGTCGTGTTCTACCGAAAATCCGGTTTGGGTTTATAAATGCTTAAAGTTGTAGTTTTTAGACTGTAATCCTTTAGAGTGTCTACTAAAACAATTGGACTACTCGCTCTCGTTTTCTATGGGCGAAAGACAACTCAGCGGCGCCTGGCTCATAGAAAACTCAGGCTGGTAGTCTAATTTTTGATTAGTATCACCTAACTAGTGGACTAATGCAAATACTGCATTTTGATTGGCTACTCCACTAGAGGACCATTAGTAATAGTCATCGATTACTGAGCAATCGAGCATGACGCTTTCTTTCGTTTTATTCCGAAATAAATGTTTTTTAACTTGTATTTGCTAACTTTATTATTGCTTTTCCTGTCCAACTAGTTGGGTGATACTAAAACAATTAGACCCTTCGCCCTTAAGGGCCACGGGTCAATAGCCCATTCGGCTTCGCCTCATGGGCTATTGATCCGTAGCCCATGCGGGCTAAGGGGCTAATTGTTAATTAGCCTAGTACGTAAAGAGACGTCTCTCTAGGTCTTCGTGCACTCAATTCTTTCTCAGCTCGTAAAGCCCCGGCTAAACCGGCGATCAAACACTTTCGTCCAACATTGTCGCATACAACATGGGGTGGCTAATCAAGCAAACAGTGTTTGATCAAACATCGAAGAAAGTGGGCCCACATAACGCTTTGTGCGTATTACCGCTGAAACGTCACATAGATTCGGTTTCTGATTGGTTACTTTTTCCCGCTTGGGCTTCTTTGTTTGCAGAGGTGGCTAAACGATCAAACGCTTGCTCGTGAAGCAAAATGTTGAATGAAAATGTTTGATCTAGATCAAACATGGGAAGCCCTTAAAATGCAGTGTTGATAGAGGGGGCTAAACGGCCAAGCATACTTTTCCAACATGATGTTGGACGAAAACGTTTGATCGTTTAGCCGGGGCTTAAGGATTTGTCACGCCACAGAGATGTGTGTATTGACTATGATTGTAGCTCTGTTTTGAATTTCCACGCACAAGTAACAAACGGGTTCAATCTTATGAAATCTCAAGGAGATTCTGCCAGATTGTTATATTTTAAGGTTCTGACATACCAGGGTTCGAGTAACGATCAGACCCTGGCCTATCTCGCGGGGAAATATTTGAGCGCATGAAAAAAATTCTGTATGTACCTGAAGTTAAATAACAGTTTCTACCTAACCATTCAAAATCCCTACACAGATGAAATGGTTTACGCTACAACTGCCAATTGTTATTTACACATTTCGACACATCACCCTGTGCAATCCGGTCATAGCCCTCTTAATTGTCAGTAAGCAGGATGAATCAAAAATGCCCCAAAGAAACTTTTCAAGCTGTCCATGTTGTAGCGACTCGTGTACGGCACACGGACAGAGATGGTGTCGTTAACTCGAAGCAAAAACACTCCGCCATGATACTTAGTGTTGTACTTTTTTGTTTGATTTATGACGCTCGCTAAGCTTTCCATGACAATTTCGTTGTTGATGTACGTGTTATGAGCCATCTGTAGCGTGTCGCCGTCGTAATAGTACATTTGGCTGTATATGAAGTAGTATCCTGCTCTTTTGATCTCCACGGTTCCCGTGGACTCATGGTACAGGATGCTGCCCAGCCTGTGTCTGACACTCCAGTTGGTGATAAGATGGCGATCTGAAAGAGAGGCAGAAATGAGTAAGAAAGAGGGTCCTGAAGGGAGGAAAAATCCCATTTGCCAGCCTAAATTTTGCCCAAATCCAATTTTCCAGCCTATCGTTCCTCAAATTTTGCCGAAATCCCACTCCCAGTTCCATTGTTTTGGTTTGTAATTCCCAGTCCCAGTGACTAAATCACATTTTCTTAGTGAAAATTTGCCCAAATCTCAGTTCTCATTAATTTTTACCCCTTCAGGCCGCTTGGGAAACAGTTAACGCCCGCTTGCATAGGCGACTTTTGTCGCGCAACTCAATGCAATTTTGGTCACGCCAAAGTTGCATGAAGTTTCCTGCGATATCGCGGCAATAAAATCGTCATCAAATCGTCGCGAGTTTGCACGCGTGTAAACTAGCGGCGATAAAATCGCCGCGATATCGCAGGAGTTTCGAACCTGTTCGAAACTCGATGCAACTTCGGCGCGACAAATTAAAATTGCATTCCAAGGCTAATGTGATGTAAAGATTTTAGTAAATAATCAAAGAACTTGATAAATTAAAATTTTGCCGGGAAATAAAGCCGGTATCCTTAGTTACAGAAAGAACGATGAAGGGGTAAGCTCAAAATGCTAACTCTCCTCACTGGATCTGTTGATTTACTTTGAGAATCTGTTGGTACAACAAGACACATCTCCTAGCTGATAGCTTTCTTAATTCTCATCACCTATCGGCTTGATAATGTATTGATATTGTAAGGAGAAATTCGATGTTAGTCACTCTTGGTTCTAAGCGAGTCATACTTTATGATTGTACTTACGAGCTTGTTTTGTTTGTTTGCCTTTTCCGACCAAATGAATGCTCTCGCTTATCTGAAATTTATAACAAAGCAGAAACAATAAGTTTATTGGTTAACATTAACAAAAGACAACCACAAGAAAACCTATGCCTAGTTTATAGTTTATCGTACACAAATTCGCAATAAGCCAATCTACTAGAACTGCCCTGATTGCCTGCGATATCAATTCACTGACCTCATATCCAAGATTTTGAGGCAAATTTGGGTACGGTTAATACCCAATCGAACCTTTTGCTGTGTTCGGTGACAGATCAGGCTCGTTTGATCTTCGGCACAAATGCGAACCATGGCTCGACCAAATTTACTCGTCTGATATGCCGCCGAAGTGTACTTGAAAGGTACGGTGAGTTATGAATATTGAGCTTAAATGAACCACCACTCGAAGCTAAATTACTCTGTTATAACGCGGATGAGCCGCAGTTCAGGTCGACAACCCCTCTGAAGAGTGACTTTCGCTCAGGTTCATGAAATGTCGGTCGTAAGCAATCATGCTTTTCAGGACTATCCTAGCCCGAACGATCACACTCTCCCAACGCTCGCTGTGAGTTAAAACTGTTTCCTATTAAAGTGACAATACTGTGCGCGATACTTACAAGAAGGCCAGGTGGGCCGGGCGGTCCTGGAAAAGAATGTGCAGAGAGGTATCAGTGAAATTTGGATACAGATTGGTAAATAAGAAAATACTGAAAGAAGACAACTGAAGGAGTATAGAAAGAGTATGAGCGATTGACCGAGTGAAGATATAAAAGTAGAATTGAATTAGAAATTTAAGCTGCTGCTACGTATACTAGTGAGGCTAGTGCCAAAGTGCGGGGGGGGGGAGATCCCTTGGGGCAAAGTAAACTGTTCATGGCATTGATGGAAGACTAGATTCTGTTGATGTTGAGTGATTTTTTTTTTCGATTTATTGAATAACTTCATCAGAGCGGTGTAATATATCGGGCTTAATTTTGACCTCACTTAATTAATATCCGTGAACATACTCTGCTTCAATGCGGCGCGGAAGCCTTTAACTAGATTAGTGAAAGAACCAAACCTGGCTCTCCTCGTGGCCCCTGAAGACCCATGGCTCCTTGAGGTCCTATTTCGCCCTGGTCTCCCTTGATACCTTGGGGCCCCTGAATACCGTCTTTACCGGGTGGGCCCTGGGGACCAGCAGGTCCTGCTTTGCCTAAAGATAAAAATAAGATATCCTTTTTTCTTGTTATTGTTTTTCTATACAGCGCACTGTCTCAAACAAGGTGAAATGTGGGTGTTTGGAAATGAAAACGGGAGTCTCAGATTGGGAGGGTAAGATATGTTACTGCTGGTTTTTGTGAATGATGTTATGAGGAGATTGGCAATGACTGAAGATTGATCGATCGCGTGCAAATGTAAACAGACAAACAAAACATACAGTATGTTGCCCTATTTCCCGGACACCCCTATTCCCGGACACTTCGACTTAACAATTTCGTATATCGTCGTAACAGTAAAATTAAGTTAAACAAAATGTTCAGAAGACTTAGCGATTAGTCTGCTTTCGTTTGCTCTTTTCTTGGCCGAGCTGCGCTCCGTTTAGACGGGAAAATTCAAGTTTTCGTGGAGGTAGGTAAAAATTTTTTCTTCTTAAATCCGATTTTTACAGCGCGTCAAACTACATCGTTTCAATAAAGCGCTCTGCTCTCGCAAAGTGCGCGATAGATTATATTTATATATATATTAAAGTAAAGGTAAAAGGACTAGGTTTATCAGCATATAATAAATTTTCGGTTTTCGCTCTTAATTTCCGAGCACGGTCACCAAAGAGTTAAGTTGAATTTTTAATGAGGTGTGCCTAATTCCGGACGCATACCTACAGCAAACTTGTTTACCTATTTGAAAACAATTTTACGGAATAGGTTTTGAAAAAAAGGCATTTTTGTAACTGTCTGTGCTGTATTTAAGCTTCAATACCGGTTTTGGTATTGATTAATCTTCGTTGGCGAACTTCGTTTCAAGTGGCCGAAACATTCACTGAACATTGTTTATGTCAATGGTCTGATGATTACCTCGCTAAAATTGAAAGAAAAATGCTTTAAATTTTGCCTGAAAGACAATTTTTCAAAAGAATAATTCTTTATTTAGCCCTAATTACTTATATTTTGCCATGATCGGGAATAATATTTCCGAGAGAAAGGGAGTATTTTCCTCGTAACGATCGTCCGGAATTAGGGCAACTCGTCCGGAATTAGGGCACCGAATTTGACCAACTCTTTCCGTGATTACAAAGAAGCCAAAGAGATTTAGAAGATAAAACTTCACGAGCTACTTACCAGCAGTGGAAGCTACATTGTGGGTAAGTTTCAGCTCGTAAGTGCTGTTTTGAGGTAAGATATTACGGTTAGTGCAAAAAGTGTCCGGTAATAGGGCAACATACTGTATTCCTGGTTTTCACTTGACGTCATCAAAATTCTAACACCCAGAATCGCAAGACCCCTGAGGTTTTATCCTTCACTGGCTATTAGACGTCCTTAATATATCTTGTTGAAGGTTTTAGCTCGATAGCAGTTGCCGTCATTAAGATAGAGCTTTTTGAATTTCGGAGTTTCACGCCATACGAGATCAAAGATGGCCGCCAGGAGGCTGTCGCGTTTTCTAAATGCCTCATCCTGCGATTTTTGACAATCTGGACAGTTAAGGTTTTGCGAGAAGTGTTTACCTGAATGTTTACTTGTTCATGAGGGTGATCTGATCGCTTTTTGTTGCAGAATTTAATGCCAGATGTTTTCATTGATTTCCAGCCGCCATGTTGGAGCCCAGGCAGTTGGGCTCCAACATGGTGTCTCCATTCTGTGCTCTCTAAATTTGCGTGAAACGTTTTGACGGTTAATTCGAGTACGAAATAACGTAACCTGAGACTTGAACAAGTAGTTTATATAGTAGTTTTCTACAACCTGTAATATTCTTGATTTTTTTGACTCAATAGTTTTGGATTTATTTTTTTGCGGCGTGACAGTAGCATGACAGTGAAAACCACCTGTAGAGTTACTCGCAGACATGAAGTGAAAATTCCGTAACTGAGTTTTCGCGTCATCTCGTTAGCATCAGGGAACGTCATTGTCAAAGTTAGAGCTTACTTAACAATAATACTAGGTATAAAGAACCTCCTCGTTTGAAGAAATGCTGTTGTTGTTCACGCAATTTCAGCTCTAGTTTTACGTATTTCTAATGCACCAATCAAGGTTAAGCCGCCGGGGGGGCGGGGGTGAGGCCAGGTATAGGCAGGGGATTTAACAGTAATTGTTTGCCCTTGGTGGGGACTTTTGACTGTGTTTATAATGGACTTTGTTACAACATTTTATTGACGTTTAGTGACTCTTTTGAACATCCACAAATGCCCTGGGGTTGGGCATTTGATCAGAAAGTCTCAGCTAAGTTCAAATGCCCGGCCTATGCCCCCCCCCCCCCCCCCCCCCCCCCACCACCTTAACATTTATAAATGCATAAAGGATCGGCTCCTGTTAAAATTCAGGTGAATTTCAAGGTGAATCCTTTTGTTTAAGCTTGTGAAGTTATTCGCTACAATATCCTCACAGCTGGAATGAACGACGTTGTCTAACCTACTCTTCCGTCGGTACCATTCGGCCCAGTCTCTCCACGAAGTCCTTGCGGTCCCACAGGTCCGGGTGGGCCTGGGTCACCCTGGTCACCCTTTTCTCCTAAAAAGGACAACAAAAGGTGAAACTAAAAAGATAAGCTCTAACTTCTTTTCTATAAAGTTAAACTATACAGTTCTTTTCTATTCTGGTTTAACAATTATTGCTCTTAACGTATAATTTTGTTGTGTGTTAGAAGTATAAAACTGCATGTGAAGCGCGTGTTCAAAAAATAGCCATCAGTGTTATACATACATGTTGATTTCAAATTTTATATACAAATGTCTATTGTTCTATCAATTTACCTTTCTTGCCTTTGCAACCTATAAAGAAAAAAAACTTGTTTTAAACCATGTCTTCCATGATGGCACTATTGCTACATTTCGATAAGTTTAATTATATGTAATTTCTCTTGTTTGTTTGTATTCGCTGCTATAGCTACAATGTATAAATTTATAAGTAAAAACAAAATTTGTATTGAATTGAGTATAGAACTAGACATTATGAACCACAAAAACAGATTACTTCACCAAACAATGCCGTTTCTTCTCTTACCTTTCTTACCGCATAGGAATCCTGCAATTAAAGAAATATGAAGAGATATTTCAGTTTAAGGTTTACGTTTTGATTTCTGTACGTGATTAAGCAAAATGGATTGCTACTTAAACGTAGGCCTTAGGGTATCATTGACGAGAAAAGTCGTAATTTATATTTGCGCTCGAGTGTTACGCCTGCGGGATCGTCTTTAGTTTTGGTGCAACCTGCGTTATCGGTCCCATCCAAGATAGGTTCAATTTTTAAAATGATCGTCAGTCTTTGTCGGCCATCTGTCCAGCGCTAATCACATCTAATCTGCTTCTAATAAATGCCAAATTATAACTAGTGTGAAATTGTAAGAGTTATTGCGCGAAATATAAATTAACTACTCTATATTGAATCGCGTCGTTCATGTTGCCCCCGATTGATCTTTTGATTGTTTTTTGTCATCTCCTTGACGGCTTTATATTGGTTTCCTTTTTGTTCAGCCAATGGGAATCAAGTTTACTCAGGACGGAAGAGCTGACGAAAAGCACGTGCTTTGTTGGGTCTTTGAATGAATGAAAAGTTTGGTAAACCAACAGAACGATGTCGAAAAGTTAGCAAACGGCAAAAAAACGCAAAAATTTCCAAGAAGCATATTCATATTAAAATGAAGATAGAATTCATTAGCTAAAAATATGCGGAAGTAACCTGGCAAAGTTCAATTTGCTCATTCAGCCGGCGTTCTAATTAACAGAACAATATTCTTACAATTACAATTTTATATTCCGCCCTTTCGTTGCAGTTTCAAATAAGCGACAGGAGTGTACTAGTTTATACCTGCGAATGCTTTATATGATCATCAGTGACTTTAATCTCCCAACTGCGTTAATTAACATTGTATAAGAATAATAGTGAGAAAATGTCTCCTGATCTCTCACTTCCGAAATTTACTTGTTTTGCGATTAACAATGCTTTGAGAAAATTTCTGTACAACTGCTAGTTAAATATTTGCACAGTTACAGTAATCATTCGGCCATCTTTGTTTATTCAGTTCATAATCAATTCCAGAAGCATCGGCCAATTCCCAATGCGTGGATGGTCGTGAACTTTAAACATGCAAAAACAATGAACTGTGTTTGCTGAAAAAGACGTGAAGCATTACAACACAAACAGCAATTGAAGCCTACCTTCACTGGGCAGATCGTAGCCTTGAAACTGTCGCTTGTCTCTTGTTTGGAAAGAATTCAAACGTGTCTGCTGCAAAAACGAACAACAACGCACGTTTGAATGAAGCGATGCTGCATTTAGTCAAATTATGCATAATTTCTGTACAACAGAAAGAAGCCACTTATTGCATGACGAGTATTAAAGCAACCTTGTTCCCAGGACGTTTTTCCGTCGTTTCCTTCACATCTTGATTCATTTCACCCACAGGTTTCTCGTCATTTTCTTGATTTTCCTGAGCTGTCAAACGTGTCTCTAACTTGTAAACACGCGCTGCCAGATCATCAGCAATTGACTCGAGTGTTTGAATTCTAGCAGACTGCCACACTGTGAAGTGATACAGCGTCGCTATAAAAACTGTGACGAGGATGACGTAGATTGCAGCTATAAGAACCACGAACGAGATCAAGTTGCTGCGAGCTCGCGAGTGACCGCGTTTCTCCATGTCTGCCGGATGTGTTGTACGCGAAGTCTCGAAGCGCTGAAGTTGTTTTGATCTAAGCGCGCCAATTCTCAGAACTGTTTGATTTATTATTGTCTCACGCTTCGCTAAGCATGTATATTTTGTGAGTTTCTCGGAAAATTGAACCGTACAAAGGGCATGCACGTGTTGGAGTTTCGACCTGGGAGCATAAACTACCTATACTGCCTATACCTGGTTGCCTTTTCGGCATCCTGGTAGACCCAGGGAGAGTCGAAGCAAAACAAAGTAAACTGGCAAAAATCAGAGCGACGAAAGGTTTCAGGACGGGCTGAACGAGCCATATCCTCAGAGACCCAGGGGCATTTATGATTTGGCGCGCGGTCGTATTATTTGTTTGACTGTTTCTGTAGACCGTAGTGGCAAAGATAAACTATATAGTTCCAACGTGTTTATGTAGTCTTTTATTTTGTGTACAACAAAGGGTTTAATACCTTGATATGAAAAAGTCTAAGGGGGTGTTTACATGATACCGGAATGACTTTCATACCGGTACGAGTTTATCCCGATTCCCCCCCCCCCCCCACCAACCCCAACCCGACTGTATATCACAGGATTTTGTGTACTGTATACGAGTTGAACGATAAACGGCTTTCATCTCATCAGTCTTCCAATAAAGTTGCATTTTGGCATACCTTATAATCGCAGAAATATTAGAGTTTTCGATTCTTTGAGCTCTCCATCCTCGTATCCAGGGTCTTCATTCCCCAGCCTGTGCAGAAGGAAAGAAGACTCGAGGTACGAGATCTGAGCTCTCCGAAAGCGGGGGAGTTACAATAATTGTCATGCTGGGTGCATGCGTTGCATACGTTTAGGCGGAACACACGCCGCGAGCTCAATATATTGCTATAACTTTTCTCTATTCAAGGTTTCTCTGCTGAAATAAACTGAATGCTGACATTACAATGGAACGTATTCTAAGACAACAAAACTTTGGAATTGATTGCAGGGTTTAAGCATTTATAGAAAATAGTACGCTAGAAACCCCAGTAGGAAACGCCCAGATAGAATGTGAAGATAAACGGGAATGCGCTGGAAAAAACACGGAGAAAAGGAAAAGCTTGAAAGTCAAACGGCCTCAAAGAAGGGACTCGCCATGACAAGAAGGTACATGTTTTATTGAAGTATTACTTTTTTACAATTCCGTATAAAATGTTTTGAGATAATATATAATTTCTAAAGCGATGGTTATTACACGTTTTAGTGGTACATACTTAACAGACTAGAAATGTAACTTTTCGGGCGGGATATCACCTAAAGGCGAGGGTTTACTTACTCGCATAATGAAAGTCACTCGTGAGATACATACGGTATTCCACGAGTTCACATCACATAACCAACTTACTTCAGGCTTAATGCACATATTAGCGGTGGTAAATTATTGCTGAACAAAACACGTGACATACTGTTAAACTAATATGTTACGGCTTACCAGCCTTCTCATTGGCTGTACGGCATGAGATAAATCGTGATATACAAAAACACATTGTTGATCGATTTCCTTAATTATTTTATTACATTGGCTTTATTTGACTTGGATTCTACCTTTTGCACTAATTAGACTAATTAATTTTTGATACTGGCATTAATTTAAATGCATCATTTATTTGACTATTCGGATACCGAATATAAACTCAATTTACAGAGTAGTTCCTTTTTTTACACGGATTACAAACTGGAAAGTGGTCGATTCGAAAGCCTACCTTATTTGACTACTGTGCATGGAATCTCCTTAAAAAATAACCTGAAAACCTTCCAGAAATATAATACAATGTAATCGTGAAATTGTTTGGTAAGAATGTATAAAAATTGTTTATGGGACTACAATTACGATAATAGCAAAGCCAATGAGGCGAAAGTTAAAACGCTCTAATTTTTAAAATGCCGGGAAAATGTGTATCTAGCAGAAATCAAAATAACATTTCTTACTTATTGGCCCTCTTATTTCCCGTATGGTCATACAGTTAACAGTAGCTATTACCTTTTGACAGCTGCTAAAAAAAATCAAGTACGAAACAAAATTGATTTACTGGCCTTAAAGTGAACCTGCGGCGAGATAAAACGTTTTTGTTTTAGCTAAAATAGATTGTCGCATTGCAAATTTCTTCATAGTATACAAGCTATTGTATGCTAGACTCATTCACTGGTGTTAGTTCATTTTGGGTTATTGAGTCACAATTTAAGTCAAACTTACGGCGAAGATGTGAAGTCATTAGGCGCAGTCTTCTTGGGTGTGATGATGTTTTTCGGCTCTTTCTTGTGTTTGCGACAATCGTTGTTTTGTTTTCTAACAAAAGAAGATGCCGTCGAAGGCGCAAGGTCGCAGTGTACTACTGCATCTTCAAGATGTTGAACACAGTCCAAAGAAACCTCAAAATAATTTTTTGTTATGGAAGAAAAACCCCAAAGAAGTAACAAAAAAGCAAAAAGGAAACAAGTATTGTTAAGATTGGCAAAGATTTGAAGAGATTACGAACGCCACCAGTGACGTACAGGTTTCCTTTAGGCTTACGTCATCAAGTCCAAGATGGCTGCGCCCACAAAAAATTTACATTAAAAGATATGTCAAGTTACGTTTGGTAATTTACAATGCAGGAAAGCTAAGCTGCTCAGAACTGATCCGCAAAATAGATTGTGTTATCCGCAATGTAAGTTTTAAAGCAAGAGTTTGTCAACGCAATTTCGCTTTAAGGCAGAGGCAAACGAGCTTGACCTTGGTCAGGATACAACATGAACACTCCAAAGTAGCTGTAAGGATCATCCATGTAGTACGTCTTACTCCTGTACACTTCAACCTTAAGAATATCACCACGATTCAGATGAAAAACGCCTGCCTGGAAATTCGTGTTGTAATGTGTCCTGCATGCTGCCACACTTGAGATGCTGCCAAGGATCTTGCGTCCATTCAGCAAAGTGTAGTGATTCATGGAGTAGGTGGAACAATCGCTGTAGTACATCTGGCTGTAGACATAGTACATTCCAGAACGACCGATCACAAGTTCGCCCACGTGCCTTCTGAACGTGATGCTTCCATTAACATGGCTTTCCCTCCATCGATGCACAGTGCCTGTGGAAGAAGCTTTAAAAGTTTGTAAATGCTAGTTTTTACTCAATGATTGAATAATGCAATCTCGGATAATGGAAAACAGGGTAACTTATAAGTGTTTATCCGCATGACTTTCAAAATTATTACATTGTTTGCTTTTGTTTTGCGCTAAGTGCTTTAAAGTATGATTCAAGAAGTTCATAAGTTCTCTTGCAGTCATGTTTTAAACGGCGATGTTTCTCACATGACCAGAATGCAGTGCGGAGCTGCTTAGACTGCTTAGCTCACGTGACTTTTACGAAACTTTACGAAAAAGCTGGCGCAAAGTTAGCCTCCGTAGTTTCGAGCGCGCAAAAAACGGGAAACACAAAAGGCGCGAGGGGGCCACGCGAGGAAAAAATCGAGGCCTTCTCGCGATCACGCGCTCTTTTAAAGGCGCTAAAAAACGTACACAGACGCCTACTACGCAGGCTAGCGCAACGTGGAGTCGTAGCTAGTGAATTTTAAAAGTCATCAGAAAACAACTGAGGAAAGAAACTAGAAAATAAATGAAGAAGACATCCTTACCAGCATGAACCACTCTTTTCCCGTTGCCTACCAAATGAGCGCTTTCTGCCACCTGAAAAATCAAGATTTCGTTTCGTGAGCAGCCGTGAAATAGTTTAACATTCAAGGAAAAATTCGGCAGCTGATCTGAACAAGTTCTATCGAATTTTACCATAAACCACGAAAGAAATTCGTTTAAATTAACGTTTGCTTAGATTAGTTATGGTAAGTAGTAAGCTGTGAAACATGTTATTTGTATTTCTTAAGCCTTTTTTGTTTGTTTGTGGTAGAAATACAATTTGTTTCGTTACAGTGTACCATAAAGTAGAAGTCTAAACAAATTGACTCACCATAAGGCCTGGCGGTCCCTGTTCACCTATAAACAACAAGCAAACAAATATCAGTCAAAATTGATTGATATCCACTTGTACTAGAAACTCGTCGTGATCTGTTGGAAGTCCGCGAATATATTTGGTTTTCTAATCGTTCACTATTAGCTGACAGCGTGACCAGTAAAGCGCGTGCATTGCGCGGGCCCTATTTGTAATCTCTGCCCTGTTTCATTCATAGTAACCGTAACTACTCTCCCCCCCTTAAGATAGTTATCTCGGATGCGCGTTGTTGACTATTCACTCATAAAAAACTCGGTGTTATAGTCAAACTGCTACTTCTAACGCCTATGTTGATTGGATGTCTTGTTGGTTTGCACAGTGGCTCTATATGAAATAAACACGATATTCCGCCCACTGTGATTGGTAGAAATTATTTCCGCGTTTGGTTATGAAGGAGAGAAAATTAGAAAAATTCTTTGAGAAAACGTTATTTATTGGAAACACACGAAAAAGTTTGGGAGAACTCGAAATTTCTGTGAGAAAACTCGCTTATTACACCTCACCTTTTCTCGTCTTACTGTTCCCAAAACTCCGTGAAGAAAAGAAACGGGTTTTTTTAATTGGCATGATAATGGGCCTTTTGCAACAAGCTGTTTAATCCGCCATGATGGATGGCAAGAGAATGCGACCCCCAAAGCGACTTCAATCGCTAAGCTTTACTTTTCTTTGTTTTTGACGACTCAGTGCGTAGCTTGCCATCCAGCTCGGCGAGATTTTGTACCATGTCACTGTATGTTGGAAAAGGCCCATTGTGTATATTTCCAATTGTTTGTGTACAAAATATCGTCCTACCTTTAAGTCCGGGATCTCCCTTTAACCCAGGTGTACCCGGGGATCCTTCAGGGCCATGTGGCCCGGAGGGTCCCGGAGGTCCCACGTGACCCTTGGGTCCTGGTTGACCGGCAACACCTTAAAAGAAAATATGGCAAAACGTTACGTTTTAGGCGTTATAAGCTATCACAATAGAGCTCATTTGGCCAAACAGAATAAATAAGAAACTTTGTAAAACGTAGATTGAAGTAGATTGGTCGCTTCCTTCGTTAGCGTCGAAATAAGGCCCGTCAAAGTCGTTATTTAGACTGTCACGCACCACTCTTCGTTAGGGAGAGGCGTTGTGTGACGGCTACGACGACAACAACGAAAGTAGCATGTTTGTTCCTGTCATGTTTATTCAAGAACAGTCTCTAAAGACTAAAATAACGTTTACATTTTAAAGGCAAAGTCAGCAGCTTTTAACTGATCAGTATCTCCATTAATAACTGCCAAGAATCAAAGTTTCCGGTTTTCAGAGGTGTTCAGACATAGTGTTTATTTGACAAAACAAGAAAAGAGAAACCACTTCGATTTGAAAGTAACTGAATGTCTTCTTCTCACTCGAACTATTTTTGATTTTTCCTGGAAGTTTGTCACCGTAGACTTACAGAATATTCTAGGAATAGCGGCTGTCAATAGCCTCTATTTAGTCCTCCTTGGGCTCGTCACACAACACGCCTCTGTCCAACCCCACGCGAGGGAAGATTGCGTGACGAGCCCAAACAGCGTCTGCGAGGGAGCTACGTAACTAATGCTACAAGAAGTACACTTTTAGGTGGATAATAACCTTCATTTCCTTTTCGGCCTCTTTTTCCCTTTGGACCTGAAAAGTTAAACAGAAGCAAAGACGTGACTTGAGTGGACAAGTAACGGGGGGGGGGGGGGGGGGGGGGAACGAAAAAAAAAAAAAAAAAAAAAAAAAAAAAAAACCCCCAAAAAAAAAGAGAGGCCCCCCCCCCCACAAGTAATAAGCATTAGTGAATTTGATAATCCCCGTATTCCCCTTTTAGATCAAGCAAACCTCAAAAATCCCTTACCCGCGGGTCCTGGCGGCCCGCGAGGCCCTGGGGGTCCGGCCTGGCTTGTACACATGATACAGGCACCTTGGGACTGCGAGTTTCGTCTGACTCTTCCAGGGAATATGCTCTTGATGTCAGCAATCTTAGTTTGCTATGAATGAAAAAGTTAACATACAATATTAGCAGGGCGTTGTTTAGTTCAGTCTATCGACCCCCATACACCCTATTTTGACTTTGAGAAAGTCTACCGTTTTCTCTGCGCCGGAAGTTTAGTTCAAAAGAGGAGAGACAAGGTGCGGTCGAGAAGCTGGACTAGACCACGTCATGAAGACTTCAATTGTTGATGATGCTGTTAGTACAGCTGTACACCTCACGGTATATAACAGACGTGGTAAAGCTGGTGTGTATTTTGCCCTCGCTGGTAAAATTTATACCTAAATTTATAAGCCGCCATGGCCGATAATTTGCCACCCCCCCTCCCTTACCTCATCCCCAACGCCAGCTTCGGCTTCCTAACTCGCTACGGCGTTTAAGTGTTTTTCTTGTTCCACCCACGAAGTACAACGATTTCTAAGAAACTAAAACTGTTTTTCCTTGTTTTGTTTTTCAAGGAGTCGTAGACGTTGCGAAGAAAAAATGTCAACAAGATTGCTAACGTGATGGCATTTTGGAGAACTATGGTGCTGGATAGCGCAGAAAATTTGGAAGCATAAGACGCTCTGATGGCTGTTCAAGTCACCACAGCTTGTGTGCTACGATCACTACCAGAGAATACCCTGGATGCGCTTTTTGTAGACGAGGAGGTGCATGCTGCACTGCTGGGGTATTGTTTTGGTTGTTTCTTGCTCTCAGACTTACGAGACAGTACAGCTCATAAATAAACCAGCAAAGACAAACTTCATTGTGGATTCTGTTGGAAGATACTGAGTGAAAATCGTCATAAATGGCAGATCTGAAACCGCGTTAAGGCTGGTTCTCATATGATCGCATCGATCGTACTGAGACGAAACGAAGCGATTGGAAGCGATCGGGGGTTCCCATATAATCGTCCCGATCGCCTGCTATGAGCAAAGACCTCGTAAAACAATCATTTTAGCCCTGGATCCAACACAATGGCAGCCTTCAATGAAAGGGCAAAACTCGTGGCTTCCTATCTTCTCAGTTATTTGCAGTTTTAGACCGAAAAGGGGGGTCCAAGGGGATTATCGCCCCCATCGCCCCAGAATTAGCGATAGTCTATGTATTGTTGCGTAGTTTGTTCTCATATAATCGCCCCGATTGCAAGATGTCTTTTAGAAATGACAAAGGTGATAGAAACGATCGAGGTGATCAAAGGAGAACCAAGCTTTGGGTGGCATAAACGACAATGGAAGAGCAAGAATTACATCAAAAGAATTCAGCGGGAAAGTTAATGACCTGGGGCACATGATTAATATTAATTACGGAAATCGACAAGGAAGCGGAAAGCTCTATAACGTGCATCCTGACACAGGTTTATTTACTGAACAATATAATGGTTTACGACAACCTTTGCTGGAATCGTGCAGGATTGTCAGTGACTACACCACCCTGTTACTCAAGTATCAGATGTTAAGACAGCAATTTGGTAAATGTTCTGTTTGGGTAGACAAAGATCAACAATGGCAAACAATAGCAGTATGCAGATTCGTCGACACGCAGTCAAGTATAACATTACTGTGGTATTAATTTGCATCAGTTATCTAGTTATCAAACACGCTATCAATAAAATATAGCATATGTTTGCGCAGGAAGTATTTCACTGAGTGTTTATCAACTTTCTGCATTACCTGAAGGTCTGATTCTTTGTTTTCTCGTCGTTTTCGGTCACCCGAGGGCGAAACTGTCGCTGTCGCCCTAGCTGCAACTCTATCCGCCTCCAAAGAAACAACTCGTCCACGCAAATCTTGGACGTGCTCTTTTAACAGACTGTAATCTCGCATCAAATAAACCAAGAACACGCTTAATGACACGCAATACACCACTAACAACACGATAGCGAGCGCCACAAGGAGCCGGAGTGGACTGGATTTCTCGTTGTCGGCCATTGTTAATGAGTTCCTTGTCGGTTTACGGTGGAGTAAGCATGGCGTCACACAGCGCATGAAGACAAGACACTCGCTAGGTACTCGCTCCCCCCTCGCGTGGAGACCGCCAGACGACTTCCTGTACTTTGTTAGCTTCAGAATTCACGCTTCAGTAGTCAATTACATCACGTGATCTACACGCTGCAGTTTGGCGGGAAGCGAGCGTCACGCTCTGCTCGCGTTAACAAGAAAATCTACAGTGTTGTGAGAAGAAACCTCGAAAAAGTTGGGAATTCTTTATTTGGAAGGCAGTGTGAATTGTTGTAGGGCAAGGAGCACATAAATTAAACGTTGCCGTCTGTCATCGCTTTTGTGGTTTTGCATGGGAATGGTCACGGACGGTAAAGCAGTGAAGGAGGGGGGAGGGAGGGGAGCCGGGGAGGGATCTAGGGAGGGCGATACAGATTGTGTAGTCACATAAGGAGCCAATTGGATCGAAATATAAAACAAAAAATTGGGGATCTAAGTAAGATAGCATAGTAGAACGGAAAGATATAGATAGCCACGCACTCATTACAACACGTGGAGAGCTGACATCATGCCCTTCTCTACCTTGACGTAGATTGACGTAAATTACAATGACGCAGCTAAAACTAACAGCGTTATGACGAGGAAAATGACAAATGATCAAGTTAATTGAATCTTTATTCTTGTTACCATTCCGCGACAAAACAGAATAAAGTTGACATTTTGTTCAGTAACGTGTTTTAACGAGGACTTAGTAGTAATACCGTCAAGTCCTTAGGCAAGGCACGTCACGCACTCCCTTCATTGAGCGTTGGTTGAAGAGAAAAAATAACGTGACACCCCAAAAGAACGCGATAGCTACTTCAATACTTTAACAATGTTATGACGCAAACAATAAACAAGAGGGCGTTAAAATTGACGTCAATTTGTTATAAAAGTGGAAATCAATTGACAGACTACTTAACGCTCTATAATTTTAAAAAATCATGTATAATTCGGCAATATTCAATCGTGTTTAGTTTTATACACATTACGTAAAAATTCACACAAATCACTACATGTAACTGCCATGGACAAAAACTAGTCAGTTTCTTGAAGACAGAGCCGCTTCTATAACCTTCATCCTATCCCAGAACTTGCTAAACGTTAAGAGTTTTTACAGTAGTCTCGTAAATACTAAGACTGTTATGACTGTTGTTTACAGCAAGGCGCCCAAATGGACCACTTATTTATTCACATTATTCTGCAGATTTAATCCAATCAAAAGCCGTGGATAGCTTGCAGTTGACTTCTGATTGGATTAAATCTCCGAAATGTGAATAAATAGTGGTACACTGGGCGCTTGCTGTAAAACCTCATTGAACCTTGAAGCTAAGCAAGCATGGGGAACGTCACACAACACGTTTTATGAGCAGAGCTCTGCACATGCGTTGTCCATCTTGTTCAGGGCTTTTTAAGCCACCAGTAAAATACAATCCGTAGGCTTAAAAAAAACTCTCTTTTATAATTTCCACTTAAAATTATGAATCACACTTCTTAACAACGTATAAATGAATATATATTACGCGTGAATATATTAAATGTATAACGTTAAACGCTACGACGCTACCCTACTTTTCACCAGACTCCTGTCAGCTTCTGACTCGTTCCCAGTCATCTCTCAGAAAATAATTAATAAGACGCGATGGATGATGGGAACGGAGGAAAGACCGACTTTCTTCTCTAGCGACTTCCCATCATCCTCCACGTCTTACAATTTCCTCTGTAGAAAACACTGGGGATAAGTTAGATGTGTGAAATCCAGGCTACATTCATACGTAGAAGTTCATAACTTCTCAAGCACCTCTGGTTTCTGTATGGTCTTCTGGCGATCGCTCAATCGAGAAAAAGTGCAAAAAAAAAAGTGTGTGTCATATAGGGACTGTAACAAATCTAAGAGGAATCCACTGAACGTAAAACCTCAACGCGACATTTCCTGTTGAAAAACGTCTAATTTACAGGTTTTCGACGTATGGCAAGAGTTGCCACACCCAGCCAGTACAAACGTTTGTAAGTCTTCCTTTGTAAGAAGATTGAGAACCTTTGTTTCGGCTTTATAACTACACTTTGCATGCTTTTTCTAGTTGCAATTAAAATCTGTTTAAAATCGGGGAAAATGCAGTGAGTTTTCTGAAAAACAAGAAACGATGCTGATCGATAAAGATCTTCGCAAAGCAAGCTACACGACAAAACTATCTTTCAATCTTCTTCTGCAATCGCTGAGTATCATATAGAAACCAGTTTAATTAACGTCATTTCTTGTTTTACGTTATGTTCAACTAAATTAAAACTCTATGTATGTTTTTATTAGTATCCTAACAAGCTTAATGAACCTGTATCAGATTATGTCTGTATATTTCACGAGAGATTATCAATACTTGCGTTTTTAGACTGATAAATAACGTTTTGAATTAAAACCGGTCATTGTCATGTCCCTGCGTTTGTTCAAAGAACATGAAATCCTGAGGAGAAGTAAAAGAAACCAACGTTAGTATAAATCATTTTAACGGAATTTGCTTTAAAATTTTGTACGCCACGGCTACTGGAGTAGTGTTTGAAAATGCAGCGTTGCTAATCCATTTGTAACCTCTAGTAGAAGGACGCATCTTTTATAAGTGGACGCTAACTGTGGTCAATATAAATTAAAACTGATGTAATATATACGGCAAACACAAGAGGCAGTGTTTCATCGGGATATCCAAACACCGAGAAGAGATTTGAAAAACGACGCGCAGCGGAGTATTTTTGACAGAATTCGAGGTGTTTGGATAGCCGATGAAACACTGTCTTGAGTGTTTGATATATCTTCTCAATCGAAACAAAAACTACTGCTTCACAGTTATGATTTTATTTGTTTTAACTTGATGAATTATTAATGAGTTTGAGAACTCTTTTTGAAAGCTGGAAACATAGCCAGGCGGGAAGCAGGAGAAAAAGGGAACCGTCTGGTAACGTTGCAAAGTATTTTGAAATAGAAACGCAAAAAGGGACGGACGCGACCGGGAAATTGGAGGTTCAGACCCCCCTAACCCCCCCTACCCCCACCCCGTTCCCCTCAGGCACGTGTAGTTTGACTGACGAGTAAATGTACTTACAATAAGGAAACAAGCACCAAGCACAACAGCTTTCATCTTCACATCAAGGTCCATGGGAACTAAATTACACAAAAAACAGCTGTATAAAAGACTAGTAATGGACGTTGTACTTGACAAAATAAATAAAACCCTTCAACAAAAACATGCCCTGAAATTCCAGATTTTATGCTATTCCACATTCTGATTTAACACTGACTAGAATGAAGTATTTAGAGCGGTTTTCACTTGAGTGTCGAAGAGCGTTGCTTTGTTTTGCATTGCTCGCAGTGGGCCACCGCCCCTCCCTCTCCCGCGCTCACCCCCCCTTCGTCGCTCAGCTGTTCGGTGTGGCTCCTGGATTGTCTGTGTCCTTGTGATTGGCCAGAGTAATACTTTGGTTTTGGTTTTACCACACTCAATTGAAAACTGCTCTAATTGACCGTGCTACAGTAGTCAGTTCTTTCCTTATTAACTGAATTTGGCGGTACATCAACACGTCAGTTAATTTTTTTCTCTCCTCTTTTAATAGCCTGCGAATAGGCTCCCAAGTGGAGCTAGGCAAAAAAAATCAGTGAGCGAATCGAGCTGAGAGTGCCCCGTTCTCCCCCTCAGGCCCCGCTTAGCCTGGTTCGCTCCCATTTTTTTTTGCCCTGCCCCAATCAGAGCCTGTTTGCAGGCTACCCTTTTAAGTGCTTGATAATACAGTGACAGGATGCAGAGATTACAGACTGAAAGGGTCAGGGAGGAGGGAGGAGGGAGGAGGCAGAGAGAAGATGGGTCCTTTCTTGGTTGAAAAGAGGGGGCTTGTTTTCAGCAATGAGGGGGAGGGCGTGGTCATCTTCCCTTAAGCCATCACTGCAGTGTTACCCTAGTAGTATTGATTTTGTAAGAAAAAATACGTTTTTGATCATAAAATATGACAATATTTGAGGAGACTCACATGTGATGCCAAAGTTGTCCGCATCAGTGAATGCTTCCTTGACCAGTCCTGTCCACTGTTTTGAAATCTTACCAACCTGGTTTTGACCGTCTGCAGAAAGCACCTGACATGGGCAAACACAACAAAGTTAACAGAGAATTCAATTTTGCAACCAGTTACAATCAAGATATGTCATGATTTTAAATGTCATTTTTGTCCATCAGTCAATTACAGTCAAGATCATCAAGAAGGGGCTGACTCCCTTGTAGTTGTCTCTTATGAGAAAATTGCAATGACTGGCCAGCAACGAGTCAAAGCAAAGACTACAGTATTGCGAACAGATGAACTGCCCTGGACGGTATGGTTCATGTCATAAAAGCCTGTTTGAGACGCAAAACTCCTGCACTATATCAAGAACTGTGTAAACAGGGCAACCTCCAGTCTCCGATACAGCACTTGAATAGACCTGGGGCAGCATGGCCCCAGCCCTGAGGTCCAAACCCTTGACCTCTTATCATTTTCAGAGCTGTGCTCTAGCGGAGCCCGGGTGCCACAGGTGACCTACTTTTGTCTTTGGGCACCTTTATTATTTTGCTATCATAAAGCTTGTATGAACTGGGCAACCAAGATTTCTTACATAGACTATTTGTGCACCCTGCAATTATTCTAAAAGCACAGCTTTGATTTTATACCAGTCCTTCAACAGAAAATGCTATCCCTTTTATCGTCTACAGTTAGGATCCTGAATCTCTTTTCTTAACTTTTTTTCTTGAATAACCCCTTAAAATACTTATTAATCAACTATTTGGTGGGTCTGTTTGAGATATTTTGAAAAGCCCTTTTTAACAGTCTTACCTGAAATTCAACATCTCCACAGATGTTGCACTGGCAAAAAGGCCCCTCAATGCGCAGCACTGTTTGCCTTTCAGCATTCTGGATTTCAAACTTTGGAATACATATCGACCACCTGTAAAGGATACAGCAGATAATTATTACAAAGGATTTTGTATGGCTTGCGCTTGCTTAGGCTTGGAATAATGATTAAGAGCTGGTAATTTTGTTAAGTTGTAAATTACAGTAAAATTAAAGTAGATGGAAATAAAATACTTGTGTCTAAAATATGATGGTGCAAGTTGCTAGCTAGTGTCAACAGCTGACATCTTTCCAATATTTCTACCAAGTTTAATTTTAGAATTTAAAAATCTTTATTGAGGATGCCAACATCACATAATGCTTTTCAGAAGGGTCCTCCTACTTAGTTACAAATAATAACTAGTGGTAACCACAGGTTAGAAAGTGCGGGCCTCGATGCAGTTAAGAGAAGGTACTGGGAGGGAAGTGTTTTTTGTTAGTTTGGAAGGTCGAGTAACGCGTCACGCTTAAGTCATGAATGTTTTTATCGTTTCCTATTGCCGCGAACCAATCAGAGTTGTTTTTTTGATTGACAGTTTTGCAAAGTGTAGTCGAGCACGCGGTGTGAATTGAGATGTGATTTTCCTCCGTCGGCAAACTCGCTTTGTTGTCAGTGTTATAAGGAATTTCTCGAGAATAACCGTTGTTGGAATCATTCGCTTTGCCGTAGTTTATCTGTGATACAATCACAGCAGATCTTCTCAAAAGCAACACCTATAAAACAACGTCTGCAAAACGTAATGTCTGCAAGACAGAAGCCTCGATCTAGTGGCAAACTGTTGATTTTTCCATTCTTATCGCTCTTGGAGACAAGATTTTTCTCTCCGGTGTTACGACAAACTGTTGTGATTGACAATTTTTTGCATTCCGTCGTTCTTAGTGGAAGAACAAAATTTTCATTCCGGTTTGCGTAGCCTTATAAACGTGGCGCGCACGCGTAATACGCAATCCGCTGGTCACTGTCAAGATTAGGGTTGCGGGCCTCTCTTGGGCCCGCAAAAAAAAACATCTATCAATAACACATATCACTGTTTCTCACATATGCCCTTGATTAATCGTAGCAGTGTCCTGAAGTTGGCGCGGGGTAGGGGGGGGAAAGGTAGGAGGGGGGGGGAATCTGTTCCCATATGAATGGGCGGGGATGCTGGTCATAAAATTTGAATTAATACCCAAAAAGACTTCCTCAAGGTTTTCAAAACCCCTAAAAAATACCATTTTTCATGCCTGATCAGTCTAGACCACGAGCACAGTATGATCACGTTTTTATTTTATTTTTTCTTAATCATGCGCAACCCTAAATGAGACCTCAACGGCTAAAAATATTGCTGTTCTGTCATTAACACCCTAAATAAGACCAAAATCTGTAACTTACGACAACCCAAAGCGAGATTATGAGTATCCCCATCCCATTCATATGGGAGCCTCTCCCCCCCTTTACCCCTCCCTTCTCCCTGGTACGTTTTTCACATTTCATGGTAAACCTACTGCTCCCAGTTGTTCAAAGGCTGGATAATGCTATCCACCGAATAATTCGCTATCCAGTGGATAAACATCATACAAAACCTACTTCGCTATCTGCCAGATAGTGATTTATTGGGTTATCCACCTTTTGAACAACTGGGCCCAGTTAGTTACAGTTAATATAGCAACATGTTTTCTTACTCTTGAGCACAGTAGCCAAGAATTGTCCCAGGTGGTGACTGTACTTCAATCTCTTGAAGGCAGCACGGAAACCAACAAGATGAACAGCGCAATGGGCGTGACAAGTGAATTACTTCACGTTGTTGGTTATCGAGGATTTTCATTTCAAAAGGTCTAGATGGGCCACAGCATTGTCGAGTACAACAATCAGTGTCTAATGGAAAAAAAAATTGTCTTCATATTTACATTCTTGACATAATAACAGCCATTCTCGTCCCCAGAGCCACTTGTCCCTCTTAGATGGCTGAGCCTGGGGCATGAGGTACAAGTGGCTCTGGGAACACATCATTTGATTGGCTAGAACTTAACAAAGGAAATTTGAATAATAAAAAATCAAATCAATCGTTTTTAAATCCCTTTGTTGTAAGCAATTTTACAATGGTTGATTTGATTGGCTATAAATTTAGTAAATTGAGAAATTTAAATTCTCTTTGTAAAAAATCTAGCCAATCAAATCATGTGTCCCAAAGCCACTTGTTCATTGGGGTGGAAGGGGTGTCAGTATATATGTGGGGGGAGGGGGAGGGGGAAAGAGGGCAGTGACTGGTGTGGCAGGAAGTAGTTTCCCAGCTGTCAAAGCAATGGTAACCCAGCAATATGTCCGGCCAATGACAAAAGTAGTTTTCTCTTCAAAGCTATTTATCACCATAACATTGCTTGCTTTGCCATTCAGTGAATTACTAAATTATACCTCTTGACCAATGAATTATTCAGACTTATTTTAGGCTAATAGTCAAAACAACACTAATTTTATTTGAGCACATAAAATTGTCAGATTAACCCTAGATGCATGAGGAAGTATTTGAGACATTTGATCACTGTATTTATACAACTGACTCACACCAAAAAAATTTCTTTAGGCCACGATATTAAATTATTTACCCTTTTAAGACTTCCTGTTATAAAATGTTTTAAGATATCCTTTATATATTCGCAAGAATAAATCCTTGCATACTAATGTCATCCAGCTACATGTTTCAGACATCCACTGGATTAAAGGGAAGATCTAATTAAAAAAAAAAACATTTTTATTCTTTTTTGCAAACCTACAGTGTTTAAATGATATTTATTTGCTTCATTTCTCAAATCCGTATACAGATTTCCAGCAGTTTATCATTAATTACTAGACTCATTTCTATGATGAAGGGAAATATTTATTCATGGAGACAGCAGGCCGGTTTTAATTAACTGATGCAATTATAAACAGGACCACTTTTACACACAAAACGTGCGAAAAAATAACATAATTCACACCTCAATAAAATACGACCTAAATTAATGTATTTGTCATTAAAAAAAGTTCAAAGAACTAAAGGAAACATTTTTAAGTTGAATTATAATAACATCGCAAACAGCTACATTGAATGTGCCAAAACGTAAAACAATGTGGCAAAATACATCATTGTTATTAATAGAATCGAGCGATGATCAAACACGCTTGTAAACGTACCTTCCGCTGCGAAAAACACTTGCTGTCCCATACTGTTTTGAATCTTGTATTTATTGTTCGTTTCGAATCCGGTGAAAGCTGCAAAAAATGATAAATAAAAAAAATGTGGTAAATATATATAAAAAACTATGGTTTCGATCAGCTTAAATTTTAAGGCATTTCTTCTTGGTCGAGTTATAATTACCTTCCAGTAGTTCGACTTGCTGTTTTATCAAAAGCTGATCGATTTGGGTGAGATATTCTAGACCAGGTGGACAGTTCGCTGGAACAGGAGGAGCCGCCATCCACTGAATTTGCCCTGGCCCAGCCGGAGCTGGGTAACCTAAAAGTGGAAAAAAAGTCCATGAAGTTCAAATGAAACCTTTAACTGAGTTGACCAGGCTACATAATTTGAAAACAACAAAAGAAAACTACATTGTGTACAATGTTGCAATGTTATAAAACGCACTCATATTTTTAAACAGAAAGGTGAATCACCACAAAGCCCGGGAAAATAACATTAAAGACGCTAAATATCGTTAAAACGGGGGGCACATCTGATAAGCAAACCATTAAAATTTCAAAAAGAATTCGAAAGAAGCGGAAAAATAGGATTGATTGAATGTAAAAAAGTCTTACGTTGCAGCGCGTTTCTACAGAGCTTTCAGTTTCTAGATCTTATTAATAAATCGTATATAAAAATAACTCAAGAACAGTTTTAATACTATTATAGAAAATATAGATTACAGGCTTCTTCAGTTGAGAATTTGTGCAAAATACAATAACGAACACCGCAAAACAAATCGAATTTTTACCAGGCTGTTGGTTGACAGGAGGCGCATAGCCTGGTTGTGTGGGAGCATATCCAGGCTGTGCTGGTGGATAACCTGCTTGTGGCGGTGGATATCCTTGCTGTGGAGGTGGATAACCTTGCTGAGGCGGTGGATAACCACCACCTGGAGGTTGCTGAGACGGAGGGTAACTATTTTCTACAGGAGGCGGATAGCCGTACCCTTGGGGCTGTGCCATGTTTATCGCACGATGATCGATTAGTAACCGACTTCGGTGGGCAGCTCACGGAAACTTGCCTCAGTCTGAGAAAACAAAACAAACTTACCCCCTCCCTAGGGAGTCAAGAGTGCGCGCTTTACAAAACTCGCTTTTCCTTTTGGTCTAAAGAATTTCAAAATGCTACTACTAAGCAAGAAAAGTAAAAAGGTTACGCCACAAACAAGTGCACAAGAATGCAACGTGATAATGGCTTAATTACAAGATTTAGCTGTTTCGTGACAACACAACTCGTGGGGGCACCACTGGGGATAAAATAATTTTTTGTTGTCAAAGCAAAGCAGTGGCTTCTGGGATAGTCAAGATGGCCGCCGAAACTTCGCTTGAGGAACAAGATGTGAACATGGAAGAAAGCACGCCTTCTAAGGAGCAAGGAGTACAGAAGATGTTTACTTTAAAGAAATGGAATGCCGTGGCCATGTGGTCGTGGGATGTGGAATGTGATACGTGTGCTATTTGCCGGGTGCAAGTGATGGGTCAGTGGAATTTTTGCTTTCTATTATGTCAGATGAAATTACGCCTGAGCTTAACGTGGTTTATTGTTCTTCCGAGTTATTTTATTCTGATGTTCAGTACCGGCATATTATTGCCATGATTTAAGATTGATTTGTTTCTGAGACATTTATGAAATTAAGGCAAGAACACGACTGATGTTCTGTGAATCAATCTATCATTGACAAATTATCAATCAATAAGTCCATGATCAATCAATCAATAAATCAATCAATCAATCAGTCTATCGTTAATCAGTCAATCAATCAGTCAGTCAGTCATTTAATCAGATCAGTCAGTCAATCAATCAACTAATCAATCGATGACTTAATTTAAATACCATGTCAGAACTACTAGCTGATCATATGAGACAATTATTATTTTTTGTAAATTAGTAACTTGATAAGTTTACTTAATAAATGCATCTTGTACTTAATAATGCAATGCATATCATTATAAATTCCTGTACAAGCAATATTGGTGTCCTGTACACACTTCATTCTCTCTGACCATCTGTGAATTGTGCAAGTTTCATTCATCAAATATATCAATGCTCAGGCTTAATTACCAACTGTTGTTCTGGAAAATTGAGCAGATCATCCTTGGCCTCCTCTCATGCAGTGAAAACTGTTTGATACTCCAACATCTGGTAAAGTTCCTCATGGTTCTCTTTCTTGCAGATGCTTGCCTTCGATGCCAGTCAGACAACAAACAAGAGGAATGCGTTGGTAAATAACTCTGACTTATATTGTTTTTTGTAGACCATTATTGAGGGTCAAGTCCCAATTAAACTTCACTAATGTTTGAGACCTGGGGTCAATCCTATAACCTGTAGTTGCATCATACCCAAAGCCTCTTAAAATTGAACCAGCTACAGTTATGTTAGGCCAATGATCAATAGACCATTTCCGAGTTACCATTTGCCTCCATTTCAAAATGGGTGGGGTGCAAGCCTGGTGGTAACATTATTCCTAAGGTTAATGAGCACAGGTGAAACTTCCCAGGCTAACCACTCCTCAAGTGGATGAAACCTGGTCATGGAAACTAACACATTATTACAGCTCTACCTACCCAAGAGGGTCTCTCAGGAGGAAGGGGGAGTGACTAACAGGAATCAAACCCATGGCCTCCCAGATACCAGTTGGGCTGTCCCGTCAGGGACTCAGTTTTTGTTTTCTTTGCCCCGCGCTTGCGTAACATTTCATTGTTCATTGTTCATTGTTCATTTATTCACCGAGCTACAAATCTACCATCTCTCATTATTTATTAAGCTTCCACTTTCTTTTTCTGAATGTCACACTGCATAACTTACGTCCCAACATGGTTGATTTTATGCCATGTGACCAGATTCTGCAAAGGGCCTGTAAAGTACTTTAAGCTTTTTATTTTTAGAACATTATTCTTAATTTTTAGAACATTATACTTGTAATTTTATATTTTTACCTTTTTAACTAGATTTTTAACCTTGTAATTAGTTTTATTTGAGGACCTCCCTGAAAACTACTTTTTGTGACGGGAGCCTCCTCTTTAAAAATTATTATTATTATTATTTTACAGTGGCCACACAAAAACTTGTGCCCTGTAACCAATTTTTGCATCACCATTTACTTTTGAATCTTTCACTCCTGACTTGACAATCTGAGAGGGAAAGTAAGAACTTCTTATAAGCTACCAGTAAAAGCAAAACTCTGTAGCCTTGATCAAAATGTTTAAATGTTTTTATCAATTTTTTAAATTCCAGTTGTCTGGGGAGAGTGCAATCACTCATTTCATAACTGCTGTATGTCGCTGTGGGTCGTGCAAAATAACAGATGTCCACTGTGTCAGCAAGAGTGGGTTGTACAAAGAATTGGTAGATGATAACACAGTATTTGAAACTCAACAAACAAACTGGTCAAAGAATAACGTATTTGTTTTGTATTTAATGAATTCAAACTGAAGAGACATTTCTGTTTTTCACTTCACTTGTCAATGCTGCATATTCTGTTTTGTAAGGAGTGAATATAAGATAAGATGCTTGTGAAAAGAGTTGAGTTAGATTATTACAACCATAATCACACAGACAAGTGACAATAAAGAATACCAACCAGTCTATATATTATTATCTTGGAGTTATTTCAATTCAAGCAAACCAAGCATGATGCATGAAGGGAGGTGGATGGGTTCACTTGCAGTTCTTTTCATCCATTCAATGATCTGAGTAAACAGGGTCTAGACGCAGGCAGACCACCCTATGTGTTCGTGGTTAATTATTGTTATTTCAGTAGCCCTATAGATTTCAAAATTTCTTTTGTTCGTCTTATGTCACCAACAATATTTAACTACGAACACATAGGGTGGTCTGCTTGTGGTCTAGACTGTGAACAGTCTAACCATGTTGGTGTACATCAACATGGCAGATGCACTGACCCGTCCCCAGTCGTCTTTTGAGTCAGTCTTGAGTAGCCTCTTGAGTCTTGGAAGCTGAGATCCATACAAAATTCCCCCACTACAAAACATTCACTTGCCAATAGCAACTCTCTCCTCTCTTATTTGGCTTTCAAAATGTTGACAATTTTTTTTTGTTTGACCTATCTTGCAATTCTAGAGTCCTAAGAAAAACAATAACTACATCACTGCAAACCCGCCGAGCCCAGTTGTTCAAAGCATGGGCAATGCAATCCTTCGAACAACTGGGGCCTGCATATTTTAGTCTGTTCCAGGCATTTGGTTCCTTAGGAGCTGCACAAATAAACAGCAAGTGAAAAAAAAAAAATTAAAAGGAGAGGTTAAGTCAGAACCCCTTGTCTTTTTTCGACTCACTGTTCTTTGTTCTTATTCCTACTAACCAAACACCTGGAACAGGGGGTCTCGACCTCCCGTTTCCCGTACCTCTTAGTCCCCTTCCCATACCCCTTTCTCCCACTTCCCTCACCTTTCCGTTGTGGTTCCCTTCTCTTTGTCTGGTTTCTTTTGCAAAATCTAACGAAATGTGATTTTTTTTTCAATTTCTCTTGGTTCCCACCACCTTGGGAATCCCCCTCCTGCCCTCTTCCCCCCTCCCACCCATTTTTGCCTGCCCTCCTGGCCCCCTCCAGGGTAGAGGCTAACTCTACAATAGGTCCTGGTGTAAGAAACATCCATTCTCGTCCCCAGAGCCGTTTGTCCCACCTTAGCAAACAGAGGCCTGGGGCACAGGCAATCACATCATGTGCCCCAAGAGCCACTTGTTCCTCGTGCTTCAGGCTCTGCTGGCTAAGAGGGACAAGGGGCTCTGGAGACGAGAATGAGAAGCATCATGAAGTAAAAAGTACAAAACTGGTAGAAAAGTTCATTTACTTTTGTTTACCACTACAATCTTAACTTTCACAGTGTCCACAGAGGTAATAGTTTTTCATTACAGTTGGGATGATGTGGGGTACCTCCTATATTAATTTAACTAAAAACTTTACAAAGAGTGGCTCATCAAGTGAGAGAAAAATCTAGTAGATTACATGTCTACAAAGAGAAAGGGATTGTATAAGAAGGCAGGCCACTTCATCTAGACGTAACAATATTGTAACAAGAAAATTCGTATGAAAATATTGGTTTGGTCACCATTATATACATCCTGCAACAAGATAGATATCTTTACAGTCATTTTTTAGATTGCCATTTATATGAAACATCCTTGTAAAGTCCGCTGATAAAGGCTTTTGTTTTAAGGGTTTACAGTTAAATTCTAGACAGTCGTCACTGAGATCTTCATGAAAAATAAATGACAAGGTTTCAGTTAGCTGGTCTGTTATAAAAAAGACGACCACAGGCAGCCCATGTTCCAGCTGCAATGTTCCTTATGTAAGCTGAGATGTTATCATACAGTTGTTTGCTTCCCTGTGACTTTAGGTCTGGCATACTCTACAAATTCATCTATTAATACAGGCCAAGCTCCTGCAAAAGAACAACAAACAAACAAGATTCTGTTAGATCATTACAATGAGGTGTCAATATTATAAAGGCCCGTTTACACAGGCGATTTTTGTCGCGCAACTCAATGCAATTTTTGTTGCGCCGAAGTTGCATCAAGTCGCTATTGCGGCGACTTCATGCAACTTATGTCGCGGCGATAAAATCGCTATGAAATCGCCGCGAATTTGCACGCGTGAAAACTAGCGGCAAGAAAATCGCTGCGATATGGCAGGATTTTTGAACCTGTTCGAAACTTGATGCAACTTCGGCGCGACAAAACTTGCATTGAGTTGCGTGACAAAAATCGCCTGTGTAAACGGGCCTTAAGGAAGCTTGTAAAGCAGGGATCCATGTTTGAGTTGGTCACTCAAGGTGAGTTCCTTTATTGAACAAGGCTTGGTCAATGCTTATTGTTTATACAAAGACTTACTTCCTTCAACCTGTGTGATTTGGTCATGTCTTACAAATACAATGTCAAAAATATGAGACCCCTTTTACTTCTCTACCAACTCCCCTTACGTGGGGTGGATCTTGAATATAAATTTCTCTCTTTTTTAAATCATCATGGGTTATTTATGGCCGTTTTTATACTAGAGACGAGTTACCCGTCTAGACGAGCTTCAGCAAAAATTTTGTTGCTTATCTGGTTATGCGTCTCTAGTATAAAGACGGGCACAAGATGCGTTACGCATCTAGACGAGCTACTTTTCGAAATGCGTCTTGAAAGACAGATAACGAAAGGAAGCTTGTCTAGACGCGTAATGCGTCTTGTGCCCGTCTATATACTAGAAACGCATAACCAGACGAGCAACAAAATTTTTGCTGAAGCTCGTCTAGACGGGTAACTGGTCTCTAGTACAAAAACGGCCAATATTAAGTACACAGATGTAAGTATTTCACCTTCTTCATCGTAATTACTCATATCATCCTCAATCATGTTACTGAAGTCTAACAAGAGGTTCCATGTGTCTTTGGATATCGCCCTTTTATGATGTAGCTGAAAATAAAAATACCGGTATGCATATTTCTCCATCTTCATTACAATTACAAAAAACTTGGACAATGCAATAAAACAATCAAAACTCAAAGTTAATACATGATGCTGGCATGAAGCTTGAGACGGTGGCTCAAGACTTTTAAACCAATCAATAATTATATAATAATAATAATTATAATAATAATAATAATAATAACTATAATAAATTATATTTTAATGCTTATTCGGCATAAATTATTGTAGTAATGCAAAACTAAAGCAACTGCAAATTACCATTCATTCACTGTATTGAGCTCTGTAATTTTGGTTTACTAACACACCCAACTTACCAGGAGAAACTCACACCAAATATCAAGGAATTTAAATCTTCCTTCAAGGACTATATTCCAATAAGCAATGGACATGTCTAAGTCTGCAAAGTCAAATTGTATTAAATAAATTAATTACAAAAAATGACAACTATTTTTTAGCTGTTACTACATTCAAGCTACTATCAAAACGAAATAAAAAGTTAACACCCTAACAAGATATGTTACCCAATCAACGCCTAATATTATTAGGCTTCTTAAAGTTGCAATACCCATTTACTTGACTATAAATTTAAGAAGTGTCAATTCCCTGTGAGTGTAAGCCCAAGTGCAAAACAGTTAGCGAAAAACAAGAAAAGACAAAAAAGGAGTTTGTGTCTGCTGTACTTCACCTTCACTTATTTACCTGAGTCAGTCATCTGGTTTTTCTTGTGAGGGAACCTAAGCTTACAAGCCCCATGGTTTTTTATTAGGTTCGCCTCGTCATTTTGTTTTCTATCTTTAATAATCTTATATTATATTGTAGTTTTGTATATTCGTTATTATCTTGTGTATTGATTTGTATTATTTACTTTTTTCATAATTCTATTTTTTGTTTCTGTGGCAAAAATAAAAAAATAAAAAATAAAAAATAAAAACTCGCCCCAATTTCGTCTCTCATCTCAAACCTTTTTTTCACATAATGATCCTTTCAGAGAAAAGGTTTTCACTAACAGTCTAAATAATACTGGTGTCTTACACTATTGGCATGCCCGAGAGGAGTGTCGAGTAAGACAGTATGAGCTTATTGGCTGAATGGTAGGGTGAATAGGGAAAAAAATTTGGGCGTTATTCCTTAGGGTCATGAAAATAATAATAAATTATGAATCTTACCTAAGCTCTTCTGGCCAGGATTTTTAGCAAAACTAAAAGTGAACTGGTATAAATCTTTAAATTTGGCATTATCTCTAAGATCAGCCTCTATGTTGGGAAGCTTAGTCCGGAGTTTGTCAATTGAATCACAACTGGAAAAGGAGACAAAGAAAACATGACATCATACTTTATCTCAGATCAACTCAAAAAACTGTACAAAGCCCACAAATAACAATTCTGAGAAAAGTCAAACTGTGTCATTATCATCTTCAATAACTACATTTTCACTGATTGTTCAGAGTATGTGATCCATAGCATAATTGAGGGGTACATTTGCATATGTGAACACTGAAATGGGAATATCTTAAAAATGCCTTGCTACAAAAAGCTGAAAATTTGCAGAAAGATTCCCAGGTTAATAAAGATTATTCACAGCAGACTATTTTGAGAAAATCGAACAAGATGCAATATATATATTTTTTCGATCAGTGGAAAAAGCGCCATTTTGGAATGTAACGCGTAACATAATTATACCGCGCGTTGCAAACTTTACGACATTGTTTCACTTAAATCAAGCAGAAACTTCAAATGCTATTAAAAACATCTTTAATAATGTCTAAGGTACTTGTCAAGGTACAAATAAAGTTAATAGCAGCTCTCTATGGAATAAAATCAATATAATTACAGCAACACATCTCTTGTAACGCAGTTTAGTTTTGCAGTTACAGCAACACACTGTTACGCTAAAATTTCATCAGTGAAATGTCCTTTAGCTCTCAAAAAAATACCGAACAATTCTCATAACACACAAATTACATGAAAGTAATTTCAACACCATACGTTGAGCCGCTCCAGCGATATCTTAAAAAATATTCATCCCCGAACACTTTGTAACATGCTCAAATTCCTCCAAAATTAACCTTACTTGCTCATTTATTTTCATTCTCCCCGAGAAGTTAAACGTTCCACAGACGTGAAACTGTGCGCAAACAATTCTCATAAGCTGATAAGCATGACTGTACAGTCTGTTTCGATTTTCTTTGCTTTGAACGGACAATATTTTCATTTTCCTCGAACCCCGAACACAAGTGAACGATCCTCCATTGTGTAACATGAACCAAACAAGAAGTTCACTTGCTACACAAAATCTGGGACGAAAATCTCGCTTCAACTCGAAGCAAAATCCCTCCATTTTCAACGCTTTGCCTTCGAAAACATTGGGCCATATCTGGGGGGGCCTAACAGAGACTACAGGGCTCAAACAATTGAATTCAACCACGTGGGTTTCCTAGAAACGTGACCAGTTGCGTGACAGTGTCTTTGACGATCGGAAATGGAGGGAAACACTGATAAATATTCGATAGGCGCTTGGAGAAACAAAAAGAAAGAAAAGAAGAATGCTAACAAAAAAGAATACTACATTTGACCTGATTGTTAAACAATTTGCCATTAAAAATTGCCTTGTTGACTAAAAAATTAAAATCGACCATGCCCACAATGCATTATGGGTAATGTTTTTTTCTTGGATTTTTTTGGTATTTACAACAAAAAACCCAAAAAATTGTGTCCTGAGCATTTCAATAGTTCAGGAAAGGTGTTTTAAGCCATGTAAAAGTAATTTTAAAAAGTGATTTCTTTTTGCCTATGTTACGCCTTTGTACCCCTTGATTATGCTATTGATCTGTACATCCATTTAATTACACTGCATAGCAAGTCTTCTTATAGCTGGCAGTGCAGAAAAGTGATGAAAGAAAAATTGGGCCAAAAATTGATCTTATGTGCTTGGCCAGGGAATGCGGAGCATTTTTCTTATGGGGGGGGGGGGAGGGGGTGGGACTGACTGGTGACTTGAAGTGGGGGGCTTTAGGGCTAAGCCCCCCCAGCCCCCCTGCTCTGCGGTCCTTGTTGGCCTGAATGTAAAATATTGGGACATTTTTTTGCAGGATTTTGCTCCCATTTTTTTTTTTTTTTGCAGGATTTTGCTCCCATTTCTCACATTTTTATGCTACAAAATTAATGTAAACATCCCTAATTGCACAAACACTAATAACAACAGCATTCCACAATACTATAAATAAAACACATACCACAATATTATTTAAGTGTACTTGTAATATAGCTTACCCTAGGTCTACCATGCCCTCAGTAAATTCTTTTCTTGTAAACTCGCACTGTGTTGCAGCTTTAAATTTCCAAGCAATTATTAGTACTTTAAGGCTAGCAGGATCTAACTTGAGGTCTTCACAGAATCGTCCGATTCCTTCTGCCATGATTTTATCATCATCAGTTGGATCTAGAGTAAATAGTTTCCATTTCTTTATCAGTGAAGAAAAACATGTGCACTATGAAATTTATAAATATAAGCCTGTAATTAATATCATGGTTTATACCGGTAATTGTGATCAACTCAAATCTGCAAGCTACAGTAACACTTTGGTAACTGTGTATATGTCTTTGAGTACTATCAATTGTACTTAAAAACATATGCACAGTTACCAAAGTGTTGTGAATTATCCATTTCCTTCAAAACCGGAGAAAAGTCAAAAATTATTATATAACTAAAAAACAGAAGGGAACAGAAAGAGGCCCGAAGGGGAAGGAAAAATTGAAAATAAAGTATCACATTAAAATGAAACATAAATGTAACCAGTGTAGAAAAAAGTGATCCATATTGGATTTTACGACTAAAAATTGTTATTCATACCCTGGTCAAACAGACTGTTGTATCCAAATCAATGCAACATGTTTAAACAGGATGGACTGTGCCGCACAGTTTCTAGTGATCCAGAAAATATCCATACCCCTCCCACAGAAGGTTTCTTGATTTTACATCCATGTGTCCACCCCTCTGGAAATTCTCATTTAGCTAAAAACTGCCCTCCTCCACAGAATTTTAGGATAAGCTATGGATATTTTCTTGAACTGTACAATATGGGAACATCCAGTAGGTTCTGAGGTCATACAGTTGAACCTCTTTATTGCGGTTTTCAGTGAAAGGCGAACTCTAAAATTCAATCCTCGACCAATGGTTTACGCTTTTTGCTGCCGTCAATCATCTTAGTGGACCTCTCAGGAAACAGGAGCACACTTCAACGAGGTGAAAAGGTCACGTCTGTCAGCTGTGATTGGTAGATTTCAATCCATTTGATTATTTCTGTTTTTAATGGTTCGTTGGCTGTCCCCAGAATTATGATTGACGGCAGCGAAAAACGCAATCGTTAGTTGGATTTTGAATATCAGAGTTCGCATTTCACTGAAAACCGCAATAACACAGACAGCAAAGGGAAAGGGAAGACTGTCTTATTATGAAGGAGTCTGTATCACAGAGGTAGATCGAGAGTTTATATGAATTTTTGTCACTTTCAGACCAGGTGAACTGTCTGTAAAAAGAAGGTGTCTGTATAATAGAGGTGTCTGTAAGAGAGGTTAAACTGCACTTGGTAACTTTATGGCACTGTAAATGCTAGGCCACACAATGTTACAGCTCTACACTAGAGAACTAACTGCCAGCTTAGAGCTAGCTATTCTGCACATCAACATAATATTTTTATATGTGTATTACATATGTTCTGTACAGTGGCTTTCTGTTAAGTCCTTTCATTGTTCAATTTTTAGTTAGTACGTGTTTCAGTGTAATATGTGTGAGATTTAAAGCTGGTTGATGTTATCAATTACACATCTAACATTACAACAGTTTGGGTTTAGTAAGTTCAAATTTTTAGAGCTAAAATGTAATGCAAGATATCCTGTGTAAACCACCAGGGAACCTTGCTGTGATCAACAGGCAATCATATTCCACAAAAAAGAATTTTAGAATATAATTTACGCAGAATGCAAATCATGCTATAAGCTTACATAGTCTAAATGTATGTAAGCTTGTCTAGTCATGTTAATCAAAACCTACAATACCGGAAATGTTAACACTGAAAATAAGATTTTCAAAACAAAGATCTTAAAGTTAAACAACCCAATGTGAAGAATGAGATAAGCTGCTAAAATATCAATTAAACATGGAATAAACCAAAAAACCAGCTAACACTTCTCGAAAAGCTAATACAAAATCTACACTAGCTTTATATCAAGGAAGTCGTAAGTCAAGTGTCTGGCCTACCTTTGTAGCGATCAAACAAGTGCGAAAGCTTTTTCTTGTCTATCAAAGGTTTCGTATCGATGTAATATCTCTCTGGATTCTGAAAATAACTATCTGACGCCACATCCAATCTCCAATCATTCTGACTAAGGCAGTTTATTGCAGTCTTTTCGTTCGTCTCAGTGAAAGAGATGAACTGCCTGACTTTCTCGCGCTGGGAAGACTTTAGCCTGTGCTGCAAGACACAACATGAATAAAAGAACATATTACTTATCTTATTCGGAACCTGAACGCTTGCATAGCGAGGATCTTCTCAACATAAAATAAAAACAAAGACCCCTACCATATCCACATCACACTACCGCCCAAATCTTCCTTCGAACTTGTAATCTGAGCCCGCTGTCCTCAGTATGGCGACCGCATACCACAAATATTACTAACAGGGGAGCCCTCAGTGAAAACACGATCTAATTTTGATTGCTGGTTCTGGTAAACTAGAAATGAAATAATTTGTATTTTTCTAGATGTATTTGCTATTTGCTTCAATAGAAATTCCACTCTCGGTCATAAGATGACTTTTATATCCGATCAAGAATGTTATTGACAATACTCACCCACCCTCCCACACTCCATGGATTCGGGCTTTAGACTTTTCAGGGTAGGGGTGGGTTTTTTCTGCGTGCCTCACGGGGTATAAAACTCGAAACGTGCTGTTGTGGCTACAGTTGTCGGAGTGTTGCAAGTCATGTTCGAAGTATGATATCCGACGCACCATAAAGAATGATTGCTTTGTCGATTCCACGGTTCAGAAAACTCAAGGACAAGGAATATACGGTGTATGAAATCCACATCACAAAACCAAACGGCCGTGAAGTTACAAGTGAGAAACGTTACAGCGAATTTTACGATTTTAACAAACAAGTGGGAAAATTTGTTCATGATCATCTGCACTTCCCATCAAAGAAACTACCAAAACCTCTAAACACAAGCTCGCGGTTTTTAGAGTCAAGAAGAGAAGCTTTGGAACAGTACTTAAGAAATCTTGTTTCACACATTGGGATTACAGAAGTTCATGACCTTTTGACGCAATTTTTGGACACTAATTTGCCGCAACATGTTAATTTGGACTCCTCAAGAACGAGCTCGTTGGAAGAATTAGATGGATTCCAAGATGAAGTACCTAAATTAACACATCAAGCATTGGTGTGTTTTATTAATGATCCTTTTAAAGACAATTGTGATGCAAATCCTCTACCAAACATTGTTTTGGAAGGCACTTTGAAAGGGCTCTACGGATAAAGGTTCAAAGGTCATTTGTTATTGACTAATCCGTCATGTCAGATAAGGAGTGGAACATGTAATCAGAGAGTACGTTGTAGCTGTGCATTATTTTCAGCATGACATTATTGTCCATGAAATACAAACTACGTGCTACCACACCCCCTCTAGCTGTTAAACAAGACATGACCAGGGGCCCATAATTTTCTTGAAGGTCCTAATACGTTTTCGCACCCAGAGAGCCATAGCAAAATCATAAACCCTTATGATTAAACAGCTGTTTTATTCACATATTTCTGAGATAAACACAGGTTCCCTTCATACTAGCCTGTGTGGCAGGCGTAAAAAGGGGAGGAGGAGAGAAGGGAAAAACCATGAAAGGGCTCTTTTCACTTTACCTACCTCCCCTTTGAAATTTCTATTGATCTTTTGTGGGGTGGACCTGAATATTTGCTGGAACCACACAATCATTCAATATGAAGGAGCACAAAGATAATACATCAGAAAGCGATCTGTCTGGTATTCCACAACACTGGACGTCTATCTTCAATTCTGTATGTTGAATTCTTTGTGAGCTATTTATACATTTGGATCAAGACTGTTTGAGAAACACAATATAGAACTTCACAAAGTCAGTTTACCGACTTCTTGTAAGCCCATCCAGTGAATGCATTAACAGTCCTATTGCATTTAATACTAGTAGTAATCAGAGATTAGGGGAGTGCGTTCGACCTATAGGTAAAATAGACCCAAGGTAAGCAGGCACTGGCAAAAACCCGATATGGTCGGCCTACTAGTAGTATGCCTTTTAAAAACCAAAGTTAGTTACTATGCTTATACCTCACTAAACGCGAGGAGGATATTAAGTGCGAGAAAGATTGTGTGACAAGCCAAAAGAACATAGAATAAATGAAATATAACATACACAAAAATAATTATTTATTTCACTTGACCGGTTATCGTTTGGCACTAAACGAGATTTAAACTTCCACAAACTTCTGGAAATAGTTTCACTTTGATTGAAAATTCCACAGACATAATTCACACAGTAATCCACTACGCGCATATTGCATTCACACAACGATTTCCTCGTCAAAACGTCTAGTGTTTCTAGGAATAACGATATATCACAAATTTAAAGAAGTGTTAAAACAATTTTGATCCGTACTATATCCACTCTCGATGCATTTAATTCTAACAATTTGTAGTTACTTTTGTGCAACATATAATTGCAGGAAAATACGCTGGTTTACCTACGAACAAACTCCGTACGAAACTACGCATTGACTTACTCGATTTCCACTCTTTTTATGACGTTCGGTGGCTGAAGGCAACTCTGCTACCTATGATGATAACCTTCTAATGTTCTCCATGACATTTTTGGCAAAATCACAATTTTGGCCACACGTTTTTAACCCTTTTTTCAAGCAAAATAATGTTTCAAACTCCGTCTGGGACGCCATCTTGCCATCTGTGGCTACCAGTTTCCCGGCCGAGATTTGCCCCTACAAAAATCAATCGGGGCGGCCAATCTGGTGTCCATACATCTGCGCGCGCATTACTGCTCGATTCATTCCACATAACAGTACACAGGCATACCAACTCAAAAGACACAGGACGCAAAAACAAAATTAGGCTTGCGCTCTCCTTCGTCGAACGCAATTAGCAGTATTTGAAAATTTTATTTTACTGTGAGTTTTTCATGGTTGGTTAAAAAGGTCAATGAGATCTCGGTTAATTTCTATTATTGAATCAATGCAAAACATATTACTTCTCAATACTGACTGCCATATATTTTTAGCATTTGCATTATATTTACACCACCTGTCAACTTGACATTTAAAATACAGATCATTTCTTGGAAATAATTTACATGCAGAAACAATGCCAACAAGGGACTGAAACACAATATGCCATTATGCAAATAATTGTGAATTTTATAATTATGTTATGCTATTTATCAAATGATTAAAATGTTGCACTGTATTTTTTTATTGAAAAGTGGGCAGATCTATACAATTTTGTAGAAAGCTTATGAACCAATTTAATGATGTATTATAGTTATGACAAAGAGTTGTTAGCTATTTATTTTATGGATAGTAAATTACCTGTTGAATTTCTTGCCTTCCTTTAAAAATTGATGAACTGTATAGCCAAGATGAAACATAATAAAAAATTTATAATAAAAAGTTCTCTGGCTTAATGTACTATTAAAAATCTTTCAGCTTTCAGCAGCCAGGGAACAGCCTTGATGACTGTTGCCTGGTGGATAGATTGACCTTACAGAGGCCCTGCCAGGGGGGTTCCCATGTCGCTTGTCTATATAAGTTTAAAAATGTCTCGTGTCGCTGTTTGATCGCACTTCGTGTTGCTGTCGGTAATTAAATTGAAGGAAAATTGCTTGTCCTTGTCGAAATTTAAGTTTTTTCATTAGGGTTGTCGTTTGTAACGATTTTATTTTATGTGCTGTCGCTACTTTTTGGGCCATGTCGCTTGTCGGAATTTACCCTGGCAGGGCCTCCTTACAATTTGTTTTTTCAATATAAGGCAAAATGTTAACACTCAAAGATTCACCAAACACAAAATGTTCAGTTGTGTGAGCATTAGGTTGTAGAGCAACAAGTGAAAAAAAGTAACAGAGAAAACTGGTTGACCTGTTTAAGTAATTCCAGGCATTTAATACCCCCTAGTCCCTACCCCACCCCCTTTCATTCCCTGTCCCCCAACTCATTCCCTTAAGATAAGGTATTGGGAGACTTTATGAGGGTGACCCGTGACAGTGGTACCAGAGTCGCTTCGATCGTTTCTGAAAAAAATCGGCGAACATCCTTCTGTTTACAAATTTTTCAAATGCGTAAGTGCGGCGACTGTTGGTACAAATCAGTGGTTCGTACACAACGAAGGAAAACCGAACATTTGGTCAGCGGTCGTAAAGAGAGGGACGCCATTTTGAAGACGATTACGCTTTTCTTTTCAGTATAAATTGACGACTACAAAGAGCTAAAGAAACATCTAGAGGTGAAGAAAGCGTGGAACTATGACTACAGCGGCTAGACCGACGTGGGACACCGCAAAAGGTGGCCGCGGAAAGGGCGAAGGAGATCTTTCGGCATTGTCAAAACAGTACTCGAGTCGTGACTTGCCTTCACACACAAAACTAAAACACAGGTACATTGATGATAAGTTTACTCGTTGATATGCTTTTCTTTTGTAGCTATTAAATGTTTTTCGGAATGTATGTATTTGAATGCATTGTCAGATCTTGTTTTTGGTAGGAAATAAGTGAATGTTTGGAGTTAAGCACAGTTTGTTTTGTGAATTGATTTTATACAAGATGGCAACTAGCCTGAATTTCAGACATCCCTCTGTGCTCGCCTACTCGCCAGAAGGGACGTCTGAACACATCTGGCTCTAATGCCGTCCGGTGACGTCACTACGCTTTGGGGTTAATTCATGCGGAAAAGTTTCTGTCGAGGCCATGAAATTGTGAAAGAAAAATCGCTTCAATAAAGGACTACAGGGTATAAAATTGTTTTAATAGTAAACTTTTGAAAACTTGAGACAAATGAATGAGATTTTAATCGACTTTAGGCTATATTCTTTTACGGAACCGATTTAATCTGAACTGATTTGCTTTACCTAGCAATCAAAATATAATATGTTACGCAGCGGACAAATACAACACACTCGTGAGTACTTAAATGAATCAATTTAGACGGTTACAGAGGCATCAAGAAACGGAATTCAATACAAAAATATCCTACTTGACCGTGGGCACTGAGTTCAGAAATCACTGGCTCATCGCGGGTGCAGGACATATAACGCGTCGAGCGCCTTTGTTGACAAAACCAGAATACGTATAAATTTGGCAAAACACTGCATGTCGAAGCGACGAATGCCGCCAACTAAAAAACCTACCGGTTTCCATTACTATTCTTCATCCGTATGTAAACTAAGAAAGTAATAAACTCAAGGTAAATGACTAATAAATTCATTTCTGGGAAGGTGAACTCTTTCGAACTCTTTGCAAACGTTTTCAAATTACAATCCTCGCGCAGTAAAATTCAGTCATAATTTCACATAATTATGCAAGTAATTTTTAAATCAACCAATCAAAATCACTACCCGGTTTTTGGGTAGTGACATCACCGGACGGCATTAGAGCCAGATGTGTTCAGACGTCCCTTCTGGCGAGTAGGCGAGCACAGAGGGATGTCTGAAATTCAGGCTAGATGGCAACGTGACATACGTAAATTTTCGTTGCAATCATGAAGTTAAGAAAGTTAATTCAGAGAATTCAATTAGTGATTTTAATCGAAAATATACTTTGTTTTAAGAACACAAAATGTAGTCATTCCTTGAACGGGGAGATGACTTGTTTTCGGGGGGGGGGGAGAAGGGTGCATGACATAGCGCAATGGATGATTTGCTGAACACTGAATCTAAGCTGCTATATCATACACTCTTATCCCTCAGGCAAACAGGTCAAGACACTGTTGAAGAACTGCGCAGCAAAGACTTCCGCAAAGACTTGGAAGAGCGTGAACGTCAAGCAGCTCGTGAAAGAACCAAGGAGAAAGGAAGTAGATCGACAGCTGAACAGCCTAAGAGACCGCGGCTGGACCAACCTCCTCCCTCAAACCTGGATGCAGATGATCCAGTTGACGATGATGATGACGATGACTCCGATGAAAGGTAGTCAGCCAAAAATTCTGTTAGGTTCAGTTTGTGGTTATACATGTAGGAAAAAAGAGCCTTAAGTATATGTGGTCATAAATTGAAAGGTCCAGTTGAAAAAGGGTGGTAGTGTTTTTTCAGTATCTTTAGGAGTTTCTTTGTAATATACAGGTAGCTGAAAGCTCATCACATTATTTTTTATACAAAATGTAGATGCAATATGAATTATTTCTAGTCAATTTCAGTAAGGGAAATTTGGTTGTGATTCCTTCATTATCTTCAAAGTGTTGAACGCTAAAAATGTGTTTATTTTGTCAATACAAAGTTAATGTTTTGTGAAACATTTGAGAAGAAAAATTAACGATAAGAAAATAGAATGACGTTTCGATGACGCCATGTCATCATTTTCAAGTTAAAATTATAATACAGTGGAACCCCGATATAACGATCCTTGATATAACGATATTCCCGATATAACGATGAATATTCTATGTCCCAGCAAAAGTTACAGTAAAATGTATGGGACGGAACCCCGATATAACGATCTTCGATATAACGATATTCCCAATATAACGATGAGAATTTAGCGGACCGAACGTAAAATCCTCCCGATATAACGATATTATCAGTACACAGTCACATTTTATTTGCAAAACATTGAATTTAATGGAATAACATTACGGCAATTGAGTCATCTCTCATGTTTCTTAAAACAGCTTTGTACGATGATATACGAAAATGATACTGTGTTCTTAGCCTTCTTATCAAAATTATTCTCTTTATCCTCCTCTAATATGCAGTAAAAGCATATTCAGTTTTAAACAAACAGTTTAGCATGCACAGAATATGATTGCGTGTTAAGTTTCGGCTTTGTGTTTCTAATAAAGAGCATTTCGTAAATTAAGCAGTCCAACTTCGTGCGGCATTTCTTTAAAACAGAAAACTGGTCTTATACATTGTAGACTTGCGGCTTGTGGTCTTCTTTTAAGTGTTTGCCAATCGCAGAATATTTATGCGTTAAAAAAGATGTCGGGATGTGAACCCAACATAATCGAAACGTCGTTCTATTTTCTCATCGCTAATTTTTCTTCTCAAATACAAAGTAATTTGGTTATATTACTCAGGGATTAGGAAGGAAAACAGGCAAATGAGCCTATGGCCCCTGTCATTGGAAAGTTATGGGCCATTTATAAAACGTTTGGGCCATTAGGGTAAATGAATGGGCCAGGAAAAAATTCAACAACGGTTACGTAATTCTTTATTGCTTGTATTTCACACTGGTTCAAGCAAAGTGAAAATGCAAAGTAACAGATCTTATATAGCTAATAAAAATAACATACTTTTCGTTATTCCATCAAAAGTAACAGTTTCATTGAGATAAAACTATAGATTCTGAACTGGAACTGAAATTTTCGCTCCTCAGAACTAGAATGCATGGAAGATACACTTTGATCGTGGGTCGTTTCACCAGACCTTCGTTTTCATCATTGTTTTATACAGGATCACGATTCTGCTCAGTTGTGGCGGACTTGACGTTCGTGGTGAAAAATGTCGACAATTTTTTCTAAGAGCTGTCCAATTTTAACACTTTTTGGGTATGCATGTTGACTTTAAACAAATAAGGCTAATAAGAGATGTAAATATATTCAAAGCGGCCTATTAGAATGACGAAACAGATGACAACACGAACAAACTGAAAGCACATGGAACTCTGAGCAAGAGCCTTGTTTGCAAGCAAAGTCCGGGTTGAGGATCTGGGGTCAAATGAAGCGACCGCGAAGCAAAGAGCGAAGGCAACATGGTTTTTTGCTTGTTTATTCGTCATTAAACTGAAAATTTTACACATGAAAAACCTTTTCACAAAGTAATATATATTTTACTAGCTGTTTTGCGGCTTGGGCGCATCACAGGCCCGGTAAGTACTTTTTTAATGCGCCATTTCATAGCTTTATACGCCATATGCGCATGGCGCACGTCCTTCCTAATCCCTGATTACTTCATGTATTGTCTTTTAGTGATGATGAAGATGACACTGCAGAACTTCTTGCTGAGCTGCAAAGAATAAAAAAAGAACGAGCACAAGAAGAAGCTAGAAAGGTCAGATTTCTCTTGTTAACACTCAATAATAGGTGCTCAAGACCTGTGTTTCTCTACGATTATGTTTGGATTCTCAGTTCATTCTCTTTATCTTGTCCAAGTTTTGAACATGTTTTTGCACGATCCTGATGGGGCTCTAGACTAATGGTCCATAGCTAACTAGCCAAAGACTAGTAGAATTTAGGTGTTGGCTACTGGGTTAAGCATTGCTACTCACTTCTTTGGCTAGTGAAAAACTCAGAATAGTCAACAGTTCTTGATAGAAATCAATATATATTTGACTAATAAATAAAAACTTTTGGCCAGCAGAATCTGACATTTTGCTAGCCAAAAACAGTAAGTTAAGAAGTAAGTCTCTTAATTTCCATCTTGTGGACTCTCAGTTGAGGCTGCAAATTAAGGAAGCCCTTCCTTTGTTACAGTATCTGTTGATATTGCCCTGAGCAGGTTGTATGAAAAAAAGTTGTAAAGTTACAATGTAGGCTTAAGAGGCTAGCAGTTACAATACTTTTATAAACATGATTGCAAACCCAACCACTCCATGCCTAACTCCCTTACTACCCCATGTTACATATCAGGAAAGAGAAAAGAAAGAAGAAGAGGAAAGAATAAGAATGGAAAATATCATGACTGGAAATCCGTTGCTGAACACACAGAGCAATTTCAAAGTGAAAAGAAGGTGTGCTATATAAATCTGTTTTAAAATTCTTCATATTGACAGGGCTACAAATAACAGTCGGTCATTGGACATTGGCCGACCAAAATGTGTGGTCGCGGGACATGATGTCCGAACAACGTTTTGATCCTAAATCATTTTACGGCAACAATGAATAAAATTCAACCTTTTGTTTTTGGTGACGTCCGAACACAATTTTGTTTTGTCTGACCAAGATGGTGTCTTAGTAGGACATAATTTATGTCCTTTCAAGTGAAAAAAATTATTTGCAGCCCTGTATTGATCACTCTTGGGAATCAAAATTATAGCAAAATTCTTTGAACTTAAGATGAAAATACCCATCACACTCAAAAACTAAACATAATATGTCTATTTGTTTGTAAATAGATGGGATGACGATGTTGTGTTCAAGAACTGTGCTAAAGGAGATGACGGGAAAAAGAAAGTAAGAGGATTCTACCTGACTTATTCAGTTTAGTTCACTTAACATTTAGTGGCCATGTGATCACTGGATGGAAAACATGCAAGCTTGACGAAACGAGCGACTCCCAAAAGTTCCGTTGCAGAATTGATTTTGATTGGTTTTGAAAACAACAGAAATGGCTGGAAGTAAAACACCAAAAAGTTCGTGAAGTCATTCTGCTGAAAGCTGGGCATGCGCAATTCAGCTGGAAGTCTGGCAATATTTTCTAGCAATACTTTCCCGGTCAAGGGGAACAAAGACCTTGGGTACCAGGTTGATCAACTACCGTTATGGCCATGCCTACAAAATGGACAGAATGTTTCATCCAGATCATCGGCTTATCGTACACTTCACTTTACTCTTTTACTGAAACCTCCCAACATGGCCTTCTCTATACACTGGCCAGTTTTTTTGCCCCAGTTTATTTAACTTTTACTCTTTTTCTTCTTTTTCAGGGACAACACTTTATTAATGATACCTTACGTTCAGAATTCCACAAAAAGTTCATGGAGAAATATGTGAAATGATGTACAGAACTGATAGCTACAAGACAGATTTTTGAAGGCTCCTGATGCAGCATGTAAATTATTGCCTCTGGAACAGATCTTTATCTAGATGTCTAGTAACACTCAGGGACAACCAATGTTCCAGGAGCTACAATAATTGTGGTGTTTTGTGTGGTTGGAAAATCTTGTGCAATTCTTTTTATTGCCACTCAAATCATGGAATGTCTTGATACACCAGTCCAGTGCTGAACTGAAACCAATTGAAGACCGGCGGGAAAGAACGGCCGCTGGACTTTCTGGCTAAATCAAACATTATCAAAACAGCTCCAAATTGCGCATGCAGGTTTGTTTACGTGTGCTAAACACTGTCCTTTGTTTCATTTCACTAGTCTTTCGTTCGTTTTCGAAAAATTACACATGCAAAAAAAGGCATTTTGCAAGCTTACGTTCTCCCAGTCAGCTAGCAGTCTGAGTTTTCCAACGCATCGCGTGTACATCTTTCCCTGCAGGGTTTTCTAAGCGTCTACAGAAGGCGAGAAACCATTTTACAAAGCATGTGCTCGACTCGCTGCTGTGTTTCTTGTTGATTTGAGTAGAGTAGGACTGGATACTGCATTGTGACGTAAGGTCACATGTTAGAGGCGGAAGAGTTTGAATTGAGCGAAATGGCGCTTTTGAAAGTAAAACGAAGAAGTTTATAGTTTTAGCTCAAGTGCGGCTGCCAGGTGGTTGAAGGACATCATTAAGTCTGAATACCCATAAGTTTACAGCATCGCTCGAAGAATTGAACTGAGTGATGTTTCTGCCTTTGTTTTGTACAACAGCGCTGTTTAGCGCTTTGGAATAAACGTTGCACAAACCAAGGTAGTTTTGAGCCTGGCCGCGTAGAAAGTCTAAAACAAGAGGTTTCTTGCCGGGAACTTCGTCAACCCGAGTTTTGCAGGGCCCGCTCGGGTGCTGCCGCGACAAAGTTGCCGAGAAGTGACCTGGTTTTAGACTTTAAAAAAATTCTTTATAGGTTTGGCAGGGGACCTCCCCTCGCAAAAATTTTTTCTGTGCCTCATTAAATATTCATCAATCAATAAATCAATCAATCGATTCGTGCCTTAGTTTATCTTGTTTTCGTGGGATTTTGTAGATGTGCGATGATGTAAGGAGTGGAGATAGAAGTGAGAGCAAGCCGGCGGCACTTAACTGAAAGCAAAACTAGTATAATGTGACAACACGAGCAAACCTATTCAATCAACAATCAGTCTTTATTTCACTTTCACCTTAAATTACAGCTAACGGTAACAGATTACAATAGTCTTGCCCGAAACAACAAAAAGCAGCTAACCGCAAGCAGACTGGGTTTAGCTTTTTAACCCTAAATTTGAAATGAAACCCTAGCGTCGTCAGACCCTAACCCTAACCCTTGGGGTTTAGGGTTAAGCTTTTTTCGCTAGGGTTAAGCTTAGGGGTTAGGGCTAGGCCTGTAATCCCAAAACTTTAGCTGGTTTCATTGTTTTGCGGAACAAAAGGTTTCCTTTGTTTATTGTTTGTAAAAGAAAAGTCAAAAAGACGCCGTGCCAGCAAAAACCTTGTCTTTTTGCATGTGTAATTTTTCAAAAACGAACGAAAGACCAGCCAAATGAAACAAAGGGCAGTGTTAAGCACACGTAAACAAACCTGCATGCGCAATTTGGAGCTGTTTTGATAATGTTTGATTTAGCCAGAAAGTCCAGCGGCCGTTCTTTCCCGCCGGTCTTCAATTGTGATATATTGTGTTCTTATGTGATATAGAGTGGTTTTCACTTGTGTGCCAAAAGTAATTTGCATTTGCTTTGGGCTTGCATTACTTCACTTTGTTATTGGTTTGAAAAATTTGCACATAGTCAAGTTTCTTTCTTAACCAATCTGAAGTAAAACCAAAACTAATCATTATGACAGGCTTGCACACGTTTTCCTGCACTTTGCACTGGCTACAATGTACGTCTTGCTTCATGTTGTGTGTGGCTTTTGTGATTGGACCAAGTGATTACTTTGGTTTTGGTTTACGACACTCAAAATTGAATACTGCTCTATTTCTCATAAAAATTGTTATCTGGCTCTCAGCACACTCACAATAGGGTTGTTCTTTTTAAATATTATTTCTAAAGTTTTATACTTTTCCGAACTGTGTGTACATTGGCCTAACAATGATTGTTAGGCACAGTCAATTTTGAAATATTACCATTGACATGTAAATAATATAGCACACAACCTATAATAAAGAATTGAAATAAACACATTTATTGATTCTTCGGGTGGATGGGCTGTCAATGATTATATAGCATCATAGACAAGTAATGTGTAAAGGAGCCTATTCACCACTTTCACATCTCCCATAATACACCTTGTTTGCCCCCCAAAATTTTGCATGAGCATTGTTTTTTAATTTCTCTTGAGACATACAGTCGTCCCAAGGGAAATTTAAAACAATACTTATGCAAAATGTTGGGGGGCAAACAGGGTGTATTATGCACTAGTGACGCATGCACAAGCAATAACAGCTCTTATTTCACCATCAAAACGGCCTTGACTCAAGTACAAGCACATTGCATTTTGATCCTTGCACTTGTGCTTTTGCTTTTCTTGTGCATGCACTTGTGTCGCTAGTGAAAACCAGGCTTATAAAACCACATACTGCAGTGTGTGTTGAGAGCTGTTTGCAACTCCCCAAGGCCACCGATATGTGAATAAAATTACTCAATGCTCACCCATCAAAAATGCCAGCTGTGCAGACTAATTACAATAAGACAAAACTCATTCAAAATATTTTGACATGTTTATTGTAAGTATGAAGTTGGTAACATGAAGTAAATGAATAATGCGAGTACTATTTACAAATTTTAAAATATTGCTATTTAGATACAGACTCTGAAATTCTTACATATTTAAAGATTGTTAGCTTATACATACAATGCTCTTCTTACCCAAAGAAAATTAATAACTATAAAAAAACCTCACCCTAGCTACCTCCATAGCTACTGAGCTATGATTATACTAAATAAGGCTGAACATGTTAGAGTAGTACTAGAAACGGTATAACATTAACCACTAAAGGCCCATGCACATGCTATCAAGGCTCCTTTCTGATTGCTATACTGTTTCAGTCCTGTGAAATTTACACAGGTTAACCCCTGCCTCGTACCCAGACGCCTCTCTCCTGTTTTGGGACATGGCTTCGCGCTCGCTTTGTTCTCGCTTTGCCGGAGAAAGAAAATCGAGGCGCCTGAGGAGGAGGCTGGGTTAACCCCCCACCATTTTGTCAGTAAGGGTTGCCCTTAACAATGTGTCCCATTTATACTCCTGGGTGGAGGAAGTATCTAGCCACACAACATCAGCAGCACAATGATCTGGGCGGGGACAAAAGTCGGACCAGATCAACATAGATCATTGAATTGAATAGGAATAGCATCTGTTGTGTACCGGTTGTGATTAGCTGCTATACTTCTAACTTCAAATCAGTGATCCAACTGTTGTCCCAGCCTCAATGATCCCAGGTAATGCATGAATCTGGACTGCTTGAATCAAGATTAAATGCATTGGGTATTATCAGAAACCCATAAGGGTTGAAACGTGTAACGCGCGCGCACAGCGTTTGATTATTCATTTTGCTAAGTACCATTTTGGAAACACGAAGAATTTGCACGCGAATGCTTTATACACGTAATGACACAAGCAACATAATTTTTGGTTTTGCGGTAAGTTGCTTCAATTTCGACCTAAACGCCGTAAATTTCTCACATAAACTAAAGAAATACATCAAGTGTATCGAAGCGAAGTTCTCCAGACTACTTCAAGAAGATGATGCAGGAGAATTTAACCAAATTTAACTTCATACAACCAAGCTTGCTCAAAAACAAGATTACGCCATCAAGCGCGAGCTAGCCGCGCGCTGTGAATTTAATCCAAATATAGTAATTTTGATTGGTTAAATGTTTCTCGTGATTTTCCAAATATGGTACTTAGTGTAAACGAATGTGCAAACGCTTTGTACAATGCGAATCATAGGGAGTTACACGTTTCAATCCTTATGGGTTTCTGGTATTATGCTAATAGGTCTCCCACTCAAATACTTTAAGCACTCTGATGCTCTAAACACTAGTCTGAAGAAACAAAGCATTAAGAATCATCATGAATGATTTGGTACACGTAATTACTCACAAGAGTTACCATGGAATACTGCTCAGTGACATCACTTTAAATTTAGGACTAAAGGAAACTACTTGTATTTACAATAAGTATATTTACACTCTAGTTTTCATCAGGTCCTGACCTTTAGCACTGATATCCATTGCAACACAATGAAAATTCCAAAAATTTCACAATACAACAACACAAGCTTATTGAATTAAAGTTAACTGTTTTAACTAACTTAGTTTACAGAACCCTTTCTCAGGTTGACTTTCTAAGGGCCGATTTACATGGTATGACTTTCTCTTGACTTTTTCAAGCTTAGGACAGGCCTACAACATGACTTGGGAGTTGGGACCAATTACATGTGCATGCAGCTGTCAAAAGGATGTGGTAGGTTGATTTACATGACACAATTTGTGTTGTAGTCATGGTGAAAGCGTGTCGTGTTAGGCGCAAAATCGTACTGTCTCATTTGCCCCTAACATAGATCTGCCTTGAATTGCTAGAAGTTAAAAGCTTTATTTTACAACAGAAATAGAAATATATTGCCTTTTATTTACATAATCTTGCAAACATGTGAGTTTAATATTTCAGAAAACTACAAAAAATATCAACCACAGCTTAATGATTTGGTCCTTGAAGCCTTTGAAACTTTCTTGCACCATTAATTGTGAAGTCAACATTTTTTACTTTTTTACTGCGTATCCAACCATAAGCAAAATATTTGCTTAAAAATAAAAACTAAATGTTTTTTTTAATCGAATACCACACAATTCAAGTTTATACCTCCGTCTACAAAGTGTTGGCTTGATGAAAACTAGAGCCACATAATTATAAAAAAATGCCCAGTATTAGTGAAACTATCTCCAAACTCGATGATATAAAAACTAAAGGGAATGTCAGTCTTTTTTTTCTCTTCTCCTCTCTCTTCTCTACCTTTCAGCGCTGTATTTCTTTTTTTTTTTTTCCCCTTTCTTGTGGCGTTTTAAGCCAATTCGCGCAGTAACGTACTTGTTCAAGAATACTGACGTCACTTTTCTTTGACCCGGTTTTGATAAATTCAGACATATGAATTATAAAAAAATGCCCAGTATTAGTGATGGTATATATGGAAATGACTGATAATGCAGTTTGGAGATCCAACTCGACATTGCTTTATAATTATTACAAGACAATGTAGTGTTGGACACCACACAACATGTGACAATGACGACCAGGGCAACAAGAAAAGGTTGTTTGTTCAATTAGTTAAGACATTTGTTATTTATTTTATAGCTTATTCCATTATTCAGGTAAAGTTGAAGTTTAACCGTATTTATTGGATTAAGCGCCCAACCTCGAATAAGCGCCCACCCTGAAGGTAGCAAAAGTTAATAAACGCCCATCTCGAATAAGCGCCCACTTTCAAGATCCAAACAGTTAATAAGTGCCCAGGGCGCTTAATCAAATAAATACGGTAATTAACTCCCAAAGCAACAACCCCTGTACCAATAACTTTCTGGCAAAGACCTTTTTTCCGAAAAACTATTGAATCCCATAGCAAGGTCGCAGTGCCTCGGCAATAATTTTATCAAAAAATTAATCCACTTTTTCTGGTCAAAACATTGCCTGCTTATCTAAAGTTCCACTATAAATTTGAATGTTGTTATTAGCTTATAAGTAGAACTGCATTTAATTTTTTCAAGGTCTTTGCTTTTCATGATAGTTAACATAGAAACCAAAGGGACAGAAATTGACTATTAATAAAACAATAGTACTGTTGTAATAATATTATTATAAGTCATAATGTTTTTGTTAATTATTAACAAAAGTGACTGAGTGAATAAAATAGTATTTAATATAATTCAAAAGGCTAAATTTTATCCAGTCAATGGATATTTTTCTTGGATTCTTCAATAAAATCACTGTAAGTATGAAATCAATCCAGAAAGATAATTATTAGCTATCACTACCTAATACTGCATGTCCAGTTAATAAATTTACATGTACAATTTGGCAATGCCATATGAAAATGATATCTATCTTGTATAAAGCTCTAAAATACTGTATGTTCAATTGTTTACATAGAAAAATAGACCTGCAAAAGTAACAAAAAATATAGTGTTAGTCAATGACCATTGTTTTTTGAAAAAAATGTTTTGCTCGTGGTCACAAAAATTACAAAGTATTGCTATGAACTTTATAATAATCATGAATAACTCAAAGGCAGATAAAAATTGAAAAATTATTTCTAAACAAAAACTGAACAAGGGTAACACCTTGGGATCTTGGATGCAAGTGTTGCACTTTTTACAATTTTTGCTATTTGACTATTCATCATCCTACACATTCCCTTGACAGGTACTGAAAACAGTCAAGATTGCTGTAGAGTATTAGCTAGTATTAAAGGGGAACATCAGCCAATGGTATTGGGTGATGTGCTTCTAAATAACAAACATCAGTTTTGGGTCATGGGCAGTCTTGCATCATACCTGGATCCAAGCAACTCGTGCAGTTTATTTTAGTACTAGTAATTTCCCATCACCTGTTAATTGTAACTACTAGTTGGTTTTTGCCTAACGTTAGTAAAAGTACAAACACGCTAGGTACAAAAAGGGATTGTGCAGAGGGTTGAGTTTTATTGCTCAATTGCTTAGCTTGCTAGTACACGGTACACCTGGCTACTACACATATTGGCAGTTTTTCCTTTCCTTATGTTGCACCCCAAAATTAATATTGTTGTGCTAATGCATCAGTCAATTCCAAAACCACCCATCTGGACAAACCCCCGGTCAAATTCCCTGCTATGTTGGCAGTTTAGACGGTCAAATGCCCCACCAGTTAGGGCTTCACAGCGCGTCAAATTCCCCACCCTTTTCAGATTTGAAAGACTAAAGGGATAAACTACAACAAAGCGAAGAAAACACCGATGTTTACTTTTACTCAGTATAGCTTGAAATCGCTCTTTCTAGCTCTGCTAATACGTTATCTGCGAAAGGTTTCTTAAAATACCTTATTGATAACACATTGAGAAAATTCTCTTCTGACAACAAATCCACACTTAGATGTTTTTCGATAAAGGCAAAAGGATACTGTAACAAAAACAGAGGTGGAATCACGAAATAACACGAGTATTGTGAACATTCGTATTTCTTAATTAGTGAATGAACGGATGACGAAATCCTTTAATTTGAGACCGTTGACTCTTGTTTCTTTGGTGGTCAAATGCCCGGCCTGGCGGGCGAAGTTTTGCGTCAAATTCCCCGCTATACGGAGCTAACCTCGAGTCAAATGCCCGGGGTATGCCTGGGTGGGCGCGGGGTGGGCGGTTTTGGAATTGACTGATACATAACATGATGTTTGCATAATGCCACTCAGGGCTCGAGACTAACGGTAGCCAACTAGCCAAAGGCTAGTAAATATGCAGTTTTGGCTAGTAGGTTTTGGCCTTTCACTAGCCAAAATGGCTAGTGAAAAAATCAGGCATTAGTGGCAAGAAACCGCATTTATTAAAATCGTCTCTCAGAGAATATAACTAACAAGTAAACTGTTGACATTATAGAATGTGAAGCTTTAAACAATCTAGTTGACAAAAACACATGTACATGTACAATTTTTATAGTGAAGAACAAAGCCCAATTTTGTAAGGAAAAAAACACGAAGATTTAAGAAACATTTTACGGCTCAAGGTTTAAACATTATCGCACATTGTTTTCACCCTCTCCCCCCCCCCCCTTAAAAGAAGAACTATGCTTAAAAATTGTGGCTAGTAGAAAATAAGTTTTGGCTAGTGAAATCAAAGCTGTCACTAGCCACTTGGCTAGATAGGAAAAAAGTTAGTCTCGAGCCCTGCCACTTTAGAAATGAGAAGAAACCTGGTAGAATTTCATCCTGCAGTCACTTGTTGGTCAAAACAAAAGATGAGAAACCATGTTGTCTCCAGTAATGGTCTCACTTTAGCAATAACAGGGGGAGTCTCACCCCAGATTTCTTCCCCTCTCTAAAAAGATGAACTTCTGTTTTAAACAAGAAATACTTTTATTAGTGTATTTTGTTGAGTTGTGTTAGCCTCATGGTAGACCTTGTGTCCCATTGCTTGTGCATCTACCATTTGGCAAATTAATAAACAAATAAATAAATACCTCTTGGCTTGAGCACTCATCAATCTCTGACAGGAGCAAAGGTGAAACAGGACGTGGAGGTAGCTATCGTCCTAGAATGATTTTGGGTTGTGGATGGACCAGCAAGGGGTGACCTTGGGGGTGTAAATTTTGATCGATAAACAGGCAAAGGATGTCTTTGCATTTCGCCAAGAAGCATGGGAGTGGCGGATGATGATGATGATGTTGAAGACGTATCTGATGCTGCAGAACTAATGGGATATTCATTTAGGTGATTATCGTCATCAAAGTTTAGGTGTACAGATTCACACGGAACATCAGGTGAACAGTTAAGCGGCGAAACATCACAGAGACGCTTTGATGGACTAACACCTGGCTCAAAGCCTTCTGATGGGCCTAGAAATCAAACAAAAACAAATTCTTTACAGAATACATTGATTTTCTTTACCTCACACCCAAAAGTACACTTCTGTTGCACTTTTCAACAACCTTTTTTCTGGTCAATGAGGTTTATATACACTAAGCACAGTAAGAAAGGTAGATGTAACAACTGCACTCAAGACTAGTTGCCCATCTGACCAGCAACTACTTTAATAGCAGAATTATTACTCCCCCTGGATGGGATGCTAGACTGGGGCAGTGTTATCTCCCAGCATTTAAAATACCCACACCCATTGATACACCTGGGTGAAGAAGGGCACTGTAGGAGTCCAAGAACACAATGATCCAGGCTAGACCTAGAACGTGGAACACTTACTCTGGAGACCAACACACTAACCATTAAGCCACTGCACCTCCCGCACAGTCAGATAAGACACGACAATTTATACCTTTTAACTAACTTAAACTAGATGATGCAAAATAAATAAGTCAGGTAGCGGGGCAGAAAAAGCTCCATAAGCACCCACATTTATAAATTTTTGTCATTAATAAATGTTTTTCATCAACAATCATGTCATCCTTCAATGCAGCTCAGGAAAATGTTACCTTTCCACTTATAAAAATTCCTAATGCATAAGTTGCCTTTTTGTTTTCATTATGTTTTGGTGCCATTTTGTACATTATATTTAACACGGAGAATTACTTACATTTTCTTTTCAATGCCAAGGTACTTGGTCGAAAATAAACAGGGCTTAGACTTCTCCGTCTGCAAGAAAACACAAATTAGAGTTGATAAACACATCAAGTCTTCGCCATAAAGTATTGTAAACCTGAAACTTACGTGAATGTTTGTCGAGTAGGACTGGGTACTGGACTAGGAGTTAGGCTTCTTGCATTTCTCATCCCCTAAAAAAGAATATTTTTAATTGTACATTTGTTTATTCAAGCAAGAGGTTTAGAAAGCTACTTTTAACCTGTTTTGCATCATTTAGGTTGAACACAATTCTCACCCTCTGATTATTTGTTGGCGATGATGATAACGAAGACGGTGACGGGAATGCATGTCGGGGGTCATCAAAGGAGTTCCGTCGTTCATGCATGTCTGAATCATTGTTTTTGTCATGATCCTAAGATACAAAAAGAATTTTTCACAATCACACAATCACAATCTTTATTTAACGTGGTCAGCACGCTTAGCTAAAGAGCTAGTTTGCAGGTGTGCCACGAAATAAACAAAATAGAAAAATAAAAACTTCTTGGAAGTGTATAAAATATTTTTAAAATATTATTTCTGACACTAGCTGTTACTGTGATTGGAGGAGCCAGGTAAGTGACTCATCAGTTGTTATTATCATTGGACCTTTTCTCGCCAGGCCTCTGGCTTATTTAAAAGTTCATTGGGTACTAATATTAATACCATTTTCGTATTCTTGGAATTGGACTGGAACTAGCTTGCAATAGAGGCTAATGCGGGTAATCTTTTCAAATGTAAATGACATGACACTCTTTTTAATGATATTCCCTTGCATTAGCCTCCATTGCAAGCTAGCTATTTCCAGTCCAACACCGAGAATGCGAAAATTGTCTATTCCAGAAAAAAATCCACTCTCCACCAACAGATGGCATTTAGGAAATAACCTTGCCATCCATCAGGGTGCAGTGTGTGGATTTCTTTTTTGGACAAACCCATAAGCAATACATGCACAGTTACATCATTGAATCACAAGACTTACCATTAATGTCATGTTCTCATGTATTCCAATTGTGAGGAAGAGTTCACTGAGAAAATGAAAGGTTTAAAAATTAAAACACTTTCTAATTTGAAATAAAGATCGTTTACTATTAATAATACTTGTCTATTCCAGCCAAGGCTAGTCAAGCATTTCATTGAATAACGAAGTTATCATTTACCCCCCCCCCCCCCAATTCTCCCCCGTCACCTAAACAGAGCCTTATTCTTCAAGCAAACAGCTCAATATTTTAATCACAATGACTCAGTCCAAAAATAGAATGCTGAATGGATTATAATTGTACAGCGTCAGGCGTGTCAGAATCTGGAAATAATTTTACAGTTTACCCAAAATTTACATGACTTTGACAGCATATAATATAAACAGTTGTCCAAAGCATTTTCCCAACCTTTTCACAATAACAAAACAGAAGACAAGGTACTCCTGTGTTCTGTGAAGGTTGGAAAAAGCCAGTTGTACGGTAAATAAAGAGAAATGAGATGAAATGTCATTTACTCAGATTTAAATATTTAAAATTCTTTGGGTAGGAAAAATTGTTATGGTAAAATACAAATACCATTACTGCCATATCAGTCTAGACATTTGAATACAGTTTACAAAAATTATTTTATTTAATATGGAAATTCTTTCAATTATTTTTGCACCAAGACGTTCTTGTTTAAAATAATGACAGGCTAGAATTTTACCTAAAAAACCAAAGCTCAATGGCTTATAAAATTCAAATTAATTTAATTTTCAATAACACTTAGGGCCTGTATACATGGAGAGAGGGCGCCCCGGCTAACCGAGTTACCCGGCTAGAAGGGATGAAACATAGCCCGCCTTTACATGCAGAATTCACAGCCCTTCTACCCGAGTTGAGACAGAGTCATTGAAGCGTGACACAGCGTGAGAAAACCATGTAGCTTCAAACGATTGAAGAAAAATATGACTTTTTACTGAATAACCAAGGCTAGCCATCTTAAAACCTATTTAACTTTGATGTGCAAGCTCTTAGAAATTTACTGCGTCTATTTTGGGGGGAATTCAATCGAAATTCAACAGTCTTTGGTCACCAAATTGAAATTAAATTTGTTGTTTCGTGAATTAGGATAATCATTCCTACGAAAATTTCAATTAATTATAGCTGTTGCTCAAAGAAATATTTTCCAGCTTACAAATAAAACTAACTCGATCTAATTTTGGTCAAATAGCACTGTTTGGGTCCCGAATTTATACATTTTATGTCATTTACTTCAAAGTAAATTTAAAAACACGCACGAAGACTTATCCCGGCAAGCCGGGATAGCTCGGGCATAACCGTTTACATGGCAAAAAGCTCTCCCGCCTAGAAGGGTGCCCCGGGCAAGTAGACCGAGTGCCCCGGCAAGGCGAGTTTCCCGTCTAGCATGTAAACGCTTCAATGTGTTTTCTAAAGAAACGTATGAAAAGTTGGCTCGCCCAGGGTAGCTCGGTTAGCCGGGTAACTCGGTTAGCCGGGGCACCCGCCTTCCATGTAAACAGGCCCTTAAAATGCTTTAAATTGGGGCACAAATTAATATACAGATTACAAAATTTGGAGCATTTATTTTGTATTTATTTGAAGTTTGATGTCGTACGTCAGTCTCGTAATAAATCAAATTACCAAGGTATCATACTATTTTACAAATACATCATTTTTAACATCTGGTAAACGCATCTTTAAATTGATGTTTTTAAAAACGAAAAGCATCCTGCAATCTCAACGTACTTCTTAGTAGTAAAAAGAAGAATGTGTGAGTCCTTTTCCGTGACTGTAAGAACCTCAAAATCTACCAGTGACATGGAGTCATTTATCGAGATACCGTAGAATAATGTTACATTCACATTAAACACTCTCTAAAGAAATGCCAAAATTGTGGACTAATTAACTTGAATTCTTCATGCAAGGTATCTCGTTGTCTTTATTCTTGATAAACAAGTTAGTCGGCCGGTATTTTCATGCCTCACCTTTCGACTTGTCTTTCGCGACTAGCATCATCCATGCTTTCTTCCTAAAAACGTTAAATAATATAATAACGAAATGATTTCCTCATCTTTCTTCTGTTTTTCCATATTAAAAATAGATAGCTTTTTTATAGTGGGATTTTTTTTAAATAATCGAAGAGCATATCGTCTGGAGGCAATATGTTTGTAAAAGACTCAGCATGCATGAGATAACAGAACACAGAACGAATAAACTTGTTCCAATAAATTATTTTACAAGAAAATAACAACACTATACCCTTTTGATCTGTTCTATTCTTGATGCGGGAGATCCCTGAAGAATGGAAAGCACAAATTGGCGATAGGAGCCATAAAATCAAGGCTAAAAGAACTTATAAATGCATTTGACATTTGTTCGCGGAATTTTTACTTACAACATTTACAGCCATTTGACTCGTAGAGAAGCGTCGCTGCCTTGAAGTCTGTAGCGGCTGAAATATAGGAATAGGATCGCTCACCACAGCAGCGCTAACATTAGGCGCAGAATTCGATCTTCGTAGTGTACTCGAAGGTAAATGACCTAGATCGTCGGTTTCCATTGCATTAGCCGCCATATTGCTTTACGGCTCTCAAAGACAACATCTGTAAGCCCGCAAGGGATTGTTCCGGTCTAGCGCTTCCGCTCGGGCCAGTCTCCGGGTTATTATACGGCGGACTTCCTGTGTTATTTGCGTACTAAATGATTTGATTTAGCGCTCCCGGGGGCTAATGTTTGAAAATACTTTCCTCTCAACTCAAAACTTAACGAAACTCGATCCCTTTTTTGGTAACTAAGACAGACAACTTAACTCTGCTAGTTAACCTGTCCGTATACTTCATTTTCCATCTTTTTTTCCATTAATTTTTCTTTAAGCCTACTTAGTTTTGTTTTTGTGTGTTTGTGTTGTATAGTTTGCTATGTAAATGTTAAGTATACCTGACCTTTTTATAAATTATCGTAATAAAAACTATGGCTGCCCAATCTTGTTAGCCAATCGTGGTTATTCTGGGCAGCCATGCACTTTACTTTATTTCTTTTATTATTGTATTGTTAATTTAATTGAATGTATAGGGTGCAAATAAAGTTGTTGTTGTTGTTGTCCTGTTGTCGGATTTCCGATCGAATTGGAATTCAGAAGTGTAGGTCTTTGTGGATGGAGGAAACGGAGAGACGGAGAACCCGGAGAAAAACCCTCGGAACAAGGACGAGAACCAACAACAAACTCAACCCACATATGACGCCAGGTCCGGGAATCAAACTCGTGCCACATTGGTGGGAGGCGGTGCTCTCACTACCATCCCTGTTCCCCCAAAGTTAACAATACCTGTAAGTACTCTCTCCAAAGGCTGGTATTATCTAGAGACGGAGTCGGGGAGCTGAGTCGAAGTCGTAACCAGAAAGGCAGTGTTACGATCCAGGGAAAATCAAATTGACGGAGTCGTATTAAAGCAGAGGTCCGATTCCACTTGACTCCGCCGCATAAGATCAAGTGCAAACTAGATTGTCGGTGTCGCAAGCAGAATTGGTTCTTCCGCTTCTGCTTGCGACTCCGATAACTAGTCTTCACTGGATCATAAGCGACGGAGTCATAAGCGGAATCGGAAAAAAGGAAATGTTCTGCCGATTCTTCGGACTCCGATTCCGTCGAGTTTATGACTCCGCTTACGACTTCGATTTTCACTAGTTCGTATACGCTTTTTATAAATCGCAACTCCGACTCCTACTACGTTAGAGAGCTGAGGTGTCCGTCTTGAGAGTCGAGGTAACATGACACCAGTAATTCTGAGATCATAAAGCTGAACCTATGCACGATGAATATATGTCTAAGTCTCTCATGATCACTTTAGCAAAACCTTCAAACTGGAGCTAAAGTAATGTTAGAAAATTAACCTTTTTGATCATTTAAGTCAATACTTTACTGCTTCTGAAAAGTAAGAAATTTACATGTTGCAAACTGGGACAAGTTTTTTGTGTATTTGCTTGTTCTGTCTGAAGATCAACTGTTGCCTTCAGCTTAGTAAGCCAAATAAACGTTTCAAAAAGTGGGCGAAAGAAGAGTTAAAACAACGAACTCCCGAAGAAAAACTTTAATGACTACTTGCTTATGAAAACATGTTACTTTCTTGACACCCCTTTGACAACTTCCTGGCGGGTTTTGTTTGATTTGACCTGCAATCAGAATTTCACAAGTGTGGCAGGCGTAGTTGCCATGACATCATTCACCGGCGGGAAATCAAACATTTGACACGTCAACTCCTACCCGAAACGTTTTGGAATTTGATTTGGTGAAAACAAACAAAACGGAGCCAATAAGCACGTTGTCAAAAACACGTCAAAAATTAATTATAAACTTTACCCAGTGGCAAACAGTACAGCTAGTATTACTCTTAGCCTGCGTGGCCGGCGTTCAAGGGGAAGGAGAAGGGGTGCTTCGCGCTCTCTCCTCGCACCTCGCGCTTCACGCTCGATTCCCCTTCTCCTTCCCCTTTAATTTGAACTGACGCCGGCCACGCAGGCTATATTACTCTAAGATAGAGCGATTTTCACTTGAGTGTCAAAAGTATTTCGCATATGCTTTGGTTCTTAGTGATTGGTTCAAAAATCTCGCGCCACTTTCTCCTCAGCCAATCAGAAGTAAAACCTGCCAAAACCAATCGTGACTCCCCCGCGCTTCGAGCCAGGTCAATGAATTTACATGCATTTACTTCGAGTTTTGATTGGATCCCTGGATTATCCGTGGCCTTTGTGATTGGCTAGAGTGATAACTTTGGGTCTGCGACACTCAATAAAAAACCGCTCTATCAAACATGTTACTAACATAAAATCTTTCCGGCTAGCAGATTAAATGTACATACTAAACCGAAGCCTCAAAAATTATTTGTTATACTTAACAATAATGCCCAGCAAAACCAGGCGGAATGTTCTCCTTCAGTTCAGTCCTAAGATTATCTTGACCAGATTCTAGATTTTTTCTGTTGTTATTCTTGATGAATTCGTTCATTCTAATTACTTGAACCTGAGAATTGTTATGAAATAGCAAGAAGACAGGCATTCATCACTAACGAGCCAGTAGAGGATTAGCGTGCCAAAGCAGTAAGCCACTATCTATGGAAACTTTATTCTCATTTGTTGGTTAGATACAGTGACCCTTGTGTTTACGGTGGTATAACCTAAACATATAGCAATTGAATAAAACGATTCTCTTGCAAGCTTGTGCCCTTAGGTCCAACTGGCATACCATTCACTTAATTTAGCGAGGGCAACAAGAAGAGAATATGCTAACAAACAGTAAACGTTAGACCTATTTTCTTTTCTTATCATCTCTCGTTCTAGCCATCAATCTGCAAGTCTGCTGATTCACACACTAGCGATGCTCTAAATATGAAACACAATTAGTTCTGCTCTACAGACTACTATGAATCTCCTTCGCTAGCGGCAGGTCTTCCTTTGTCATCATTCTACGCTTATATCGTGCCTTCTTTGTCAGTTTCTCAAATTACCTCTGGTTGTTTTGTTTCATCTTGTTTGAGGTCTTCTTCGAGTTTAGCTTCACTTTCATTATCCTCTTTTACAGCAGCATCCTCCGTCTCGCGATCGCCTGGAATATCGCGAACTGGTTCTTCCTCGCCGCTTACTGAAGCTTTTTCCTCTGAATAGGTCTCATCTGTTGTTTCTAAAGGTTTGCCGCTGTCTCCTTCAACCAATTCAACGGCCGTCAGCTTTTCGCTTTCGTCTTGCTCACCATGAAGTAGTTCTTTTCCACTGCTCGATAAAGGCTTCTCCTCTTTCTCGACTTTGCTTGGATCCCCTGATGCTGTTACCTTTTCATTGCTATCCTCAGCCTCATCAGTGGTAGCATCAACCTCTTGAACATTCTGTGGCTGATCACCTCCTTTATTATCTACATCTTCACAAGGTGTCTGCTCATTTGATTCAGAAACGACTTTTTTGTTTTCCACAGTCTGTTCACTCAAGTTTCCTTCTTGCTTAAAGGAGCCAAAGCTGACTGGAACTGCTGGGCTCGAAAATGGTGTTTGGCTCAACGAACCAAATGAGAAAACCGATTGTGCATCACCTTGGCTTGTTCCAGCTGAACCAAATGAAATCCCTGAACCAGCTGACGGTGTGGCTGATCCAAATGTAAACCCTGAACCAGTAGATGGTGTAGACGATCCAAATGTAAACCCTGAACCAGTAGATGGTGTAGCCGATCCAAATGTAAATCCTGTGCCACTAGATGGTGCAGCCGATCCAAATGAAAACAGTGGTTTTACATCTTTCTTTAGACCTTGACTTGGCTCTGCTCCTGGTTTAAGAGTTCCACAAGCAACACACTCAATTTTATCACTGTCGTTTCTCACCATACAGCTGTCGCACTCCCACGACCCCTCAGCAGCTTTAAACTTAGTGAGAAGATCTTCTTTGACTTCTTCTTGCTTTTTGTCTTCTTGAATTGGCTTCACTGGTGTCTGATTCTTCAACATTTCTTGGCATTCTTCAAACTTTTCTTTGAATTGCTTAGCGATGTCGTCTGATTTAAACCTGACCGCAAGTCGTTCTGCTTTGCATTCCTGCTCAGAAAAATCTGCCAGAGTGCTCCACACCCAGGATTTCTCTGACCCTGCATTGGGCTGTAGTTTCATGTCAGTTGTTATCTGGTGATTTGCACAAATTTTCAACACCTGATCCCGACGCATCAGAACTCTCATCTTTCCTGATTGTCTATTTCTCAACAACTTTATATCCCCGACTCCTCGTTCTTTCCACTGCTTATCCTCTGATACAAATCGATATAATTTGGCTCTATGGGAAAACATGACTTCTTCGTCTTCTTCTCCAGTTTTCACATCAATCTTGTCAGGAAGTGGAATAATTGGCTCAAAGTGAGGACCGTCATGATCATGTTCTGTTGCTGACCCATCATGTTCTGCTGCACCTGGGGAGGCGAACACTGGGGAACCAGCACCTACAAAACCAGGAGATGACTTGGATGGTTTCTGTCCAAATGGACTGCTGGTAAGAGACGTTTCCGCTACTGAATGAAAGGACAATGAAGAGATGCTGGAAGAGCCAAAAAGGAACTTTCCTTCCGTGTTCGGCTTGTCTGGTTGGGAAACCTTGTCACTGAAACAACAGAAATGAGAGAATGATTATTAAGAACAGCCTTTACAAGGAGCTGTCACCCATGTTACCAAAATAAGAACCAATTGTATACTTAAAGTTACATCCGTAGATGTAGATGTAGGTTAAATTTAACTATCAAAGGTAAGGTCTGATTGGTAGATGCATAAATCTTCTGCATGCAGCGATCTGTTGAAGAAAACACCTTATGTTGGAACAGTTTTCCCCTACCGGGAATTTTGTTCCTTTTCAGAGTTGAGAAAATAGCTACGGTAATTATTGCTATAACAGTATTTTTACACAACTAACCTCTCTTTAGTAGATGTCGTTTCCTCATTGCTGCTATCATCAGCCTGTACTTCTTCAGTCGGAGCATCAGCATGCTGAACACTCTGAACCTGATCATCCTTGTCATCGTCGGCTTCTTCACCAGGTGTTGCTTCAACAGATGCAGAAACACTTCCTTTGTTGTCTTCAGTCTGCTGCTCTCCTTGTTTGAAGGAGCCAAAGCCGAGTGGAACTCCAGAGCTAGAATTGGGTGTCGGATTCAGTGAACCAAAGGTAAAAACCGGTTTCTCATCACCTTGACTATTTCCAGCTAACCCAAATGTAAACCCTGAACCGGTAGATGTTGTACCCGATCCAAATGTAAACCCTGAACCAGCAGATGGTGCAGTCGATCCAAGTGTAAACCCAGAACCAGTAGATGGTGTAGCCGATCCAAATGTAAACCCTGAACCAGTAGATGGTGTAGACGATCCAAATGGAAACAATGGTTTTACATCTTTCTTTTGGTCTTGACGTGGTTCTGCTCCTGGTTTTAGAGTTCCACAAGCGACACATTCAACTTTATCACTGTCGTTTCTCACCATGCAGATGTCGCACTCCCACGACCCTTCAGCAGCTTTAAACTTAGTGAGAAGATCTTCTTCTTTGACTTCTTCCTGCTTTTTGTCTTCTTGAATTGGTTTCACTGGTGTCTGATTCTTCAACATTTCTTGGCATTCTTCAAACTTCTCTTTGAATTGCTTAGCGATGTCTTCTGATTTAAACCTGACCGCAAGTCGTTCTGCTTTGCATTCCTGCTCAGAAAAATCTGCCAGAGTGCTCCACACCCAGGATTTCTCTGACCCTGCACTGGGCTGCAGTTTCATGTCAGTTGTTATCTGGTGATTTGCACAAATTTTCAACACCTGATCCCGACGCATCAGAACCCTCATCTTTCCTGATTGTCTATTTCTCAACAACTTTATATCCCCGACTCCTCGTTCTTTCCACTGCTTGTCCTCTGCTATAAATCGATACAATTTGGCTCTATGGGAAAACATCACTTCTTCGTCTTCTTCCCCGGTTTTCACATCAATCTTGTCAGGAAGTGGAATAACAGGTTCATAGTGCGGGTCATGGTCACCCTCTGTTGTGCCATGGTCATCGTCAGCATTCCGAGCAGCAAACAGCAGAGAACCTGCACCAGAAAATCCTGGAGACTTCTGTTGCGTCTTCTGTCCAAATGGACTGCTGCCTAAGGAGGATGTAGCTACTGACTGGAAGGATAGTGAACTCACACTGGCGGAACCAAACAGAAAGTTTGACTTGCTTGGGGTTGATATCTCCTCAGGATCATCATTAGTAATTGGCTGGACTTGTTTGCTATGGTTTTAACACAAAAGAAGATAAATAAATTTCTTAATGGCTGTTATAAAACTTAAAGTAAAACAGCTATAATGAAAACAAAACAAAGAATTAGGCGATAGAAGTGGAAATGGCCCATGAGCCAATTAAGGATTGGTTTTGGCATCTAAGTGGCTAAAAAAATCTTGATACCAATTGTAAATAATTTGTCACAATCTTAATCACGGGAACAAAATTGACGAGGGGAAAGAACCTGACCCCAAATTTACCAAAACTACGCATGCCGTATTTCACTGCAAAATGCACTTGATTTGTCAGAAATCGTAAAATGTCATGTACAAACGTCACCTTTTATATGTTAGTATTATTCACACAGACAGAAAAAAAAAGAGTGAAATATAACCATTACCTACCTTGGAACTGTCTCTGATTGACTGGAGCAGGTTTCAGGCGACAAGCCTTCATATACAAAGAAGTTACTTGGCAATTCCAGGCGTTTGGCTCTCTCCCTTTGATCATCTGTGACTCCTTTTTCAAACACGACTGTAATGTCATCTTCCTCTTTCTTTCTTGTGCCCTGGCCGGTCTGTCTTCCTTCTGGTTCTGCTGAAGACCCAACACGACATTTTTCAAACACAACTGTAATTTCATCTTCCTCTTTCTTTCCTGTGCCCTGGCTGGTCTGTTTGCCTTCTGGTTCTGCTGAAGGCCAAACATTGTCCGCTTTACATGAAAGAGATTGTAACACCTTGTCAAATGCGTCCTTGAATTGAGTAGCAATCTCGTTAGTTCTAAACCTTGCACCCAACGTCTCTGCTGCACTTACTTCGTCTGAGAAATCTGCAAGTGTTGTCCATAGCCACGCTTTGTCAGAGTTCGGAAAAGGCTTTAGCTCCATATCCGCAGAAATCATGTGATTAGCGCAAAGTTTAAAGACATGCTCACGCCTCATCAAGATCCGATATTTTCCAGAACTTGGGTTAAGAAGTATCTTAATGTCTCCGATACCTCTTTCCTTCCACTGTGATGCATCACTGTCATATCTAAACAGTTTGCAACGGTCACAAAACAGAACTTCTTGGCCCTCTTCTCCTGTTCGACATTCCACTTTATCTGGAAGTGGTATAAGTGGCTCAAAATATGGCCCATCATCCTCTGCTTGACCAGGACTCTCTGGAGACAAAGGTGACCTAGGTGACAATGGCGATTTAGGTTTGCGAGGTGGAGACTTTGGCGACACCTGCAGACTGAATGTAAACTTGGCTGGAGTATTTGTGCCAAATGGAAGATTGGTCAGAAGACTCTCCTGGGAGTGAGGTGTTGATGGCTTCTGTGGAGTCGTCCCCTGCTTGCTTGGAGAAGAGGTCTTACTTGGAGACAGGTAAATTTCGTCATCTTGTTTATCATCAGCTGATTCTCCTCGTCCAATAGTAAATAGCTGTGAAGTGCCCAAGCCTTTTACTCTGGGTGATTGGAAAATTGAAGTGGCTGGAGTTGAGTCCTTGTTGAAATCCTGAAAAGCATTTGGTTCAACTGAGTCGACGACAGAAACATTTGTAGTTGTCAGTTTGATCTCTGCTGTTTTAGACAAAGGTTCAACAGATCCAGCAGCAGACTTGATGGAGCTGCACGCAATGCATTTCGAGTCTGCTGCGTTGTTTTCAACATAACACACTTCACAAGTCCATGCATCGGGAGCAGCAACAAATGTCGACATAAATTCTTTATAAAGTGTACACCCAGCTCCTTGTTGATCTTTAGCTGGTTCCGTTTCAGGAGGAATTTCTGAAGACAAGGTCTCCTGAAGGTCCTCGAATACTTCCTTGAACTTCCCAGCAATTTCTGCTGACTTTAACTTGATGGCGAGCTTCTCTGGTCTTGCCTCACCCTCAGCATAGTCAGCTGGAGTGTACCACACCCAAGATCTGTCTGATCCAACATTGGGTTTAAGCTCCATTCCAGCATTAATGTTGTGATTGGCACATAACTTTTTGATGTGCTCCCTTCTCATGAGAACTCTTCCTTGGCCGGTTTTTGGATGACGCAAAAGCTTTACATCTCCAACACCTCTTTCTTTCCACTGACCCGAGTCTGCATCAAAACGGTACAGCTTAGCTCGCTCGGAAAACAGCACCTCCAGACCTTCTTCACCTGTAACAACTTGAATTTCATCTGGAAGAGGAATGATTGGCTCGAAATGAAGCTTGTCATCATCTTGGCCTTCAACATCTTCACCAGGTGCAGCAAAAAGTTGCGTACCAGCTCCTTGAAATGGTTTATGGCTGTCCTTCTTCTGAGTCTGAGAAAATGCGTCGCCTTCTTTTGGCTTCAAGGACGAAAACGTCAGTTGACCAAAGATAGATGATTCTCCAAAAACGTGAGTGGCATGTCCACTTTCCTCTGGCTTTGGAACATTCTCTTCAGAATGAGGCATTATAGCGTTTGTTGTATCCTCCTTTTTGGTCAACTGTGCTGTCTCTTTTGTTATTCCACTACAACCAAGACATCCAGAGCAAACTTCTTGCTTTGTATAATTGAAGAAGTTTACGGGGAGCCAAAGGCGAGAAGCTTTCTCACGATTTGCCATTGAGGCACGAACTTCATAAACAATGAGGCAGTCTTCATCTTGCTTTTTAGTGCTCTTTAGAGGGCTCTTGGGCGTCAAGAAACGTCTGCCAGTCAGATGAGTAGGGAGGTTAGCAGGTCCAGTATTCTCCACTAGTGTTGAATGGATTGGAACAGGTTTCAGTGGGGTAGTTAGTAACTTCCCTTGACTTGGTGAAAACGGAGGCTGGGTTTGAGAGGACTTCATGGGTGGCATTGGCGAGGAAGACTCCAAGGAATCTTCATTTTCCTCCCCATCATCTTCACCCTCAGTAGATGTATAACTTAAACTCTCGTCCGTGGAATCTTCTGATTCTTCAATGAATTCTTCATCATCATCGCATTCTTCTACAATTACGGTGGAAATAGGTTTGGTAACCTCTTGAAGAGACGTCTCCTCTCCGGGTTCGTTCACAACGTAAGGTGTAAAGTTAAAACCTCCAGCCTGGGATTCCTGATTGGCAGAATCTTGCTGTTGCTTAGCAGCAGCAAGAAGTCGAAGTAGTTCACTACTGGAAAAGTCGACCTCGGGTCTTGAACTTGAAGTAAATGCTCCTTGAAGTGTAAATGGCTGTGAGAACATCTCAGATGTCTGCAGAGTATTCTGAGGCAGTGGTATTTCAGAATCCAAGAATGGTTGTGTTGCTTGGTGCCAGGGATCGGCGCTTTCAGCCCAAGTTGTGGCTCCACCCAGAGGTGCATAGGCATCAAGTTGGCCAAACTGAAAGGTACCAGTTGGCTGCTGCCAGAATAATTTCTGTTCGGATAATTCTTCCTTGCGAGTTGGTGTACCAAATGAATGAGTAAGATGGGGTTGCTGAGATACAACTGGTGTCACTTGATTATCACTCTCACATTTCTCACAAACCAAAGGATCCGTCTGGGTACTGGTTGTTGAATGGTTTGATAAATCAAGATCAAAGCCTGGGGACTCGTCTCTGTTAAAAGAGCCAAATGACACAGCAGGGCCAGACTGCTCTGGTGTACCACCACCGAATACAGACTTCTCACCAGCGGGTGTAGTGTTTTCAGAGGCAGCTTTCTCTGGCATCGAGAAGGAGAAAGGTGATGATCCAGTTACGCCTTGAGAAGCAAAGGTGAACGTGGGTGTGCTTGTTTTGGTACCAATAGCAGGGATTCCAAAAGTTGCCAATACAAAGGGCTGAGATGTTGGAGGTGCTGACGTTGAAGGCACCTTAGAAGAGGCACCAACCACTTGACTTGCTTCCACAGCGGCTTTTTCTGAAGAAGAGTTCTCATCAGTTGCTGATGAGGGGACACCAAAAGTAAATGGTGAGCTATTCGTTGGCCCTGCATCACTCTTTCGAAATGTAAATGGAGAGCTTGTGTTCACTGCTCCTGCATCATTCTTTCCAAAAGTAAATGGCGAGCTACTCCCTGTTCCAGCGTCACTCTTTCCAAATGTAAATGGTGAGCTATTCACTGCCCCTGCATCATTCTTTCCAAGGGTAAACGGGGAGCTGTTTTCTGGCCCTGCATCACTCTTTCCAAAAGTGAATGGTGAGCTGCTTACTGGTCCTGTATTACTCTTCCCAAAAGTAAATGGGCTTGCAGATGACACAAAAGCTGTATTTGCCATACTGCCGCTTGTCGACTGACTTGGTAAATGAAACCCAGATTTGGGTGCTTCTGAAGCACTTGTCGATCCATCTGATAGCTTTGCAGCCCCACAAGCAACGCAAACGGTTGTACATTCCACATTGGAAACCAAACAAACAGAACACGACCACGAACCAGGTTTCGGAGCGAACTTTGCCATTAGGTCAGAACTCTTCTCGCTTGTGGCTGATGTCGTTGTTTCTTGCACTTTAGAAGCATCCTTCTTTGACATCTTTTGACCATGTTCAAACTTCTCTTTGAACAGAAAGAACTCATCTGGGGTTTTGAACCTGACAGCTAATTGCTCCGGCTTTGCTATCTCCTCTGAAAAATCAGCAAAGGTATTCCAAATCCATGTATTGGCTGTGCCCGTTTTCTCTGTTAACTTCATGTCATCTGTAATGAAATGATTGGCACAAATCTTGTGGACAACTTCGCGTCTCATTAAGATTCGACTACGTCCCTTCTCGGAATTATACAGAATCTTCAGAGTGCCTATACCACGTTCTTTCCAAGCAGAAACTTCTTTGTCGTAACGATACAGTTTTGCTCTGCTGCTAAACATCACTTCTTCATCTTCTTCACCAGTTTGTACTTCAACTTGTTCAGGGAGGGGTATGAGCGGCTCAAAATGGATGTCTTCACTATATGAAGCAGATGAGTCGTACCTCATTCTTCCAGGGGATGTAGGTGATGTTGCAAGCTCTTCATCCTGTTCCACTCGCTTTTCAGGGCTATTGCTTGTGCTTAACCCAGCAAAGAAATTGGAATCAATTTTCAGTGGTCCCTTGATGCTAGGAGCTGAAAGAGGCTTTACACTTTTTGATGCAGACATCTGCCTTGTTGCAACTGGCGTAGATTCGAACATGGGCTTGGTTTGATCACTTTCACTTGGGCCAGCCACTGATGGAGCAGAGAGACTGAGATTTCCGGATTGTGATGCTTGTAACATACTAATTTGTTTCTAAAGGAGAACAAGAAGAAAATGTTTTTTAATGTTCGAAGGTCAATAGAAGAAATTCCCAAACCGGTATGATAATCGTTTTTAGCAGACAGTCTGTGGTATATCAAGACCAGAATTTGATACTTGATGACTTTATAAATTCTTGTCACCTGTGCCGTTGTTTATGAATCGAAATTGCAAGGAGAAATTAGAGTTTGATGACTCTTGGTTATGCACCAACCTGCAGAAGTTGTATTTGTTCACACATGCTGGACATAGCCTCGTCTCTGATGGCCATTTGTTCTTGAAGGTAACCATTGTTGAGCGTCACTTCACTTAGTTTAGCGATCAGGTCTTTAGTGCTTGAGTCCTGTGGCTAGAATGTAAAGAAAGGCACTGTTACAGCAACTTGTCTTCATTTGTGCAATGCACAGAAGGCATAGTGCAATATTTCATGCAACTTGTCTATACCGACTTAAAAATACCTAGATAAAACTTCTACACTGGTTTAATACCGTACATAAACTGAGGGAAATTCTACATGGCCAAGGGTAATACTCAGGTCTCTAGTTCTCAAATATAATCTATTTTACTGTGAAGCAGAGGACGTTTTATTGCAAGTTTTAAGTTTGCTACAAGAACCACTTAGACAAAAATTGTACCTGCTCTACCCAAAAGTTGTCATCAGATTCCTGCACATCTGACACATTGGTTGAACTGTGGCTTTCTGGAAAGGAATGCTGACGCATGACATGATGCTGACCTGAAAATATATAAATCCTTTTTAATGGTTTTATTAAAGGTAAAGTCTGTATTTGAGCCTAGTGGACCATCACGCTAGTGCTTAACGCAGTTTCTGTAGCATGAAGTGACAAGGAGTTTTTCTCCTTCTGCTAGGATGCAATACTAGTCCAACGCAGGGATACCCTCACCCCCAGCATTTAAATTGCTGCTATTCATTTATACACCTGGGTGAAGAAAAGCAATGTGAGCGTATAGTGTTTTTGTAATTGTCATCATTGCACTTTACAGAATTCTGATAATACCTCACACTTGTTTACAGTATAACTGCTGCATCCTTTTACCTGATGCTGAGTTTGATCGTGGAATTCCAGTTCTTATAAGAGCTTCTATCTCACTGAGCTCTTCTATGACAACTTTTCGGCCAACCTTTGTGAAAACAAAATCAACATTAACATGCAATGTTATATTACTAGCATATCCTTAGAGTTCATATAACAATATTTAATACATAAAGTTGTTCAAGTTTCGCTTCAGATGCCACTGACTAAGGAAACTAATGACACAGATCATCAGATGATGGGGCCCCAATGTTATGTTGTGATTTCATCTTTGCACAACCCATAAAAGTAAGAGAGAGGGGAAATGAGTATGAAGTGTGAACTTGCCAATTAATGTTTTTATTTGGCGTCATCAGGGGTTTCAATAGAAGCCGGCAACCGGCGAATTTCGCCGCCTACTTTCCAAATCATCGCCGCCTACTTTCTAAGACCTTCTAACATTAACTAACATTAAATTTCATTCGAGTTCCTTGAGTTTCTCGAGTCACACAATTTCTCACCTGTTAAATATGAAATATGGAATAAAAAGAAAACGCTTTCTTTGCTGTGTCCATTTTTTTTTGTCGCTGTATTAGTATATTTCTGAAAGGTTACGTCTGTATAACGATTTCAACACGCGATAGTTTACTTGCGTAGTCACCCACGTCGATTAAACAGGAGAGGGACTGGTGTCAATAGTTGCCTCGATCACATTCGCTCTTCAGTTCTGGTCCATGTGCGATGATGGAACCAAGACGAAAACGTACGGGAGGCGGCAGTATTTTAGCATATCTTAACAAAAGATCAAGACCGGAAACAGAAACAGGTATGTAAACTTAATTATTATCATTGTTTTTCCATTCGTAGTGACTGAATTTTTTTAACACGGCAAAATTGCAGTTTCAATCGCTTTATAATACAAATGCCTTTTTGAAGAGATTTCCCTTTGGTTTCCTTGCTAATATCCGCAAACACTTTCATAAATAACGATTCTTCAATGAAATTTGACCGAGCCGAGGCTCGTATAAACTAACTTCATGCTGTCAGCGTGTTGTGAAATGACTTGTCTTGTCGGCGTGTTGTCGCCGCTAGCAAAGTGTTGCTGCACGTGCAAATTTTACCGCGTGAAATTAGGACGCCTTATATTCATGTAAGTTTTATTATTACTAAACCGTGTGTATAAAGACCTATAAAGTATACCTGTTTATGTCGTAGGTACTGCCTTAAACGATAAAGAGCTAACAAGTACTTCATCCGCTGAGTCGTCGTCAGTCACCGGTGCGAGTGAAAATAGTAAAGAGCTAACAAGTACTTCATCCGCTGAGTCGTCGTCAGTTTTTAGTAGCTTTTACAAGTCACATGTGGAAATCAGTAATGGAATATGCTAGTGACCATAGATCGATAGTAAGACAACAACAAAGCAAGATGAACTTTCATTTTATTTGTAAACATTGTTTTCCTGTTTCATTTGATGTTATACTTCTGGACTTCAGCTATGCATCTGCGAATGCTTCACATTGCTGTATAATGTATATAATGAAAAATTCCCAAGATTCAGTATTCTATGGGTGACGTAATCCTTTTATTTAAATTAAACTTCACCTGAAAAACTAACAATAGTTGTCACTAATGCTGTTGTTACTTAATCAATAATTAGTACTGAAATGGATGCCAGAATGCAGGAAATGGCATTTCCGGGCCTCTAGATTTAAAAATTTTCTGGGGGGGCATGCCCCCAGACCCCCTAGGGGGGAGGGGCCTTACGGCCCCTCCATGTCACAGCCGCCTACTATAAAAGGGTCTGCCGCCTACTTCAAAACTTATTGAAACCCCTGCGTCATACATTTTTACCAGAAACTCTTAAAATGGGTCATCTACTTGTTGAGTTTCTTGAGTAACATTTTTAAATTAAGAAGTTTAATATAAATAAATATAAATTTTGGGTTTGAAAACGTTTAGGGTGTTTTTGGGGGGAAGTGAGGGATTTTAAGGACTCGCAGCTTCATTTGCATCAACATTCCCTTTTTTGTCAGTACCCCCCCCCCCGACCTCAACCCTCCGTGCATTCTATCAATCTAAAACAGTGAATGTTGCAACAAGCACTACATACATCTGATGAGTTGGTCATCTTCAAATATGCTTGAAGCAGTTCTCGCACTTTGTACAGATTCTGGTAATACTCCTTGCTTGGTGAAGTGGACTCGGTGTCTGTCTCTTCTGTGGCTGCACGGGCTTCAACATGAGCAAGGTACTTGTACACCTACAAAGATTTAGGTGATTTATATGATTTGTCTGTGAACATAATGTGCTAATGACATGCAACAAGGCGATGGTATAGTATATCCATCTGCTAACACAATACTTAAGATACAACAAAACAAACTGCACAAGACAGTAGAAATAGCACAACCTTCTTTATGTAATATTGATCTTACTACCTTTCACACATTTCCTGTATCACTAGTGCTAAAAACATGGTAGCCTTCTAGCAGGCATATCTTTAGGTCACATGCATGAGTGGCAAGGCCGCATGAAGGAGTCGGTGAGTGTCATTAGCTGGTGGAGAGTCTGCCTGCTTGTAGGCTAAGAACATGGCAATACCCTACACATATTTGGTGGTTTTCTTTATTCTTAAAATAATTTGATTTTTTTTAATGAATAGATGACTATCATTCATGACATTTATCGATTCTCAGGGTCAATGTGAGTCAATTAATATGTAGTTCTAAGTTATATGCCACAGATGAAACCTTGAGTGTGACCACTTGAGCAAAAGCTATTGAGCAGTACTTTCATGTGATACTGTTTATCATGAGCTGTACTGAATGGTTCTAACTTTAACGTCTTTGGATGAGTCCCTTGTGTGTGACTATTCAAATGAAAGCTTTTGAGAAGTACTTTCATGTGGTACTGTTAATTATGCTGTACACCTCAAAATGATTCTTACTTTTAAGTCTGTAGAGAAGCCCTAGTGAGAGGAAGCCAAGAAGCGTTTTGAAAAGTTTTTGTTTTTCTTTCTATTGTAACAAACATATTGGCCATCTTCACTTTCAGCCCCTTTTATTTCTAACAAATTACCTGTGCAAGGTTGTACAATCCTGGAGGTGTTTTGACCTGTTCAAACAGCTCCATTGCTTCAAAAAGTTTCCCTTCCTTCATTAATGCACCTCCCATCGTCAGACGGACAGACTGAAGTAGCGACTTTACCTCATTCTCCTAAAAATAATAGCAATAAAAGACTTTATGACGATGAAGGTGATGAAAGCAGAGTGTCTATAAGCTTCTACACATCTGGGACTCCCTTATCCTACACATTCCTCCAGGGTGGGGTAGGGTATCAATGTGGCCATATAATCAACTATTAAAATTTTGCTGGGAGACTTGACACAACTAAAAGTGATCAAAAGGGTCAAACTTGTTTCGATGAAACATTGGCTTTGTTTTGAACAAATGTTTTTTATTTTATTTTAAAAGATTTTAGTAGTAAGGCAACCTTAAAACTTAGAGTTACTCTTACTCAACTCACCGGTAAAGTATCAAACATGTGAGGAAAGAGGGGCTTCTCACAGTGTGGTATACTCTCATCCCTAATGAAACAAACAAAAACAAAATGGTCAGTCAATCTATCTAGCAGTCAATTAGTGTGTCCATCCATTTGTTCGTCACCCATTCAGCATCCGTCTGTATGTTTATCAGTCAGGAAACCAGTCTAGCCATAACAAGAATATAACACAACAAGTTTACATTTATGAATGGCAAACTTACTTTTCTAACATTTCCAAAATTATGACTGCCTGGCGGTAGTAATGCATACTCCATTTCTCCAAACTCTGATCAATACAAAAATGAAAAAGAGTTGGAATTTTTAAACCAATGCAAAGGTTATGTAAAAACTTGATCAAGCACAAAAATAAAATGTTAAACAGGTGATGCTGAAGTTACATGAAGATGTTAGTAAGTAAGGAAAGCCTTGAGCCAAGCAGCCCATACTGCTGGAGCTTGTCCCGGTTTCTGTAGCATTAAGCAGCTAGGACTATTTCTACTCCCCCCTGGATGGGCTACTAGTCCATGGAAGAGTTACCCTCTAGTATTATTTCGCTGGTACCCATTTATACACCGGCCTCAAGAGTCCTCATGGGCCCGATAAGGATAAGTAAGTAAGTACCCATTTATACAAATGGGTGAAGAGAGGCACTATGAGAGTAAAGTGTCTTGACCAAGAACACAACACAGTGATCCCGGCCAGAGCTTGAATCTGGACCATTCGATCAGGAGTCTGGCGTCCCAACCATTAGGCCACTGCGCCTCCCATCTGAAAATGAGAGATGTATAAATTCCCAATGACTTGTTACAAACTGGTATGAAGGAGTTTTTCGAAACTTCATACCTTCCAATGTTCCTCATAGTACCAGGGATTTGGGCCACTTTCCTTCAGATATGATGCCTGAAACACCGGAACAGTTATGTCAATAAATCCTTCATATCACTGTTTTATCAGAGAACCACTTTCAAGAGCATAATTATTGAAAGCTATTCCATTCATGAATATCTCAAGAAAGTTCAGTATTTAATGTTGCTGGATTTTTCAAGATGGTTTGGTTTCAAGAGTAAATAGACACCTCTCTTTGCATATAAATGTAGGTAAAAAATCTTTTAATTACTGATGTGTGATATAATAATATCAATAAAAAAAAATGATACAGGCGTCAATTTATGTATGTCAGAAACACAACAAGAACTGGCCCCTCCTTCAGTGTGAAACCCTTTGTGTGTTCACTTTGTCCTGTTCAGTAGTTAATATTTGAACTAAACATTTTTCCAAGCTTGTCTCTATTGTGGTCAGTATCAGTGGTGGCAGCAGTAATGATGATAATGGTGATAACCGAAGGTACAGCAAGAAACAATGCCTCCACTAACCTTGGACCCAAAGGCATTTGCAAGGTATATCAGCAGCTGGACCTGCAGCCCATGTCTCTGGTCCACAGCTCGAATCTTTTCAATGCCAAGCTGAACAGTGCGGCGAATTTTACCAGACTCATTCAAACTACAACAGGCAATGAAAAGTAGTTAAACCATTTACTCTGTCAGATTCTACATGTAGTTCTAATACTTACTACAGGAGAACTGCAGAAGAAGAAAACCATTTGGTTTATAATGTAAAAATTAACAGCATTTGCATAAAACAATAACTGGCAGATATTTGCAACAACAGCAATCATGATAAATGAAATCTTTACTACCAAGCTCTGCTTTGACTTGTAATTGCTGAAACAAGTATTTTTTAACTAACAATATTACAGTCATAAGTTTTTCATTAGCCTTAAGTGTAGACATACATGTACCAAAAGAAGATAACACAGTGTGTGCAAAAAGAACGAAAATGGTGGACAGGGATTTAATTACAGACAACTCTGGTTATAGCGGACACGCTCAGAGAATCGTTTCCTGTCCGTTTTAGCAAGAGTCCGTAATAGCGGGAGTCATTTCCAGTCAAACCTCTTTCGTCGGGGATCTGGATTTTGTCTGTAATAGCAAGTGTCCGCAATAGCAGGGTGTCCGCAAGGCAAGAGTTGACTGTATAATACAATTTATAATGTAGTACCTGAATTTTCCTGTGTACAAGTTATAAGCAGAATTCCACCATTCCTGTTGGTTAGGCAAGCTAAGACAGCTACACAGCGGCTGAGGAAGAACTTGTGGCTCATAATCCTCATAGAAGATGTCTCTGTCTTCAAGCACTCTTGCTGCTGTTGTCCTTACAACTGCATATACAAAAGCCTACAAGAAACAATTGATTGTTTTAGCCATTTAAAGGAACTATGTCACAAATTTTAAAAAAATTTTCGAACAGCCAAAATTTATATTTGTGTCGTAGGAAATAATGGTCCATTTTTATTAACAATTGCTAATATTAGAGCACTGAAACTGTTTAAAAGTGTGTTTGGCTGCGGATGGCTCGGATGGAAATGCATTACAATTTGAAAACATTAGCCAACGTTTTCAAGTTGTTTCCGAGCGCCTTAAAAAAACGATATTTATAGCCCAAGTTTGATTTCTATCCCCAAATAAAGGTTATATCCTCAGTTAAATGTTCAAAGATAATGTTTTTCATGGGTAAAGTTGCCTACCACTTATTTCAGAACAGTATAGACCCCAAACATCTGCGAAATCCCAGTGGCATAGTCCCTTTAAAGGAACATGTATATGTAAGCAAACAGGTGTTTGGCTCTTTACAAATTCGACTTTTCTCCTGCAAAAGGGGCATCCAAAGTTTGCCCAAAATATTCTGCACTGATGACAAAGCTCTGCAGAGATGTGGAACAAGTCTGAAGAAATCAGAGTCCAAGCACAACTTAGAAGCTACACCTGACCCAGAATATCAAGGGGACAGTCCAAAACCAGGGGAAGACACATATCTCATTGCTGACTGCAGCACACCTGTGTATTTCTTTTGACAGCTTTAAATTGGTTCTGAGATGTTGGTAGATCACATAAATCAAGATAACACTTTAACAGTAGAATCCCAATTTCCCAAACCTTCGGTTTATAGAAACTCTGGATTAATTTTTTGTCAAACCAATTTTCATTTCCCTTGGATAGTGCTTCTGTGAAATTTTACCCACACTTTTCCAACCCCCACCCATGATTTCTTAACAATATTTTCTTTTCTTCTGGAGGTTTAAGAAATCAGGATTCTAGAGTATTCCCTAATTGATGATCTTCTAAATACTCATCACCCTGCTGCTGGTTTTTTAAGGAGAAATAAAGTATTGATCACTTTCCAAATTATTACCTCAAGGTCCCTCAAGCATAACATGTTGGGCGTAATATGTTTCTCTATGCTTGGAACATCAAGCCTCAACTCCTGAAAAATGTCCTTCACCATAACACCCACTGAAAAAGAAAAATGGAAAACAAAACATCATTAAGCTGCGTTGAGTTCATTAAACATATTTAAAAGGGAGATTAATAGAATAAGACAGTACTTTGGACTCTCACCTTGAAGTGAAATTACAGTGCATAGATGTTAATCATAATTGAAAACTTGATGTTAAAATGATGTTTGGTCACTAACCTCCAGGCCTCATCTCCTTGTTGTACTGATACCAGTGCAGGCCAACCCATGTGATATTCTCCAAGCTGCGAGGATTTTCACCAACTGCCACTAGAAGTGGAAGATAAATTAATAGACATGTACATCTACATCACAGGAGAATTTGGTACAGCCTGAAAAATGCACATTCACATGCACAAATTGCAAAGCTTAGAAATGCCAATTATCAAATAGGTCTGTATGGCATTTTTGTTTCTCACATTTTATACATGAGCCTCTGGCTTGGACATAAGAGGGCAACCTTGTCTCAAATATGACTTAAATAAATTGATTGATTGATTGATTGATTGATTGATTGATTGATTGATTGATTGATTACATTTGGAGTGATCCAAATGTATATGCTGAGGTTTAAATTTATCCTTGGTTTAAAATTTTTCAAACCAGTTTGATTTAATTTTCATTGTGATATTTCATATTCTGAAACAAAGATAAATCAAATTAAACCACAACATGTATGTAGGCATCTTTGAGTACAAAACCAATGAATTAAGGTTCTGTCATAGCAATACAAAATCAAAATTACTTTAAACTTAACGTTCAGTATCTTACCTTCATCCCAGCTGACCAACTGGTCAATTTCAGGTATTGACAATTCAATACAAGATAACTCTCTATCACATGCCAGGAATGACTAGAAAACAATGAACATGCAAGCAAATTAACAGAAGAAAGGTGAAACATTCCCATCTTAAATGTTACAGTGTTACTGTGCACAAACACCTTGATTTGGCTTTGTATTGACCGTGAAACTTACTTTCGCCAATTCTCTCTCATCCCTGTAAACTGTGTTAAGAATGTCCTGTTGACCTTGCCGTGAACAGCAGTCTGTGTGACAGGTGTTTATCCATGCCGCTCCATGCCTGTCTCTTGTAGCCATGAGGAAGTGGCCTGCCAACCAAACAACACTAACATAAGAAGGTTTAACATAGGCTTGCAATGCAGGAATATAAATGTATGCATGTAAACTATGTGTTCTGTGATGAGGGAAAGTCTTGACAAGTTGAGTGGCTACAACTTCATGTTCTGGTGCTTAGGTCCAGTTTCTGTAGCGCAAAGGGACTAGGAGAACGGCTTCTCATATACATGTAAATGGGATGCCAGTCCACCACAGATTAAATTCCCCCTTCCCAATGTTTTGACAGGTGACCCTAACAGTTTACTGCTACTCATTTACACACTGTATACTTGTAGCTGAAGAGAGACACTATGAGAGAGCAAAGTCTCTTGGCCAATCACACAACACAATGGTACCTGCCAACATAACAACAGCTAGGCTTGGTGTTCTAATAGTTAGCTTAAAAGATTCTAAATCAAGCCGTCCAGGTACATACACATTGTACAAACCACATAGTGTAGATAAACACAAAAAATGAAAACAGATATCAAGTGATTGTCGACTGATCACTTACCAGTTTGACTGAGCCTTGAGCACGCCATGACATACCACTTTAAAGGATCTTTGTTTTTAGGAGCTCTTGCTACCCATGGTGTCTTGGTTTCTGGCTCAGCAATGCTAGTGCTTACCAGGTAACAGGTACATGCCAGCTTCAAGCCCCTGGGCCATGTCACAAATTTCTGCAAGGTAATAATTTAAATAAGACCATTGCTATATTGGGAGCAAATTGCTGACTGAACATTTCAAAATGCCTTGTCTCCTCATGCAGCAAACCTTTGTGCCAAAATTCCAGTGTGATGTACAATCATGGATACAGTATTTACAGACTGTTTCATCGAAGTCTCAAATGTTTCAAGTTTTCACCAAATGTTAAGTACCAATGTGTTAAATTCCAAGAATGTTTTTTTATATTTGTTGTGGTTTAATTTTATATTTGGTTTAAAATTTTTTAAACCAGTTTGATTTTTATTTTTCATTGTTTCATATTCATTATCATAATCTGAAACAAAGGGAAATAAAAATCAAACTGGTTTGAAAAAGTTTAAACCAAAGATAAAATTAAACCACAACATATTCAAGGGCTTTTCAAGGCCTGTGAGAGACATGTAGTGGGCACCAGTGATCTGAAGAAACCACAGTGTCATGTCAGGTCACATCACATCACAACATGTCACGTCATATCACTTTGTTTCACATTATGGCACAATAATTACATTGACAAGTCATATCCCCTTGTGTTGCTTCATGTAACTTATGTCACATTATGTCATGTCATGTCAGATAATGCGACTTCATGTCACTACATGTCATGTCACACATGCCACTGTTTAAGAACAGTGCCAGAGCATCTCCAACTGTGAATGCAGCCTTAAAAAAATAAACAGCTTTGATTGACAGAAACATTTGTAAAGATTTCCCACAAAATGTTCTGCACAAGAATTATAAAATTGAGCTCCAGAGCACATATAACTATACTTACCTCCTTGGCTAGCCGAATCAGTAAAGTCCCACAATGCATGTAGAGCTGAGCTTTCATCTCCATTAGAATTACATCCCACTCAGTTGGTCCACCTGATGTTGATCTTCTCGGCGACTGGCGGATTTTACGGCCATGTGCCATGAACAGACAGTGATCCAGCCTGCAGATAAAACACATTCAGATTACATCAACTTGATGTCAATATATCATCTAACACCAAACCTAAAAGACGAAGCTGTTTCCAGCTGAAGTGAATCGGTTATGATAGGTACAAACTGCAGGTACATGGGACCTACAAGCCCCAGATACAAATATGTAAGAGAAAGAATTAATCATTTTATAGGCTACCTGTAGGTCTATATAGAGCACTATATAACACGACCATAATTCTTATTCCAAACTTACAAGAACCAGGCTTAAGAGGGGCTTACATTATCTTAATATCATTACATGACAACACTCCAGAGTTTAATAAATTTAACAAGTCCCTACCTGTAAAGGGCATTGATGACCTCACGAGTGTCTTCACATTTGCTCAGATTAAGCTCCACAAACTGACAAAGGGCAATCAGAAGGAAAGATTGCACATCCAAGATGGCATTACCGCTGCCTATCACCTCACCCTTGATTGCTACACGGTAACAAACAAAAAATGCAGATGAATATAATATTATACTTTAACAACTACAGCTGTACATGTAACTACTAGTATATGCTATACTAAGCAATAGTAAGCAACTAGTGTCAGGTTCATGAATTTGCAGTACTTACAATGTTTTTCCAGAGATGCAAGGTATTTCTACAAGACAATGTAACAAAAGTACAGTTAAGAACATGCCACAATACAGTATCTGGCATCAAAAGAAAGATAATTTTAGTTCATCTTGCCTTGAAACAAGCTCTAACCTCAAACATTTCTACACAGCAAGCAACCCATTCCAAACTGTCCTTAAAGGCTTTTGTCTTCAACACAGCCACACAATGGGAAAATGCCTCATCAAGCCGCCCTGAAAACAATTCATTACCCACATATTAATATTAGTCAACTCCCTGTACACTGGATTAAAGGTATTTCTAACAAAATGGCAAGAGATGACTTGTGTTTGCCGTCACCTATAAGGAAAAGTCTCTGAATTCCTGTGATCAGAAAACAATATAATTTTTTATTGACCATAACAACGCTGATCCAATGAAAAGCAAACAATTTACTTGAACTTTAACTTCTCTTTAATTTGTTTTTGCAGACAGCAGCTTTGAATTTATTGATTACAATAGGAGGAACCTTTTCAACAGCACTCATTACGAAAATGTGCAAATTTTCTTTGACTTTCCCTGACTGGCAAGAAATTTAGAGAGAATTTCCTCAACTAGCTACTTTGTTGCAGTAAGTTTTGTGACAACCATGTACTGCCACAATTTTCAAATTAATCTACAGGGACAACAAGTTTACAAACAAAAAATGTCTCATATTTCCCAACCGGCATTAAACATAGTGTTCTTATATTGTGTACAAGTTGTGGTTCAATTTTACCTTTGGTTTCATCTGGTATTTTCCTTTGGTTTCATATTCATTATGATCATATATAAATTTATTATATATTACCATACACCAGAACAAAGGAAAGGGCAAAATTGAAGCAAAACAAATAAACTGTTTTTTTTTTCTTACTGTTAGTAATACATTTTCTATAATGTAGCGTTTCTCCATGTAAAACGTATGTTCGGGTGTTGAGAATTGATGAAGTTGTAAAATGACACAGCGTCTTGCTCTGTCTCAAACACACAAAAAGTGTCATCGACATATCGTCGATAGTACAAAATCCTTGAATCCTTGTAGTTCTCTAACCATGCATTCTCATTATGCCCCATAAATTAGCATTCATAAATTAGCATTCCTAGATGTCTTAGTTCATAACAATCCTCTTTATCTCCAGACTTCAGTTTTCCGTAAGAAAACGTTCACAGGGCTCCTTACGAACTATTTTAGTTTTACTGCATTCTCTTACAAAATTGGTCTTGTAAGAACACTGGTTGACAGGGTCTACAAAATCAACAATTCCTGGTTGGGCTTTCATGATGATATTAAGAACCTCACTCGTATCCTACGTAAAAACCTTTTCCCTGTTCACATTATAGATAAGGTTGTCAACCAATACGTAAGCAGAGCTCAAGTCCGCCCATCAGATAGCTCTCGGGTTCAACAACCCGTTTCATCTTATTATTTTAAGTTACCTTATGTAGGATCCTTTTCTGCAGAAGCTCAGAAGAGATTGCGTAAACTTGTCCACCGTTATTGTACTAACATTGAAATTAAGTTAGTTTTTTCGTCTTTTAAAGTGAGTAGTATGTTCAGTGTGAAGGATCCTGTTCCTCTCGATCTCCGTTCGCGCGTTGTCTACAAATTTTCTTGTGCAGGATGTAATGCCTGTTACATCGGCGAAACTAGCCGTCATCTTTCAACGCGCATTCGTGAGCATCTGAGTAGGGACAGGAACTCACACATTTACCAACATCTGCAGCAGTCTGAGGCATGCCGTAGGCTTGCATCTAAGAACTGCTTTTCTATTGTAGATTCCGCACCCAATAGACTACAGCTAATTTTAAAAGAGGCTGTCCACATCCGCTGGGAAAACCCCACGTTAAATAAGCAGCTCAAACATGCTGACTTAACTCTTTCATTTTAGTATTATGTTATTTTCTTATAAATAAATGTCGTTTAATTTAATTTAATTTATTTGCATCATTTTGTGTAATAATTGTAATTTACTTAGTTATTTTTACTGTTTAATTTCTTTGCCGTGTATTTATACTCGCGCGCATTGTTCCATGTCTCGCGCATTTAAATGCTGCACGTTAAATTTTAAAATGTATCACGAATGTTGCGTATCACGCAGGTTACGCCATTGCTTGTAAAAAAATTCAATTTCAACTGTAAACGATCCCACAACTGAAGATGATCGTTGGAACGATCGAAACATGTCTTGCAAACTAAAAGTTGTTGTACATTTTTTAAAAATAGTAGTTTGTCTGCTTTTATCCAGAACATTTTCTATACCAATAAATTCTCCTTCGGAGAATTTGTAGTCATGATGGTTTACTAATGATGGCCAGTTGTTCAACTCTCAAGACCCATCTTCTGAACTTTGTTGTGTACAGGTGGAGAGAAGTTAGGAATTGATCACACACCTCTTACTGCATACAGCCTAACCAGCCTGACATGCAAGTCAACCTCTCTTGGTCTTTTACTCTACAGAAAGAACAGGACAATCAACGAAAAAAAATAGCCAATAAACAATCATTTAATATCTAACACACATACAAAATAACATCACATTTTTTTTTTCAACTTATTAACCTGCATGCAGATGACTCCTGTTTCAGAGATGGCTGCATGTAGTTTACAACTTATGTGTTATAATAAGTAAACAGTTGAGTAATTTGTAACTTTTATTATTATTAAAAGAGTAGCTTACAACTTCTTCAGAAATCAGATCTTCAAGAGCTTCATAATCCACTACTTCAGCAGACTCCAGGAGATGCAACTATAAGAAACAACATTAAAAAAATTTGACTTGAAATTCTGTCTGCTGGCAACTGAGGTTCATTTAAATTACACACAGATTGACAACGACAGCACTGTTCAGTACTGTAACTTTATCAAACTCTATGTTTCCTGATCTACACAACCCAATTGCTTAGGTAGATGGATCTGAGATTAAAAACAAGTGTACTATAAATAATAAAGATGGTAAATTTAAGTGTACCATACATTATGAACTCACCCTAAGGTGAAACACATCTGGATGTCCAGGAAACAAACGTGCTCCTCTGTCTGCCCAAGCCTGGAAAATAAAACATGTAAATATAAATCATACAAAGATACAATTACATGTAATGGCACAGAGTCAATGATACAATAGGTCTGACTAGCAGTTTTATGGTCCACCAAGATAAGAGTGCCATGTAAGACGCAGTGGCAAGTATAGAGACTAACAGAACATTAGTGAAGAAATTATTCAACATGACACGAGCGTGGGACAAAGAAAAAATTCTGAGTCCCCGACGGGAATCGAACCCATGGCCTCCCAGATACCGGTTGGGCGCTCTAACCAACTAAGCTACATGAGACTCACTGTGAGCTAGGCTATTTACTAGGTTGATAAGTGACACGCGTCCTGCATACTGCTAGGATCAGCAATGTCGAAATCATCAAATTTGTAGTAAATAATAAAGATGGTAGATTTTAAGCTCGATTTCATGAGCTGAATGGCCTAGCTCACAGCGAGTCTCGTGTAGCTCAGTTGGTTAGAGCGCACAACCGGTATCTGGGAGGCCATGGGTTCGATTCCCGTCGGGGTACTCAGATTTTTTCTTTGTCCCACGCTCGTGTCATGTAGAATAATTTCTTCACTATTTATTTCCGAGCTTAAAATCTACCATCTTTATTATTTACTAACAGAACATTGTTGACTTTCTGAGATATTCTCCTGATGTACCACTAAATTCCCATAACTAACACATGGTTAATGGTAAGGAGAGATGACATTTCGATATTGAGACTGCAACAGTTACTGACCCTGGCTCGGTCGGGATGAACTGGAACACTGCAGTACAACTTGACCACTGAAAGAAAAGTATAATGTAATAAATGATTATTTTATTTTATTTTTTAATGAAAAGATGAGTTCTGAGAGATTTTTGCAGTCTACAACATAGAAATAAGTGCTTTTATGGGATTTGATCTCTTTCTCTGCTGAACTGCATAATTTTTGAAGACAAAAACAACCAAAGTGTAATGTGTTGTTCCAGAAAATATCCATAGCCCTCACATGGAAGGTTTTTGGTTTGAATCCCCCCACCCCTCTAGAAATTCCAGTTAAGCCCCATAATTTGCTTTTAATTGTGCAGTTCCAGAAAATATCCATACCCACCCCATGGAAGGTCATTAGAAATTCCAAGGAGGAGGGGGCTCTCAAAAGCCAAAATTTGTAAGAAAATCTTCAAGAATACTGTGTGATGGTAACAAAGAAGACATCCATGATTATAATTGTAGGTAATCACGGCCGTAGGTAGTAACAGGTGACCCCAGGCACTTGCCTCGGTAAAAAAAATTGAATTTATATATTTATTCTGGTTTTTGTAGGAGGCTATACACTGATAAAATACTTTAAATATAAAAGTGAGGTTTTTCTGATATTGCCTTGGAAAGAATTTTTGTCTGGCTATATGCTGGTAAGCTAACCTTTTAAAACCAATTCCTTTTGAGTGTTGTTTAATTCCAAGGACCTAAAACAATAATAATACATAAAATAAAACATTAAGTACTGGTAAATTATTATAACAATAAATGTTATTGTTATAGGTCAAACATAAAGCTAGTTACAAAAAAGTTTGTTACAAATAAATTTATGTGATAGATGTTTCTCACAAATATGTGTATATAGACAATCTTCAAGATACAGTGTACCTTCTTGCATACTGGTACGTTAAAAGAACAGCCAGATCCTGAGCTGTGCACTCCTTGTGAATACACAGTCACCAAATGCAATGTACACTTCTGATCGCAACTATCTAGACTGAGCGCAGGTTGTTGCGTTGATGACTGGCTCTTAGGATTAGTGTAAACAGTTATAACTTTGTTGCATATAACATTGTGGCTGTGGTTATCCTACACGTTTCAAATGTGACAGTTTTCTTGTCTTTCCCGACTGTAGCAAGTTACAATTTTATAATAATTGTTATTGAAAATTAATAACAGGTGAAATGTGTTGATGAAAAACTTGTTTCTAAATGCATTGGCTATAATGCAACAAAGCATTGACTGCTTTTTGTCAATGAGTTTGATGGTGCTCTTATCTCGGAGCGGGTACTGTAGATTTGATTTATGTGCAACATTTTCTATCCTAGACTTGTCATAAGCTTGTAGCATCTTGTACTTTGAATAAAATACTTAACAATTATTCCACTAGCGTGCTTGGATATGAGATGATAGATGGTCAACAAGGCGCATAGCGCCATGTTGGCTATAACGATCTCATATCCAACAAGCGCGAGTGGAATTATTGTTTAAAAAATACGGTATATAAAAAAAATACTAGAACCTTCTATATGAGGCCACAGCCTTTTCCAACTGTCCCATTCCTTCATATAACTGCCCCATAAGACAATGACCCCTGGAAATATAAGTAAATAATGTTGATCAATTCAATTTTGCATAAACATGATGACTTATGTAGCCACAAATTCATGAAGTTTGTTAAATTTTATTTTAATTTTAAAGACATATTTATTTAGGTCGATATATTTTTAACAAGTTCGCCATGTTTTTATTGTCATTTTTATTTTTATTTTTTATCAATTGTAATTAAATTAGGTTATCCTTAGCGTATTTTTATCTGATTGTAATTTAAATCGGGTTTTTTTTTTTACTTTTAAATTTCAAATGTAAACGCACTGAGACGTATGTAAAGTGCGTGCTAAGAACTGTTATTATTATTATTATTATTATACCGTAAAATTCCGGTTATAAGCCCCCCCACTTATAAGCCCCTCCGGTTATAGGCCCATCTGCTTAGAAACAAAAAAATACATCCGATTATAAGCCCCTCCGGATATAAGCCCCCTCTACTGGATGGCAGTACTGAATAGGGCTAAATGTTGCTTTATTATGCGTTTTTAACTTAAAAACATATTTCCATCAACACTCCCGTGGCTCTTTTCGAAACGTTTTTTTCATTCTGCTTATAAGCCCTCCCAGATATAAGCCCCTCCGTTTAAAAGCCCACCCAAAACCCCTTACGAAGTTGTATAAGCCCAGGGCTTATAACCGCAATTCTACGGTATTGTTAAATATAATGAAAATGAAGAAAATCATTGACAAGGAGATATTTTTTTATGTACGCTACATTCCCAGTACTAAGTTTAAAACAAATGTAGAACAATCAGTAAGTTAAGGAGAGTTGATATCCTGAGATTCAGACTGGAAGGCTAGGGTCTATGTGCAGGTTGATTTACTTAACAACAAACACAAATACAAATAATACTAAATGGCAACCGATTTTTTTGTAGACCTTACTCACTTACCTGAAATCACCTTCACTTTCACTGATGTAAGCTTCCAGGTATCTGTTGGGCAAAGTTAATGATATCTTAGAAGAATTATCTTAGTTGCAGATCATAGAAAAACATGCTTAGCATGCACTTTTTACATGTACGCATACCTTATCTGCCCCAGTGAAACGCTAGCAACAAGCATCTCAAAGAGAAAACGAGATTCAACATAGCACAAAAAGATTTTTCAACGGTGCCGGACATCAAAATTCAATCAACAATAATTGTGTTAAATTAATCGTGAGCGTTTTTCGTTTATAATTAAGCTTTGCTTCTGTCAAAATTTGTCGAGTCACAAAACAGGAAGTGTCAAGGGAACAAAGATAACCATGATAACTAACCGTTTAGCGCTCTCATTGTCCGATGCTTCCTTGTAAAGTCTTGCAAAGGCAAATCCCTTCAGATTTCGCTGTAAGATACGTAAAGGAAATTGTTAATCTTTCAAGGTTTAGCTGAGAGGCAAAATGCACGAAATGAATGAGCACACCTCGTGCGCGTTGGCGCAGTTCCGTTCCACTTGGACCACGTATTTATCGACCTCGTCCTTTGTCCAAACCATTTTTCAAGATTCTAAAAACGTAGAACTCAGTGCAAAAGAATCGACAACAAGTTAGCTAGGAAGCCTGTTCGATTTTTCGTACATTTCCTTGCACAAATCGCACCAAAATCTCAAAATTTCCAGACCGCGAAGTCGGCGTTTGACTTAACGCATGAGTTTCAAACATTCTCCGCTGTGCAGTAAGCAGCCTGACCACGGTCATGCAAAAGGTCATGCAATCCACGTGCATGATGTGCGTGACAGAGGTACAAATGATTTGCTTGTAACGTTTATCTGTTGTTTGGGGATATATATCGTGTTCAATCTTCGAAAGTCGAGTCTTTTTGTGGATCATAAAAATAAAGATAAAAAATGATAATAGCAAGGAAACAAATAATTTCATCCATGGTCACGCACCCGTCACACAACGTCTGTACTTCCTGTTTTCTAGGAAACCCTCTTTGTGCAGTCTACGAAGAAGGAAGCAACGGCGCATTTTAAACTCAGGTATCTGTTGTTTGGTGTATAATGTAGTGGAACTTCGCATTCAAGCACTATAACAAGTCATGAGAAGCGGTGAGGACCGTATTAATTCAGTCACACGGAGGGAAGAGGCTTGATCAGGTTTACATGTACTGTTATTGTACAATATCTTGTCGACGTTTTACTTAGGTTATTGTCGCAGTTGTCGAACTTGTCTGTATCCGATAAGATAGCTGGGATTATTCAAATATTAAAGCCTTTACATTAAATCGTTATGGGCAAAATGAGGTGTTTGTACACTCTTTTTATGGAAGCAATGAGCAGATGAGAGATGATTTGCCATTTCTGAAATATAGATCAGCCTAGGTATAAAGACATCTGTACCCCCGAAAATATTTTATTTACCAGCGATGTCAGTCTAATGTGCTGTTGGATAACTTTCCCCTATCAATTTTTCGTCTCATTTGGTACACTTTTTAGGTGTTGTCCTTGGTTATTTGCGACACATCCGGGGATAGGCGGGTATATGATTTTAAACTAATTTGATTTGTATTTTCCTTTGTTTAAGGATAATGGTGATAAATCTGGAACAAAGGAAAATACAAATCAAACTAGTTTAAAATCATTTTGACCTGATTAAACTACAACATTTATTTCGGCGTTTTCACGGGTAGAAGTTGCCGCATCAAAGCCGTCACACATCGCTACTCTCTGGGCTGGAGTGGGGGGCGGCGGTAGAGCTGTGCGCGGCTGTGTGGTTGGGGAACAGACTGGACAGTTTAACGGCAGTTATAAAATCACGTTCTAGTAATTTCAGTGTTGTACTAACGATTCCAACCCTTTTTTTTGTCCACAAACGCAGTTTGGTAGTTCTAGAAACAATATAGTTCTGAGAAATGGATGGAGATCCTCACGTCTTGGAGCAGTCCCTTTCTGCGAGAGAACGGGCGCTTCAAGGAAAGATTGTCAGACTGGAGAAGAAATTGGAAGGCTACCAGTCTCAGATAGGTAACACATAAACTTATTAGGTGTCCAAACAACTATCCCGTGTAGTCAAACGCGTATGTGAAGATTAATGTACAAATTACAAATCCAGACACTATACTGACGTTGGGAAAATGTTGGGATACATGTACAGTTAATACGTTGTAGCTCATTTACTGGTAAGGAAAACTCGTCAAATGAAACCAAACCTATGATGTCTGTTGTAAGTTTAGAACAGATCTCTCTCGTTTGTGCAACACTTAGATATTATTGATAATCAAAGAGAGCAACTGGAGGAAAGAGCGATTAACATGGAGTCGACTTTGGCAAAAACAAAGAAAGAACTTTTGGAAGCCAAAAAAGAGGTAAGTTATCAGGTAACCTGGCTACTTCAAGTTCCCTTAAGTCTTGTTTTCTTCCCTTTCTTTATCAATTTCTGATCATAAATTCATCTGATTCTTTTGTTCTCACATGGGTTGGTATAGGTGATGGAAAAAGAGATAGCTGAGAAGGATTTGGCAGAGAAATTAAAGTCTATGACTCAACAAGCGGAGGAGTACAAGGTAAAGGTTCATGTCAAACCGTAACATTGTTGATAAGTTACCTATAAATAATCGCTGTTTACTTCAGAGTTTTTTTCTTCGTAACCCTTTTTCTTTATCGTTTTCACAATATGTCTGTGGTTTTCTGATTGAACTAGTTACCGTCAACGCGAAACGAAATTGCTGCATTTTCAGGAAGCTGAAAAATTCCTTATATACAGCTCTGGTATTTTTTACCCAACAGAAGAGTTATCCTTAGATATCTACCGAAAAGCACTCTCAGCATTGTGCTTTACATGATGCAAATACCGACGGCTGCAGTACCACAGACCGGCTGACCCATACAGGGGAGTACCTGGCACCTCCCTCCCTATATCCCGACAACCTATCTCCGACACCAAGGGTAGTTTTGCATCTCACTGGCCAAAAAACGGGAAAAGCATGATAATTAGGGGGTTATTAATCCATATCATTATCCGTAGAGAGCATCTACAAATTCACGAAGAAAACCCGCCATCTTGCGATCCCGTGCTGGGAATGAACGCGGTTTTGCATTGTGGGAAAGCTGTCATTCTTCATCTGGACCACGACCACTATTATACATCACTGATTTCGAAAAGCTGAACATACCTGTACATATTTGTTCCCGCAGATTCTTTTCATCGCAGAGAGGAACAAGAACAAACACAGCATAGAGGCACTGGAAACTATACTTTCCACAGCGAAGGCTGAGATGGCTACGCGAAAGGAGTTTGACGGCTTCCTTAACGTAAGTTTTAACACGTTGCTAAAAACGTCTACAGTTTCAGCAAATTTGTTTCCATTTCCACTCTCCGTAAACTTTACGACAATTTAAGGATTTGCATGGACCTATATCGCTTAAACATACATAGTTAATGGGGTCTGTTTGTTATTATCTGTGATGGCGTTGAGGAGTCATGCATGGGAGGCGCAGTTAGCGAACTGGACTCCGGATCGAGCATTCCGGATTCAAGCCCTCACCTGGGTCACTAGCCTGCGTTGTGTTCTTTGGCAAGACACTTTACTCTCACAGTGCCTCTATCATCCCAGTTGTTTAATTTAATGCTGGGATAAATCCCATCTGGCCAGGGGGAGTAGAAATACATTTTGTCACTTAATTCTTTGGAAACCGGTTCAACTACGGCCTGATGGGCCTCTAGGCCCGAACGCAGACGCAGATTTAAACTAGCACTGAGGCGTCATGTTTGGGTTCTATTGTGAGATGAAACGAGGTAGCCAGGTGAATTTCAATTTTCCGTCCTTTAAACCTTATCAGATAATCCTCATCCCCATATAACCTACTATTACTTATTTTTGGTCTTGCTCTTTCTTCGTAGGAGATGCTAAGTGCGGTTAAAGAGGGATTTTACGCTCAACTTAAGGTTGTGTTCGATAAACTAACAGGGGCAGAAAATAAGCTTCACAGGTCGTCCCACGAAATTAACCAGTCTAAGTCCCTGTCGAAGCCTCAGGCTAAACTTAATCACCCAAACTCTCAAACTGGAGAGACGACAGAAAAGAAGCTGTCAAGAGAAGTACTAAAGGTATGTGGTGTTCATTTCACTGCGATACAACAATTGGGCTTCAGATTAGGTAATACAACACAATGCAAAAGCAACGCAACGTAAGGCAATTTCAATACAATACAATACAGTTTAGACTTGGAAAATTAACGAATAACTTATAACTTCAGTGATCATCAGTAAGGAAAACGTTTTCTCCTTTAACTTCCTTATGATCAAGAAGTATCTGTATCTTTTACAGAAAGGTCAAAAGAAATTGCAAATCCAGGCATAAGTAACGTGCTATTTTTGCTTTTCGTTTGCAACGAACGTACATTACGAAAACGTCCTACTTAATATATACTCAAATCAGTGTTGCTTTGGGAGCAACCTCCAAGGTTTCAAAACTTGCTTGACACAGTATTTCGTTGTTGCCAGTGTCATATTCGCCCTTCAATACTTCAATACTCGAATTTATCAGATCGCACTTTTTTCTATCTCTCCTCCTTCAGAATAATTATGGCTGTCCCACTGTCACTGGCCATCCTACATTGTGCCCGATTCCAGATCAAAGCAAGCCCAAATTTACACTTGGAAAGAGTGATGCAGGACCAGTGAATAGCGTACCATTTACACTTGGAAAGAGTGACGAAGGAACAGTGAATAGCTCGACATTTGCTGCAGCTCCAGATGCATGGACTTGTGAAGTGTGTTACGTCGAAAACAACGTAGGGAACTCGAAATGCATTGTGTGCAGCTCCATCAAGTCCGCTGCTGGATCTGTTGAACCTTTGTCTAAAACAGCAGAGGTCAAACCGATAACTACGACTGCTTCTGTCGTTGAAACGGAACCAGCTGAAGATCAACAAGGAGCTGGGTGTACACTTTATAAAGAATTTTTGTCGACATTTGTTGCAGCTCCAGATGCATGGACTTGTGAAGTGTGTTACGTCGAAAACAACGCAGGGAACTCGAAATGCATTGTGTGCAGCTCCATCAAGTCCGCTGCTGGATCTGTTGAACCTTTGTCTAAAACAGCAGAGGTCAAACCGATAACTACGACTGCTTCTGTCGTTGAAACGGAACCAGCTGAAGATCAACAAGGAGCTGGGTGTACACTTTATAAAGAATTTTTGTCGACATTTGTTGCAGCTCCAGATGCATGGACTTGTGAAGTGTGTTACGTCGAAAACAACGCAGGGAACTCGAAATGCATTGCATGCAGCTCCATCAAGTCTGCTGTTGGATCTGTTGAACAATTGTCTAAAACAGCAGAGGTCAAACCGATAACTACGACTGCTTCTGTCGTTGAAACGGAACCAGCTGAAGATCAACAAGGAGCTGGGTGTACACTTTATAAAGAATTTTTGTCGACATTTGTTGCAGCTCCAGATGCATGGACTTGTGAAGTGTGTTACGTCGAAAACAACGCAGGGAACTCGAAATGCATTGCATGCAGCTCCATCAAGTCTGCTGTTGGATCTGTTGAACAATTGTCTAAAACAGCAGAGGTCAAACCGATAACTACGACTGCTTCTGTCGTTGAAACGGAACCAGCTGAAGATCAACAAGGAGCTGGGTGTACACTTTATAAAGAATTTTTGTCGACATTTGTTGCAGCTCCAGATGCATGGACTTGTGAAGTGTGTTACGTCGAAAACAACGCAGGGAACTCGAAATGCATTGTGTGCAGCTCCATCAAGTCCGCTGCTGGATCTGTTGAACCTTTGTCTAAAACAGCAGAGGTCAAACCGATAACTACGACTGCTTCTGTCGTTGAAACGGAACCAGCTGAAGATCAACAAGGAGCTGGGTGTACACTTTATAAAGAATTTTTGTCGACATTTGTTGCAGCTCCAGATGCATGGACTTGTGAAGTGTGTTACGTCGAAAACAACGCAGGGAACTCGAAATGCATTGTGTGCAGCTCCATCAAGTCCGCTGCTGGATCTGTTGAACCTTTGTCTAAAACAGCAGAGGTCAAACCGATAACTACGACTGCTTCTGTCGTTGAAACGGAACCAGCTGAAGATCAACAAGGAGCTGGGTGTACACTTTATAAAGAATTTTTGTCGACATTTGTTGCAGCTCCAGATGCATGGACTTGTGAAGTGTGTTACGTCGAAAACAACGCAGGGAACTCGAAATGCATTGCATGCAGCTCCATCAAGTCTGCTGTTGGATCTGTTGAACAATTGTCTAAAACAGCAGAGGTCAAACCGATAACTACGACTGCTTCTGTCGTTGAAACGGAACCAGCTGAAGATCAACAAGGAGCTGGGTGTACACTTTATAAAGAATTTTTGTCGACATTTGTTGCAGCTCCAGATGCATGGACTTGTGAAGTGTGTTACGTCGAAAACAACGCAGGGAACTCGAAATGCATTGTGTGCAGCTCCATCAAGTCCGCTGCTGGATCTGTTGAACCTTTGTCTAAAACAGCAGAGGTCAAACCGATAACTACGACTGCTTCTGTCGTTGAAACGGAACCAGCTGAAGATCAACAAGGAGCTGGGTGTACACTTTATAAAGAATTTTTGTCGACATTTGTTGCAGCTCCAGATGCATGGACTTGTGAAGTGTGTTACGTCGAAAACAACGCAGGGAACTCGAAATGCATTGCATGCAGCTCCATCAAGTCTGCTGTTGGATCTGTTGAACAATTGTCTAAAACAGCAGAGGTTACAGATGATCAAAGGAAGACAGCCAAATGCCTGGAATTGCCAAATAACTTATTTGGCTATGAACACTTGTCGCCTGAAACCTGCTCCAGTCAATCAGAGACAGTTGCAAGGTAGGTAATGGTCTGTCAGTGTGAATAATACTAACATATAAATTACGGTGAAGACTGTTCATGACATTTCACAATTTCTGACAAATAAAGTGCATTTTTAAGTGAAATACGGCATGCGTAAGTTTTGGTAAATTTAAGGTCAGGTTATTTTCTCTCGTCAATTTTGTTCCCGTGACTAAGATTTTGTGACACATCAATTACAATTGGAGTAAAGACTCTTTCAGCCACTTATTTAAAAGCCAAAACCAATCATTTATTGGCTCATTTGCATTTTCCATATCTTTCACCTAAGTTTTTGTTTTGTTTTCAATATGGCTGTTTTGGTTTAAGTTTTATAACAGCCATTAGGAAATTAATTTAAATTCTTTTTGTTGTAAATGAGAGAAGACGATTGCCAGCAGAAATACTAGGTTTTAATCACCAAATCTCTGTCTATACAAACATGGCGGCCAACTGAAACCACGAGGCAACCACAAGGATCGCAGGCTCATACAAGAAAGTTGAACATACTACATGTACGACACAATGAATTATAATGTAACGCAAAACTCGCAGTGTTCAAGTCACGCAACACTCGCAGTGTTCTAGTGTCTAGAGGGCCTTTAAGAGGGCCTTTTGCAATGTCATTTACACCACACTTTTATTTTAAAATCACAGCAAACAAGACCAGCCAACAAGAAGTGATGATCCTGAAGAGATATCAACCCTAAGCAAGTCAAACTTTCTGTTTGGTTCTGGTGCAGGTTCTCCGCTGTTTGCAGCTCGGAATGCTGACGATGACCATGTCACAACAGAGGGTAACCATGATCATGACGGTCCTCACTTTGAGCCAATTATTCCACTTCCTGACAAGATTGATGTGAAAACTGGGGAAGAAGACGAAGAAGTCATGTTTTCCCACAGAGCCAAATTGTATCGATTTGTATCAGAGGATAAGCAATGGAAAGAACGAGGAGTCGGGGATATAAAGTTGTTGAGAAATAGACAATCAGGAAAGATGAGAGTTCTGATGCGTCGCGATCAGGTGTTGAAAATTTGTGCAAATCACCAGATAACAACTGACATGAAACTACAGCCCAATGCAGGGTCAGAGAAATCCTGGGTGTGGAGCACTCTGGCAGACTTTTCTGAGCAGGAGTGCAATGCAGAACAACTTGCGGTGAGGTTTAAATCAGAAGACATCGCTAAGCAATTCAAAGAGACGTTTGAAGAATGCCAAGAAATGTTGAAGACACCCAGTTCGTGCCAAGAAATGTTGAAAAACCAGACACCGTTGAATGCAATTCAGGAAGACAAAAGGCAGGAAGAAGTCAAAGAAGATTTTCTCACTAAGTTTAAAGCTGCTGAAGGATCTTGGGAGTGCGACATCTGTATGGTGAGAAACGACAGTGATAAAGTTGAGTGTGTTGCTTGTGGAACTCTAAAACCAGGCGAAGAAGAAGATGAAGATGAAGAAGATGATGATGATGATGATGAAGAAGAAGAAGAAGAAGAAGAAGATAAAGGAGAAGAAGATGACCATGATGGCCCTCACTTTGAGCCAATTATTCCACTTCCTGACAAGATTGATGTAAAAACTGGCGAAGAAGACGAAGAAGTCATGTTTTCCCACAGAGCCAAGTTGTATCGATTTGTACCAGAGTTCAGTTCCTACAGAACCAAATTGTATCGATTTGTATCAGGGGACAAGCAATGGAAAGAACGAGGAGTCGGGGATATAAAGTTGTTGAGAAATAGACAATCAGGAAAGATGAGAGTTCTGATGCGTCGCGATCAGGTGTTGAAAATTTGTGCAAATCATCAGATAACAACTGACATGAAACTACAGCCCAATGCAGGGTCAGAGAAATCCTGGGTGTGGAGCACTCTGGCAGACTTTTCTGAGCAGGAGTGCAATGCAGAAGTACTTGCGGTGAGGTTTAAATCAGAAGACATCGCTAAGCTATTCAAAGAGACGTTTGAAGAATGCCAAAAAATGTTGAAGACACCCAGTTCGTGCCCAGAAATGTTGAAAAACCAGACACCGTTGAATGCAATTCAGGAAGACAAAAGGCAGGAAGAAGTCAAAGAAGATCTTCTCACTAAGTTTAAAGCTGCTGAAGGATCTTGGGAGTGCGACATCTGTATGGTGAGAAACGACAGTGATAAAGTTGAGTGTGTTGCTTGTAGAAGTCCAAAATCAGGCGCAGAACCACGTCAAGACCAACGTCAAGGCCAAACGAAAGTTACGAAACCGTTGTTTTCATTCGGATTGGCTACACCATCTACAGGTTCAGGGTTTACATTTGGATCGGATACACCATCTACTGGTTCAGGGTTTACATTTGGATCGACTTCACGATCTACTGGTTCAGGATCAAGACTTGGATCGGCGGCACCATCTACTGGTTCAAGGTCAAGACTTGGATCGGCTACTCCATCTACTGGTTCAGGGTTAGGACTTGGATCGGCTACTCCATCTACTGGTTTAGGGTCAAGACTTGGATCGGCTGCACCATCTACTGGTTCAGGGCTAAGACTTGGATCGGCTACTCCATCTACTGGTTCAGGGTCAAGACTTGGATCGGCTGCACCATCTACTGGTTCAGGGCTAAGACTTGGATCGGCTGCACCATCTACTGGGTCAGGGTCAAGACTTGGATCGGCTGCACCATCTACTGGTTCAGGGTCAAGACTTGGATCGGCTACACCATCTACTGGTTCAGGGTTTACATTTGGATCGACTACACCATCTACTAGTTCAGGATTAGCATTTGGATCGGTTACACTATCTACCGGTTCAGGGTCAAGACGTGCATCTTCTACACCATCTAATGGTTTAGGGTTTACATTCGGATCGGCTACACCATCAACTGCTCCAGGGTTTACATTTGACTCGACTACAACATCTACTGCTTCAGGGTTTACATTTGGATCGTCTACACCACCTACTGCTTCAGGGTTTACATTCGGATCGGCTGCACCATCTACTGGTTTAGGGTTTACATTCGGATCGGCTACACCATCAACTGCTTCAGGGTTTACATTTGGATCGTCTACAGAATCTACTGGTTCAGGGTTTGCATTTGGATCGGCTACACTAGCTGCTGATACAGAGTTTACATATGGATCGGCTACACCATCTACTGGTCCAGGGTTTACACTTAGATCGGCTGCACCATCTACTGGTCCAGAGTTTACACTTGGATCGGCTACACCATCTACCGGTCCAGGGTTTACACTTGGATCGGCTGCACCATCTACTGGTCCAGAGTTTACACTTGGATCGGCTGCACCATCTACTGGTCCAGAGTTTACACTTGGATCGGCTACACCATCTTCTGGTCCAGAGTTTACACTTGGATCGGCTGCACCATCTACTGGTCCAGAGTTTACACTTGGATCGGCTGCACCATCTACTGGTCCAGGGTTTACATATGGATCGGCTACACCATCTACTGGTCCAGAGTTTACACTTGGATCGGCTACACCATCTACTGGTCCAGAGTTTACACATGGATCGGCTGCACCATCTACTGGTCCAGAGTTTACACTTGGATCGGCTGCACCATCTACCGGTCCAGAGTTTACACTTACTTCAGGCGTATTTGGATCGACTGCACCATCTACAACTTCAGGCGTATTTGGATCGACTGCACCATCTACAACTTCAGGTTTATTTGGATCAGCTGCACCATCTACAACTTCAGGCTTATTTGGATCAGCTGCACCATCTACAACTTCAGGCTTATTTGGATCAGCTGCACCATCTACAACTTCAGGCGTATTTGGATCGACTGCACTATCTACAACTTCAGGTTTATTTGGATCAGCTGCACCATCTACAACTTCAGGCTTATTTGGATCAGCTGCACCATCTACAACTTCAGGCTTATTTGGATCAGCTGCACCATCTACAACTTCAGGCGTATTTGGATCGACTGCACCATCTACAACTTCAGGTTTATTTGGATCAGCTGCACCATCTACAACTTCAGGCTTATTTGGATCAGCTGCACCATCTACAACTTCAGGCTTATTTGGATCAGCTGCACCATCTACAACTTCAGGCGTATTTGGATCGACTGCACCATCTGCAACTTCAGGTTTATTTGGATCAGCTGCACCATCTACAACTTCAGGCGTATTTGGATCGACTGCACCATCTACTACTTCAGGTTTATTTGGATCAGCTGCACCATCTACAACTTCAGGCGTATTTGGATCGACTGCACCATCTACAACTTCAGGTTTATTTGGATCAGCTGCACCATCTACAACTTCAGGCGTATTTGGATCGACTGCACCATCTACTACTTCAGGTTTATTTGGATCAGCTGCACCATCTACAACTTCAGGCGTATTTGGATCGACTGCACCATCTACAACTTCAGGTTTATTTGGATCAGCTGCACCATCTACAACTTCAGGCGTATTTGGATCGACTGCACCATCTACAACTTCAGGTTTATTTGGATCAGCTGCACCATCTACAACTTCAGGCTTATTTGGATCAGCTGCACCATCTACAACTTCAGGCGTATTTGGATTGACTGCACCATCTACAACTTCAGGTTTATTTGGATCAGCTGCACCATCTACAACTTCAGGCGTATTTGGATCGACTGCACCATCTACAACTTCAGGTTTATTTGGATCAGCTGCACCATCTACAACTTCAGGTTTATTTGGATCAGCTGCACCATCTACGTCTTCAGGCGTATTTGGATCGACTGCACCATCTACAACTTCAGGCTTATTTGGATCAGCTGCACCATCTACAACTTCAGGCTTATTTGGATCGGCTGCACCATCTACAACTTCAGGTTTATTTGGATCAGCTGCACCATCTACAACTTCAGGCTTTTGTTCAACTGGTTCAAGCTCTTTATTTGGATCGACTGCACCATGTACTTCTTCAGGCTTATTTGGATCAGCTGCACCGTCTACTACTTCAATGTTATTTGGATCGACTACACCATCTACTGCTTCAGGGTTTACATTTGGATCGACTACACCATCTACTAGTTTAGGGTTTTCATTTGCATCAGCTACAGCATCTGCTGGTTCAGGATTTACATTTGGCTCGATTACACCATCAACCGCTTCAGGGAATTCATTTGGATCGGCTACACAATCTACCGCTTCAGGGTTTACATTTGGATTGGCTGGAACAAGTGAATATGACGGACAACCGCTTTTCGCTTTTGTTTCTTCATCAGATGGATCCTGGGGGTGTGACATATGTATGGTGAGAAACGACAGTGATAAGGTTGAGTGTGCGGCTTGTGGAAATCCAAACATGAAAGCAAAGTGAAGTTGAGAGGTTAGATTACAGATACATGGATCTTTGCTCGACTCGGGATGCGCATCTATCTCGCCAAGACGACGTGCATGATAGGCGTTGGCACGGACTTAAACAACATTTCTGAGATGGTATGATAGTTTAGTATGCAAACGAAGGTCAAGCCTAAGTCTCTTTTTGCTAGGTCCCTGTGAACAGATATAAACGATGCGTTAAGAAATGGTATAGAACTTAACACAAGCAAACCTGGCATGGAGGCCCCAGGAGAGAAGAACAGAAGGACAAGTGATAGAGAAGTGAACTTTACCTTATTAAGTGAAAACAATTTTAGTTATGTTTGGTCGACAGTGCGGTTCAAGTTCTTAGGGGCCTTAAAAGTTCAACAAACGGCTTTAATATCGCATCGCAGGTTTGCCGGGAAGTGCAGGGGGAGGCAATATTATAAATTAGTTCTTGAACTTGCTGGTTTGGTCCACATCGTAAAACATTTTGGTCTCATTTCTTTATCCATTCTGTTACTAGCCGGTTTATCATGTTCCCGAAATTTAACGTAAGCTTTCTGTCTTTAATTGTTCGGCCGTACGGGCTAAAATCCATGCGCGTACGTCATTTCTGAAGATACTTCCACTTTTCTGTGTAAATATCAGTCCAGCGTGAAGTATTCTCAATTGCAACATGAATGACTACTGTAAACACTGTAAATACTGGTAAATATATACTACTAAATACTGGTAAATATATGACTCGCCAGCGTGAAAATTCGTGAGAATTTTCTGCCCATTTTTTTGTCGACTTAGCTTGAGATGAATTTGACCTTTGCGGTAAAGCAAAAGCCTTCCACATAAAGTCATAATGGTGGTGGCAATCCTTCGTAACGAGTAAGATGTCGACTTGGACGTTAAAATTAAATTAAATTAAAAAGTTAAATCAAATTAGACGGCATGAGTTCGCTGGTGACTATGCAGTCCGATTCTGGACGAGCAAACTCTTTGACAGACCGATCATCTGAACCCAGCAGAGGCCCGAACCGCGCCGGCATTTCGCTGTCTCCCCTTTCTTGTCAAGGAAAATGGAACTGGCCTTGACGGCAGCAAAATGAACAACCTCGGAGGATCAAAAACCGGGGGGATGGGGTACTCCCCCCAAAGTGCTTATACGGGTATGTGCCGCCCAATGGTCGTGATTTTGGGCTCCCGATCTAGAACGGGGTATCAATTTTAGATACGATTCCTAAAAAGGGGTATGATATTTCAAACGCACAAAAGTTTCAAGTTATCAGCAACCAAAACGGGGTGCTAAAAATTGACCTGTTTCTAGAACAGGGTATTTTTTTCTAAAACGGGCGGCACATACCCAGCCAAAACATACCTGAGTACCCCTCCCCCCTCCCCCGGGGACCAAAAGACCCTTTAGGCCGCCTCGTGGAACAGTATTGCGCAAGTACTTCCAGTATTTTAATAAGACCTTGTGTATGCAATTTTAATTTATTCGAAAGAGCTTCAAAGCTTGCTTGTGGTTCTGATAACAGTGGATCAATTTGGAGTCGTGGTATTTCCCCTCCCATTCCCCACTCATCAGTATAAAAGAGTTGTGGTCAAATTAGCTGGTAAGCGTGTTCGGTTTTTCGTACATTTCCTTGAGCAAACTCAAAATTTCGAGACCGTGAAGTCGACGTTTGACTTCACGCATGAGGCACTGTTTACACGGACACGGTTTCATTTGTAACCGTATCGCTTTCGATGCGGTTACGCCTTTCGTTTACACGGCGCCGATCGAGACCACTACTGAAACCGGGTCGTTTTGAAAACGCTGTCAAAAGTGGAGCGTTTTCAAAACGATACGGTTTCGTTGGACGTGTAAACGGTCAAAAACGACGAAACCGCATCGATTTGAAAACGGCAACGTATTTTGGCACGAATTGGCTGGCTCACGAAGGGTAAACATGGTGAAACACGCATAGAGAGCAGCGCTTGCTTATACAATCACATTCGAAAACAGTCGGAAAATGGTTTAATAGGTTCCGTGTAAACACTTCGAAACCGTGTCATTTTCGATGCGGTTTCGAGGTCATGAAACCGTGTTGATTGATAACCGTGTCCGTGTACTCTCTCCTCCGCAGAGGTTCTCGATGGGGCGGTCGTTGTAAAAATCCGCTGGGCAAGGTGAGTGCAGGCGCACTCGATATCGAGATCCACTTCGCGGCGAACCTCTGCCAGAAGTTTGTCGTTTTCTCGCACATCCTTATCGTTTTCTGGTACATTGATGAATTTCTAAGCCCTCGCCGACTTTGACAGCTTGAAACTTGGCATAAATCAGCGGAAAGTTTGTTACTTCAAGTAGGGACCGTTATTTCTCCGAAAAGTTTTCATTTTTTCTGAAGAAAAGCAAAAATCTTTGTATCCGAAGTCCCCCCAGAAACTTGTGGGGAGTCGTGTGGGAAGTTTGTTGTTCTATGGAGGTCAAGCGTGAGTTGGGAAAAACTTCAAATAGCTTGACTTCCCACTCGAGGAGATATCTGTTGATGGTAAATATACTTCTTGTATTTCTTGTATTTCGTGCCTTTCGTGTTTATTAAATTTCCGACATGTTGCAGTTCGCTTTAAATATTTAGCAGTTTAATGTCTTTGATCGTTTGATCGAGTAACACAACAACGACAAAGCAAGCATTATTTCGTACAGAAAAATGCGAGTGAGATGAGTGTGTGCATAGTTTCTACACAAGTTTAAGGAGCTGTTTACGAAGAAACAGAATTTAAGCTTATATTACGATTGGTTTAATTAGTTCGTACGGCAAAGAATTGATGTTGAAACTTCGCAATCGAATGCCCACCTGAGAGTCTGTTTATACGTATCTGAATTTAACATTCTTCAAAACAAACCTACTTGTTCTCTTCTCTTTCAGGAAAGAATAAATCCGTTTATAGAAGTTTCAGCTGCCAGAAGTTTCCAAATCGAATCCTTTGCTTGATGAATTTGTTGTTCGCCACACAACAAAACAGATTTAATAAAACTACAATCTTTGTGCAAAATAAAACTTTTCCACATTTCCACGCCGGCATCTGAATGCGTTCTTGTTGACTCTGTTTGTCGCGTAATTAACTTCAGAACCGATTCTAGACATGATATTAGCAGTCAATTTACTGACATATGGTAGTAACATATACAGCACCCCCGGTGAGGAACACTAATACAAAGGTTACCACCCCCGGATGGCGGCCATATTGGGTGTGACATCTGGCAGAGGCTCCCGCGACCGCAAAAATTTTTTTGGGATCACTTTCTTGGGGAGCTTGGAAACCAGGCTTGATTTGGTAGCCGAGCCTTCTCCTCACAATGTGCAAAATTTTCATAGAATATCCACTGAAACTTCTTGAGAGTATCAGATGTTTGTTTAGAAATGTCAAGCGATTCAAAAAATTATTTTGGTTTTCTAGTTGACGAAATATCCGAACTTCGGTATACCATAAAATCGCTATGTTCTCGACACTTAGAAAAATTTTGGCTCAGCCCGGAAGTGAGCAATATTGAAACAGAAAACCTCACAAATGAATGAATGGATGAATATCTCTATTTACTTTAATAACCCAATAAGAATATTCGATGTTTGTTTAGAAATGCAAAGCGATTCTTAAAATTATTTTGGTTTCTAAGTGGACGAATTTTTCGAGCTTGTGCATACCATAAAATCGCTAACGATACCCGCTCATCTTTATTTCGATGTGCTACACAAACAAGACGGATCGAAATCCGCCAATCACAGCCCACTAGTATGACCTTTAATAAAAGAAAAGTACAATAAAAATTCAAATAACTTTTTCTCAATAAACAAGACTAGAGTTCCAAGATATTCGTGCACTCCTGTAGAAACTAAGTAGGGAGAACCTTAAAGAAATTTGATCCTTTCTCTACTGATAAATATAATGGAAAACACTCTTGACAAATGTGTAATATTGTAACAATAAAAAGAAATCCATGACCATTATATATAATTATGAGTAATCCAACCTTTCAAAACCAATTCTTTTTGAGTGTTGTTTAATTCCAAGGACCTGAAAAAAAAATCAGCAACAGTAATTACTGATATAGCTCAAACAGGATGCTAGTTACAAAGATATATTAAACTCCGTTTCTCAAGTATATATGTAGACAGAGTACCTTCGAAACAACATGGGGTTTTAGGGGTTTCAAAATGTTTTAAAGTAGACGTCAGCAACTGGAAGAGTGACAATGTGTCAAGAGATGATTGCTATGACCAGAGTAACTGATGACATATAATCAAGTAGCCGGCGGAACTCAGGAATTGCAATATTTTTTTTTTTTTTTAAATAGTTTATTGCAGACAAAACAAAAACAAAAAAGGAAAAGAAAAAGACGGCTACATACAATGTTGTTACTCACAGAACTGAACTTAAAAAACAATACAGATAATATAAAATAATTATAGTTACGATACTCGTTAACAATGCTTATATATAATGCTTGCTTAGTTTGATGATAAAGAAGCTATACATACATTTAAGACGAAAAGTAGCAAAAAGGAAAAAAAAAAGTAAATAAATGAGTTCAAGGCGACTACAAAGACTGATTGCACTAAAAAGAAAGCGAGAAAAAAAAAGAAAAGAATATAAAGTGCCTTACAGAATTTCAGCTGAATAGAGATTTTAGATTTGAATTTGAGATTTTGAATTACTTTTTTCGATTAAAAGTTTATCTTTTAGAAAGGTTAGGAAGGTTTCGAAGTAGAAGTGTTGTTCGTCTCTTGAGGCAGTGTAGATATAATATTTAGCAGTGAGTAAACAGAGGTTTAAACCAAGTCGTAAAGGAAAGTTAATTGTAAAACCATAGATAATGTTTTTCTTGTGTAGCTCAATGGAATCATCATTTTTGACGTTCCACCACGTAACAAAAGTATTCCAGAAAGTCTGTACATTCGGACAAGAGACAAAAAGATGTTTTAGGGTTTGTGTTTGCGCGCATAGGTGGCATTTATCATGATCCTTGATTTTATCTCTGTAAAGGGTTGAATTGGTTGGTAAAATATGGTGAATGATTTTGAATTGGAAGATAGAAAGTCGAGTGTCTTTAGTTACTTTAAAAGGAATGTTGTAGATAGCGCATATTGTGTCATCGCCCAGACCCAATTGCTTCATTCTTCTTTCTGCGGTCGGGGTTTCAAACTTTTTGTTTATAAGAATGTTAGTAGCCACTTTGCATGACAATTTATCGATGTCTATTTTCTGGTTATGGTGTGAAGCGCACTGCTCCTCGTTAGTGGAACCTTTTAGTAAGCGGATCCAGCTGGGGGTATGGTATTACATAAGCCATAGTACTTGAGAAATGTTGTTTTGATTTGGAATTTAGTGTAGAATTCATTAAATGTCAAGAAGTTGTTTCCACAGAAGATATCTTTGATTCGGACGACCTCCGATTCGCGCCATTTTCTATAGTACACAGAGAAGCCTTCAATTTTGATAAAAGAGTTGTTCCATATGATTTCATTAAGTATTTGTTCTTTGGTTTTTGGAGTATGTTGGTTAATAGTCTGCCAGATGTAAAGGACGTCCTTATAAAAGGTGATAGGAATATCTATTTTAAGAGATTTTAAGTTATACAGTCGAAGCTCTCTTAACGGACACTTTCGTAAGCGGACAGCTCTACTTACGGCCACCTTGTTTGAAATCCCGTTTTACGCTCCCATACAAACTCTGTATTTTTACATTCTCGTAAACGGACATTCCCGTAAGCGGCCGCGGACACTTTCTGAGATCACGACTTAGACTTTTTCTTTGTTTTTAAGCTCCCGTAAGCGGACATCCCAAAGAAAATCCTTTTAACAACCTTTGTATCTTGTTTTTATCAATCAACTTCACATCGCCGTTCGTCACAATGATTTAACAGTAACTGCAGTACCATATTTTAGTGTTTGTTTTGTCGTCATCCACGTCCGTCCAGTTATTGTTAGCTGGGCAAGCTCCCATAAGCGGCCATATATCCCCTACACCTTTAGTGGCCGCTTACGAGAACCATTCTTGTAAGCGGCCAGCTCCAGTTACGGACACTTTTTTCACGTCCCGAGGGTGTCCGCTTACGAGAGCTTCGACTGTAGTTGCATTCAAATAGAAAAGGTCCTCCTAAGTGCTTAATGAACGATAACGGTATGTGACTCCAGCATGCGTTATTTTTGCTTTCATGTAATCTTCGTATCCAGGAGACTTTCAATGCTTTGTTTATGGTATCAAAGTCCGGTAAATCTAAACCACCTTTTGACTTTGGTCCAATCATTGTCGTGTACTTGATTTTAGCAGGTTTACTGTTCCAAACAAAATCGGAAATGGTTTGCTTTACTAAGGCTGGGAAGTTTGGCGGAAAAGACAGCATTGATGTGTTCTAGATGAGTTTGGATAGTCCGAGGGTTTTGAGGATAGTTATTCGGCCATACAAGGTGAGGTTTCTTGGAAGCCATATGTTGAGTATGCTTTTCATTGAACCTAATTTTTGTTCAAAGTTTTTCTTGTAAGAGACTTCCTCGTTGTGGGTAAAGTCAATTCCAAGGGAATTTATCGGTTTTGAAGGCCAAGCAATATCTAAGGGAGCTTCAGAGTTATGTCTGAGAGCACCTAGCCACATTCCTTCGGGTTTAGTTTTTTTTACCTCTAGTCCTGAAGAACACTGAAAGGCGTTCAGTATCTCGAACAGCTTTTCAGCTGAAGTTATGTCAGAAACGAAGGCAGTCGTGTCATCAGCATATTGCGAAATTTTAATTCCTTGTCATAAATTTTTATGCCTTTGATGTATTGATTATTTCTGATAGCATTGCCTAAGATTTCAGCGCAGAGGACAAAGAGGATACCAGATAGCAGGCATCCCTGTCTTACGCCTCTTTGAAGATGGAAAAATTCCGACGCGTAGCCGTTATTGATGACACAACTGGAGATATCGGTGTAGAAGGTTTTAACCCACTTCTGAATGTTAGGTCCAAAGTTAAACGACCGCAAGGTTTTGTTTAAGAAATTCCAATCGAGCGAGTCAAAGACTTTTTTGAAATCGATGAAAATAGCGAGGCCGGGAATGTTTTCAAGGGATGTTACTTTCATTATATCTTGTATGAATCTGATGTTTTGTCCGATATATCGGCCTTGAATATACCCGGTTTGATCATCATTTATGATTTTTGGGAGAACTTTAGATAGTCTGCTAGCTATGACTTTGGTTGCTATTTTATAATCAATATTGAGAAGGGATATCGGTCTCCAATTTTCTAAGTAGAGTCTGTTTTTTCGTTTCTTTGGCACTACTTTAATAATGTCTTGTTTCTGGGTTATATTTAGCTTTCCGTGCATGAAAGCATAATCGAAACTTGCAACCATTTCATCTCCTAATAGAGGCCAGAAGTGTAAATAAAATTCTACCGAAAGGCCGTCGCCTCCTGGGCATTTGTTCTTTGCGCACTCTTTTAGAGTTTTAAAGCATTCTTCTTTCGTTAGGGGTTTTTCAAGATCGATTTTAGCGTCACTTAGACGAATAAGATTTGGATCATCGAAGAAAGTCTTATCATTCGAATTATCGGTTGGTACGGCGGTGTAAAGGTCCTTATAGAAATGCTTTTGGCATTTTAAGATTTCATCGGCTTCTGTTATTTCTTGATCATTATGTGTTTTAAGTTTTGCAATAAAGGAATTGGAGTGTTGCCTTTTTTCTAAATTGAGGAAATATTTCGTATTTTTTTCGCTATGCTCATGCCATCGAATTCTGCTTCTGATAATAGCACCATTAGTTCTATACTTGGCAATTTTGTTTAATTCTGATCGAAGTCGATAAAGTTCTGTGATATTTTCTTTCGATCTGTTGGTTTCTAAGATTTTCATTAAACGCTCGATACGACTCGAGAGCTCTTTTTCAATGTTTCTGCGTTCTCTGTTTTTTCTTTTAGAGTACTGAACGCAGAAACCCCTTATTTCCATTTTTATCATGTCTCAAGCAAGGCCTTTGTCAGAAAGATAACTATACTTGTCTTTGAATTGAGGAATTTTGTCTGAAAGTTGTTCAATGAAGTTGTTGTCTTTTAGAAGAGAATTGTTAATTTTCCAGAAACCTGGACCTCTTCGAACATAATCTTGGGACTGGATTGTCAGGATGATAGGGGAGTGATCTGTTAAAGTGGAGGATTTGCAATATACCATTGCTAGTTTTAAGGCTCGTGTGTATACTGAGAAAATACAAGTGACAAGTGGGATATTTCATAGTAAACTACGAGAAAGTGTTGTGTAACTATTTTATACCATGCCATAGAAAATATGCTTACTAAATTTCGTCAAGAATAAGATTGCAGCGCATGATGAGAAGGTTGAGTTGAAATTCTGATTCACTGTATTTTCTATGGCATGGTATAAAAGTAAATATATACCTTCTATATGAGGCAACAGCCTTTTCCAACTGTCCCATTCCTTCATATAACTGCCCCATAAGACAATGACCTCTGAAATAATAGGTAAAATAATGTTTATAAATTCATTCCAATATATAGTCAAATGTAGGGAATAAAGAAAAATATTGACAAGGTGATAATTTTTGATGTACACTAAATGCACAGCAATCAAAAGAAGAATTACTATTCTGAGATTCAGACTGGAAGGGTGTACATGCAGGTTAATTTACTTGACAACATACCCAAAATACAAATAATATTAACTGACAGCCGATTTTTTGTCAACCATTCTCACTTACCTAAAATCCCCTTCACTTTCACTGATGTAAGCTTCCAGGTATCTGTTGGGCAAAGTAAATGATATCTTAGAAGAATTATCTTAGTTACAGATCATAGAAAAACATGCTTTGCATGCACCTTTTATGTGAACGCATACATGTACCTTGTCTGCCCCAGTGAAAAGTTAGCAACAAGCATCTCAAAGAGAAAACGAGATTCAACACACACACAACAAAATTCAATCACCAATTATTGTGTAAAGGGAATCATGAGCGTTTTTCGTTAATTAGCTTCTGTCAAAATTTGTCGAGTCAGAAAACAGGAAGTATCAACGGCACAAAGACAACCATGATAACTAACCGTTTAGCGCTCTCATTGTCCGATGCTTCCTTGTAAAGTCTTGCAAAGGCAAATCCCTTCAGGTTTCGCTGTAAGATACGTAAAGGAAATTGTAAATCTTTCAAAATCGAGCCGAGAGGCAAAATGCACGAAAATGAATGAGCACACCTCGTGCGCGTTGGCGCAGTTCCGTTCCACTTGTACCACGTATTTATCGACCTCGTCCTTTGTCCAAACCATGTTTCAAGATTCTGAAAACGTAGAACTCAGTGCAAAAGGGTCAACGTCAAATTAGCTAGCAAGCCTGTTCGATTTTTCGTACATTTCCTTGCACAAATCGCAACAAAATCTCAAAATTTCGAGACCGCGAAGTCGGCGTTTGACTTCGCGCATGAGTTTCAAACATTCTCCGCTGGGCAGTCTGGTGAGCGATTGTGTGCGTGACAGATTGTCGCGACAGTGCGTGACGGTTTCGATTGACGGGGAGGCGCGTGGTGCGGTGGGATTTGTTTGTAAGATAGTTTAGTAATCGCAGGTATCGTGTTGACGAGGCATTCTATCTTCGAAGTTGAGGTCTTGAGGTAATGAATTTTTGCGGTACCATTTTTTCCTTTTCTTTTTTTTTTTTTTGGGGGGGGGGGGGGTAGGGGTGTCGACGCGACGGTCCTTTCAAAAAGATCACGCATCTGTCACAAAACCTAAACTTCCTGTTTTTCTCGGAACTCCATCTTCGTCTTCCACGAATTTAGTACTTTTTTGCATAAGACAATGAGCACTATAGCTGAAATGCAAATAAGCATGTAGGCGTTTTTCTGCAAGTAATGATGTTACTTCAAATCAAGTTTCTGTTTCGAGCTGCTCGCGTGTCTGAGAGGTAATGGCTGCACGGGAAGGAGTTACGATCAGCGACAACACGAAAGCGGTTTGATATACCAGCCATTAATAAATACATGTATGTACTATTCCTTCATTTTGTTTATAAGTACAGTATGTGGTCCTTGGTCCGCGACTTTTTCGAATATGATTTAATATTTCCTCGACAACTAAACTTCGGCAAAAAATGAATGTTTCCAATGATTCTTTGACTATTCTTCTTTGGTATGTTAAATTTTTAGCTTTTTTACTGTCAGTTACGATGCGAAATTCACGCTTGTCAACAGACAGGTAAATTTGCCTTTCTTGAAATTTCAACTTTTCGCGGGTCCGTGAACTACATGGTCGCGTTTACTAAGCTAGTGCATAGATAAAACGCAACGAGATAACGTGTTTTTTTAGAGAACAGGTTAATAGATGAATAGATTTCAGAATCTGCGAAGAAATTTGCTGCAGAGTTGCAAATTTTAGGTTTAGCGACTAATGAAAGTTATAAACAATTTTCGCATATGGGTCCTTGGTCCGTGACCTTTGACTGTGAATTAAAAAAATGTTCTAAAACAACGATCATTCAGAAAAATATTAAGTACTGGGTGCACACATTGTTGCTACGGCATTTATCCTCGCTTCAAATGTTTCAAAATTAAATTGGAGAGTTATAAAGAGAAGAAATTAAGACGCGGGTTTCGTTGGAGACTTCGGTCTGAAAGAAATCTGAAGAATATACTGGTTGTTTTATACTCGCACCTAACAACGACTTCCAGCAAGACTGAAGCTTAAAAATGTCAAAAATAGTAAAGAATAGATTAAATATTGCTAAAACATTGCAACTTTTTTGAAAATTATTGCGATTTACAGTAATTTTCACTTTGTTTACGTGACTCGCGGATAAAGGACCAAATGTGCGGACCAAGGACCTGCGAGCACGGTCACTATTTTTTTAATTACACGAAAAATATTTTAGTTCAGGCATTGCCACTTTGCAATTATAAAGAGAGACATAAAATCTATCTTCAAGAAAAATTTCAGCTCATCGGGCTTTGATTCAGGTAAGATATTCAAGTTTATAACTTTTACTCGCGGACCAAGGGCCACATACTGTAGTCGATCGATTTTATATCAAGTTTTCAGACTTTTTTGTGTGCTTTAAACTTACTCAAGCTGCTGTCTAACTTTGTTACTTTCACTTTACAAAAATGTTTACAGTTCATGTACTGTCGAACTTGGCTGTACAGTTTACATGAAAGACTGCTATAAGACTGATATAAACATAGCTGGGGTCTGATCAAAATATTCCATATACTGAACAGTTTGTAAACCAAGAGACTTTTCAAACATCGGAGGAATTTCTGCTAGTAATTTCAGTTATTTCTGGTCGGTAATACTCAATGTTGTATTTGTTCTCTGCGGTACGGTATACGAGTAAGGGTGGTAAAGGGGGGTATTCAACAGCCCGAAACTACTAACCTCGAGGTTAAGCTTCGGACGAAAAGCAGTCAGTCATAACAACTTGTGGGGTTGTTTGAAGTCAAGCATCCTGAAAATTACACATGCCTCAGAATCTCGTAACAAAATATCATAAAAAATAAGCTGTCTATTGCAAAATTGATTAAACAAAACATCCCTAGTAAAGCATTTATTGCATTTTATTAGTGATGATCAAGGTTGGTCGATAGATTAGATGTAAGTTAAATAGCCCATCCTGCTGCGGAAGTTTCTGTCAGATTCACAAAAAAGCTATTTACAGACGGCTTTTTCCGCGAATTCACGTCTATTTATGGACTTGTGACACCAAACCTTCTTCTTCATTCTTGAAAACGGAGCTTTTCAAAAAACACTCTCCAAAGTGGAGAAATTTGAAAACGCACTAGTGTGGACGGCGAAAACAGAGCTTTTTGAAAACGCTGACGTCAAATAGTCATGTTCAACGCTGCGTGCGATGAAGCGTATCGTTTTCACGGATAAATACTGTGATTAATGTGGAAGTAAAACATTTTATACGGCGTTTTCAAATTTATCCGTTTTCAAATTTATCCGGATTAATGTGGACAGGGCCTTAATTTTCATTTTGTACAATTTAAGGTTTCATTGATGTTTTTAGAATAGGTTAAGTTGATTTTGCGTGATGCTAATAACGGGTAGGAGGGTAACTGACACTTTTACGGCCGTCGCATAATCGCATTCCTCGACTGTTTTCTGCTATAAAATACCTTGAATTCCTTGCTTATGTTCTTTACAGCAGTAACAAGTGACGTTTGGTAGATCTAAATATGGATGGAGAGCATGACAGCTTCGAGGACTCCCTTTCCGCCAGAGAAAGGGCTCTTCAGGAAAAGATTGTCCGGTTGGAGAAGAAATTGGAAGGCAGCCAGTCTCAGATAGGTAATACACATAACCGAGCAGATACATGATGGTGAAGGTACAAACATCCAGTTGTAAATGAACGAGATAGAACGTCGAGCCTATATAAAGTCTATAAACTTGGAATCAAGTTACAAAATCTCGAAAATGTTGCAAACCAATAATGATAATCAGGTTTCAAAATATACCGTTTTTGCTGCAGATCTTATTGATTATCAACGACAGCAACTAGAAGAAAGAGCGATAAGCATGGAGTCGACTTTGGCGAAAACAAAGAGAAAGCTTTTGGAAGCCAAAACACAGGTAACTTAGATATGATCCAAAACTATAGTTTGTCTTTCTTTCTTTCTTTCTTTCTTTCTTTCTTTCTTTCTTTCTTTCTTTCTTTCTTTCTTTCTTTCTTTCTTTCTTTCTTTCTTTCTTACTGTATTGATTTCTAATTAGGAATCTGATGTTGTATTTTACCTGCAAAAGAGTTTTAATAAATTAACTGGTATTATTATTATTATTATTATTATTATTATTATTATTATTATTATTATTATCATTATTACAAGTGAAACCGGTAAAAGTATACCCTGCAAAGCTTCGTTGCCGTGTGATAAAACGTCAAGTTTCTATAGCCCTCGGCCTAGTCTTCCGACTTTGTCTCTCATGTGCATTGCCCCCTTAAACTTTTAGTTGAAGATGGCACCTGGTAATGTTTAAATGTCCCGCACAAACAGAACCTCAAATATGCAAAGCAAGCATAAACGCTTATTTAGAAATTGTCACGTGATCGATAACCTCATTACCCTAGTTGTGACATGGGAAGATATTTCATGGCAAATGTTATCTTGTGGTAGTCTGCCAAAGTTATTAAGCTTTTTTAAAAATGCCTCAAAGGATTCTGGGAAAAATTGAAGATAATTATAATTTACTTTTATAATTATTAGTATTAGTATTGGTATTATAGTTAATTTTTAGAACCTTTTTATCCACATGTTACCTTTTTTAAAATATTATGTGAAATAAAGTTGTTGTTATTATTATAAATGAATAAATAAAAATTATTATTATTATTATTATTATTATATTATTATTATTATTATTATTATTATTATTATTATTCCCACATGGGTTGGTATAGGTGATTGTTAAAGAGATAGCTGAGAAGGATTTGGCAGAGAAATTAAAGTCTATGACTCAACAAGCGGAGGAGTACGAGGTACTGGTATCTCTTTCAAACACTTTCGGCTTATTGTTTCCATTGATGTCTCTGTGAGCACTAAATGTTACTGTAAAGTCAAAAACCTAGTTGGGTATTAGTTTTCTGAAACCGAGGAATACTTGACTGGCGTAGAATGGAATTCCTTATGAAAAGCTTTGTTTGCATTATCCGACCAAACAGTAAGATGTCGACAGTAAAACACGTATCTCGATATTGTGCTTTACTTGTGGAGTACCATCAGCTGCAGTGCCAATGCTTGCCAGTTCATCTTGAAGGAACATCTGACAGGTCCCTCCTGACTCGGATCCTGACCTTTCCATGCCCTCATTCTTTCTCCCTACCCTTTTCCTTGCTTTCCAACCCCCGTAGAGCGTTTAAAATTGTTACGCGAACTAATCAGAACAATCCCTAAAAAAAAAGCTCTGACAACAAGCACCAGACCGAGAAAAGTTTTGCATCTTATTGGTAAAAAAGGACGAGTTTTCTTTCGATTAAACATATTCTTTTGCTCTACTCGATCCATATTGTACAAATGAACCATGATTGTTAGAAATAACTATTTTCGAAAGCCATTAGAAATTAGCGTATACTTGAACAATTATTGCTTTTTTTCCAGAGTCTTTTCGTTGAAGAGAGGAGCAAGAACAAATACAGCATAGAAACACTGGAAACAATGATGTCTACACTAAAGGCTGAGATGGCTACACGAAAAAACGTAAATTTTAGCAAATTCAGTTCCTAGCCGTGTCGACAGTTTTAGTGAACTTGTTTTCATGACTCCTTTCGTTTTCACTCTCTTTAAATGTTTCTTTTTTTTTTCCTGACTTATTTCTACAACTGCTATAAAACTGTAACTGGCTACCCAAGCGTGCAAGATGGGGCTATCTTGCCCGCTGTGTCCCGCACACAAAAAAAGTGGTATTCTTTATGCCACATAATAAGTCCTTTCCTGACTAAGCCAGAAGTCCATAATCCTTTATGTACTTCTAACTAAGCTTAGAGTGTGGACCTCGCAAAAATGAACCCGCAAAAAAAGAACTTGGCCAATATCCAGCTCTTGGTCCCGCTCCTGGTCAATAACCCCGCATATGTATTGTCTTGAAAAATAAAGAAGCCATATGCGTTACAATTTGAGTTTCTCGTCTTTCGACCTTATGATCCATGTGTCCCACCAAGTATTTCACAATTTGTGTTGATTCTTCTTCAATTGTAGGAAATGCTTAATGAGGTGAAAGAAGGATTCTACGCTCAACTTAAGGTTGTGTTTAATATGCTAACAGGGACGGAAAGTAAGCTACTCACCGAAATTAGCTCCTCACAAACAGTTGGATTTAGTTCCAAAGGACCCCTGAATAGAAGAGGGAACAGCTCCCCACAAACATCTGGGGTGAGTTCCAAAGGATCGCTGAATACAAGCGTAAGCAGCTCGACAAAAATATTTGGAGTGAGTGCAACACGCGCACTGAATACAAGCTTGAGTACCTTCCCACAATCATTTGGACTGAGTGCAGCAGGACCACTGAATACAAGCTTGAGTACCTTCCCACAATCATTTGGAGTGAGTACAACAGGACCACGGAATACAAGCTTGAGTACCTCCCCACAATCATTTGGACTGAGTACAGCAGGACCACTGAATACAAGCTTGAGTACCTTCCCACAATCATTTGGACTGAGTACAGCAGGACCACTGAATACAAGCTTGAGTACCTTCCCACAATCATTTGGACTGAGTACAGCAGGACCACTGAATACAAGCTTGAGTACCTTCCCACAATCATTTGGAGTGAGTACAACAGGACCACTGAATACAAGCTTGAGTACCTCCCCACAATCATTTGGAGTGAGTGCAACAGGACCACTGAATACAAGCTTGAGTACCTTCCCACAATCATTTGGACTGAGTGCAGCAGGACCACTGAATACAAGCTTGAGTACCTCCCCACAATCATTTGGACTGAGTGCAGCAGGACCACTGAATACAAGCTTGAGTACCTCCCCACAATCATTTGGACTGAGTGCAGCAGGACCACTGAATACAAGCTTGAGTACCTCCCCACAATCATTTGGAGTGAGTGCAACAGGACCACTGAATACAAGCTTGAGTACCTCCCCACAATCATTTGGACTGAGTGCAGCAGGACCACTGAATACAAGCTTGAGTACCTTCCCACAATCATTTGGAGTGAGTACAACAGGACCACGGAATACAAGCTTGAGTACCTCCCCACAATCATTTGGACTGAGTACAGCAGGACCACTGAATACAAGCTTGAGTACCTTCCCACAATCATTTGGAGTGAGTACAGCAGGACCACTGAATACAAGCTTGAGTACCTTCCCACAATCATTTGGACTGAGTACAGCAGGACCACTGAATACAAGCTTGAGTACCTTCCCACAATCATTTGGAGTGAGTACAACAGGACCACTGAATACAAGCTTGAGTACCTCCCCACAATCATTTGGAGTGAGTGCAACAGGACCACTGAATACAAGCTTGAGTACCTCCCCACAATCATTTGGAGTGAGTACAACAGGACCACGGAATACAAGCTTGAGTACCTCCCCACAATCATTTGGAGTGAGTACAACAGGACCACTGAATACAAGCTTGAGTACCTCCCCACAATCATTTGGAGTGAGTACAGCAGGACCACTGAATACAAGCTTGAGTACCTCCCCACAATCATTTGGAGTGAGTACAACAGGACCACTGAATACAAGCTTGAGTACCTTCCCACAATCATTTGGAGTGAGTGCAACAGGACCACTGAATACAAGCTTGAGTACCTCCCCACAATCATTTGGAGTGAGTACAACAGGACCACGGAATACAAGCTTGAGTACCTTCCCACAATCATTTGGAGTGAGTACAACAGGACCACTGAATACAAGCTTGAGTACCTCCCCACAATCATTTGGAGTGAGTACAACAGGACCACGGAATACAAGCTTGAGTACCTCCCCACAATCATTTGGAGTGAGTACAACAGGACCACTGAATACAAGCTTGAGTACCTCCCCACAATCATTTGGAGTGAGTACAACAGGACCACTGAATACAAGCTTGAGTACCTCCCCACAATCATTTGGAGTGAGTGCAACAGGACCACTGAATACAAGCTTGAGTACCTCCCCACAATCATTTGGAGTGAGTACAACAGGACCACTGAATACAAGCTTGAGTACCTTCCCACAATCATTTGGAGTGAGTGCAACAGGACCACTGAATACAAGCTTGAGTACCTCCGCACAATCATTTGGAGTGAGTGCAACAGGACCACTGAATACAAGCTTGAGTACCTCCCCACAATCATTTGGAGTGAGTGCAACAGGACCACTGAATACAAGCTTGAGTACCTCCCCACAATCATTTGGAGTGAGTACAACAGGACCACTGAATACAAGCTTGAGTACCTCCCCACAATCATTTGGAGTGAGTACAGCAGGACCACTGAATACAAGCTTGAGTACCTTCCCACAATCATTTGGAGTGAGTACAACAGGACCACTGAATACAAGCTTGAGTACCTCCCCACAATCATTTGGAGTGAGTACAACAGGACCACTGAATACAAGCTTGAGTACCTCCCCACAATCATTTGGAGTGAGTACAACAGGACCACTGAATACAAGCTTGAGTACCTCCCCACAATCATTTGGAGTGAGTACAACAGGACCACTGAATACAAGCTTGAGTACCTTCCCACAATCATTTGGAGTGAGTACAACAGGACCACTGAATACAAGCTTGAGTACCTCCCCACAATCATTTGGAGTGAGTACAGCAGGACCACTGAATACAAGCTTGAGTACCTCTCCACAATCATTTGGAGTGAGTGCAACACGCGCACTGAATACAAGCTTGAGTACCTCCCCACAATCATTTGGAGTGAGTGCAATAGGACCACTGAATACAAGCTTGAGTACCTCCCCACAATCATTTGGAGTGAGTACAACAGGACCACTGAATACAAGCTTGAGTACCTCCCCACAATCATTTGGAGTGAGTACAACAGCACCCCTGAATACAAGCGTGAGTAGCTCGCCCCAAAAATTTGGAGTGAGTTTAACAGGACCCCTGTATACAAGCGTGAGTAACTCACCACAAAAATTTGGAGTAAGTTCAACAGGACCACTAAATAGAAGGGTGAGTAGCTCGCCATTTTTATCTGGAGGGAGTGCGATAGGACCGTTGGACACAAGCACCAGTACCTCTTCACAAACATTAGGATTGAGTTCCAAAGGAGTGCTGAGTACAAGCGTGAGTAGCTCAACATTTTCATTTGGAAGGAGTGCGATAGGACCGTTGGACACAAGCACCAGTACCTCTTCACAAACATTAGGATTGAGTTCCAAAGGAGCACTGAGTACAAGCGTGAGCAGCTCGACATTTTCATTTGGAAGGAGTGCGATAGGACCGTTGGACACAAGCACCAGTACCTCTTCACAAACATTAGGATTGAGTTCCAAAGGAGCACTGAGTACAAGCGTGAGTAGCTCAACATTTTCATTTGGAAGGAGTGCGATAGGACCGTTGGACACAAGCACCAGTACCTCTTCACAAACATTAGGATTGAGTTCCAAAGGAGCACTGAGTACAAGCGTGAGTAGCTCGACATTTTCATTTGGAGGAAGTGCCATAGGATCGCTGGAAACAAGCACCAGTACCTCCTCACAAACATTAGCATTGAGTTCCAAAGGAGCACTGAGTACAAGCGTGAGTAGCTCAACATTTTCATTTGGAAGGAGTGCCATAGGACCGTTGGAAACAAGCACCAGTACCTCTTCACAAACATTAGGATTGAGTTCCAAAGGAGCGCTGAGTACAAGCGTGAGTAGCTCAACATTTTCATTTGGAAGGAGTGCGATAGGACCGCTGGAAACAAGCACCAGTACCTCCTCACAAACATTAGGATTGAGTTCCAAAGGAGCACTGAGTACAAGCGTGAGTAGCTCAACATTTTCATTTGGAAGGAGTGCCATAGGACCGCTGGAAACAAGCACCAGTACCTCCTCACAAACATTAGGATTGAGTTCCAAAGGAGCACTGAGTACAAGCGTGAGTAGCTCGACATTTTCATTTGGAGGGAGTGCCATAGGATCGCTGGAAACAAGCACCAGTACCTCCTCACAAACATTAGCATTGAGTTCCAAAGGAGCGCTGAGTACAAGTGTGAGTAGCTCGACATTTTCATTTGGAGGGAGTGCCATAGGATCGCTGGAAACAAGCACCAGTACCTCCTCACAAACATTAGCATTGAGTTCCAAAGGAGCGCTGAGTACAAGCGTGAGTAGCTCGACATTTTCATTTGGAGGGAGTGCCATAGGATCGCTGGAAACAAGCACCAGTACCTCCTCACAAACATTAGCATTGAGTTCCAAAGGAGCGCTGAGTACAAGCGTGAGTAGCTCGACATTTTCATTTGGAGGGAGTGCCATAGGACCACTGGATACAAGCACCAGTACCTCCTCACAAACATTAGGATTGAGTTCCAAAGGAGTGCTGAGTACAAGCGTGAGTAGCTCGCCATTTTCATTTGGAGGAAGTGCCATAGGACCGCTGGATACAAGCACCAGTACCTCCTCACAAACATTAGCATTGAGTTCCAAAGGGACGCTGAGTACAAGCGTGAGTAGCTCGCCATTTTCATTTGGAGGAAGTGCCATAGGACCACTGGATACAAGCACCAGTACCTCCTCACAAACATTAGGATTGAGTTCCAAAGGAGTGCTGAGTACAAGCGTGAGTAGCTCGCCATTTTCATTTGGAGGAAGTGCCATAGGACCGCTGGATACAAGCACCAGTACCTCCTCACAAACATTAGCATTGAGTTCCAAAGGAGTGCTGAGTACAAGCGTGAGTAGCTCGCCATTTTCATTTGGAGGAAGTGCCATAGGACCACTGGATACAAGCACCAGTACCTCCTCACAAACATTAGGATTGAGTTCCAAAGGAGTGCTGAGTACAAGCGTGAGTAGCTCTCCATATTCATTTGGAGGGAGTGCCATAGGATCGCTGGATACAAGCACCAGTACCTCTTCACAAACATTAAGATTCAGTGCAATAGGGCCACTGAGTACAAGCGTGAGTAGCTCGCCATTTTCATTTGGAGGGAGTGCCATAGGACCGCTGGACACAAGCACCAGTACCTCTTCACAAACACTAGGATTGAGTTTAACAGGGCCACTGAAAACAAGCGTGAGTAGCTCGCCGTTTTTATTTGGAGGAAGTGCGATAGGACCACTGGATACAAGCACCAGTACCTCCTCACAAACATTAGGATTGAGTGCAACAGGGCCACTGAAAACAAGCGTGAGTAGCTCGTCATTTTCATTTGGAGGGAGTGCCATAGGATCGCTGGACACAAGCACCAGTACCTCTTCACAAGCATTAGGATTCAGTGCAACAGGGCCACTGAAAACAAGCGTGAGTAGCTCGTCATTTTCATTTGGAGGGAGTGCCATAGGACCGCTGGACACAAGCACCAGTACCTCTTCACAAACATTAGGATTCAGTGCAATAGGGCCACTGAGTACAAGCGTGAGTAGCTCGCCATTTTCATTTGGAGGGAGTGCCATAGGACCGCTGGACACAAGCACCAGTACCTCTTCACAAACACTAGGATTGAGTTTAACAGGGCCACTGAAAACAAGCGTGAGTAGCTCGCCATTTTTATTTGGGAATGGAGGAAGTGCGATAGGACCACTGGATACAAGCACCAGTACCTCCTCACAAACATTAGGATTGAGTTCCAAAGGAGTGCTGAGTACAAGCGTGAGTAGCTCGCCATTTTCATTTGGAGGAAGTGCCATAGGACCGCTGGATACAAGCACCAGTACCTCTTCACAAACATTAGGATTGAGTGCAACAGGGCCACTGAAAACAAGCGTGAGTAGCTCGACATTTTTGTCTAGAGCGAGTGCCATAGGACCACTGGATACAAGCACCAGTAACTCTTCACGAACATTAGGATTGAGTGCAACAGGGCCACTGATAACAAGCGTGAGTAGCTCGCCATTTTTATCTGGAGGGAGTGCGATAGGACCACTGGATACAAGCACCAGTACCTTTTCACAAACATTAGGATTGAGTTTAACAGGGCCACTAAAAACAAGCGTGAGTAGCTCGCCACAAATATATGGAGTGAGTGCATCAGGACACGATTCGGAGCAACCAACTGGTACCTTTCAGTTTGGTCAACTAGACGCCTGTGCGCCTCTGGGTGGGGCCACAACTTGGGCTAAAAGTGGCGATCCCTGGTACCAAACAACACCACCTTTCTTGGATTCTGAAACACCACAGCCTCAGAATACTCTGCAGACATCTGAGATGTTCTCACAGCCATTCACACTTCAAGGGGCATTTTCTTCAAATTCAAGACCTGAAGTCGACTTTTCCAGTAGTGAACTACTTCGACTCCTTGCTGCTGCTAAGCAACAACAAGATTTTGCCAACCAGGAATCCCAGGCTGGAGGTTTTAACTTTACACCCTACGTTGTGAACGAGCCCGGAGAAGAGACGTCTCTTCAAGAGGTTACCAAACCTATTTCCACCGTCATTGTAGAAGAATGCGACGATTATGAAGAATTCATTGAAGAATCAGAGGATTCCACGGACGAGAGTCTGAGTTATACATCAGCTGAGGGCGAAGATGATGGAGAAGAAAATGAAGATTCCTTGGAGTCTTCCTCGCCAATGCCACCCATGAAGTCCTCTCAAACCCAGCCTCCGTTTTCACCAAGTCAAGGGAAGTTACTGACTACCCCACTGAATGCTGAACCTGCTAACCTCCCTACTCATCTCACAGGCAGACGTTTCATGACGCTCCAGAGTGCTCTAAAGAGTACTAAAAAGCAAGATGAAGACTGTCTCGTTGTTTATGAAGTTCGTGCCTCAATGGCAAATCGCGAGAAAGCTTCTCGCCTTTGGCTCCCCTCAAACTTCTTCAATTATGTAAAGCAAGAAGTTTGCCCTGGATGTCTTGGTTGTGGTGGGATAACCAAAGAGACGACAACGTTGACTAAAAAGGAGGACAAAACAAACACTATAGTGCCTCATTCTGAAGAGAATGCTCCAAAGCCAGAGAAAAGTGGACATGCCACTCACGTGTTTGGAGAATCATCTATTTTTGGTCAGCTGACATTTTCGTCCCTAAAGCCAAAAGAAGGCAATGCATTTTCTCAGACTCTGAAGAAGGACAGCCATGAACCATTTCAAGGAGCTCGTACGCAACTTTTTGATGCACTTGGTGAAGACGTCGAAGGCCAAGGTGATGAAAAGCTTCATTTTGAGCAAATTATTCCTCTTCCAGATAAAATCCAAGTTATCACAGGTGAAGAAGGTCTGGAGGTGCTGTTTTCTGAGCGAGCCAAGCTGTTCCGTTTTGATGCAGACTCGGGTCAGTGGAAGGAAAGAGGTCTTGGAGATATAAAGCTTTTGCGTCATCCAAAATCAGGCCAAGGAAGAGTTGTCATGCGAAGGGAGCACATCAAAAAGTTGTGTGCCAATCACAACATTAATGCTGGAATGGAGCTTAAACCCAATGTTGGATCAGATAGATCTTGGGTGTGGTACACTCCAGCTGACTATGCTGAGGGTGAGGCAAGACCAGAGAAGCTCGCCATCAAGTTAAAGTCGGCAGAAATTGCTGGGAAGTTCAAGGACGTATTTGAGGACCTTCAGGAGACCTTGTCTTCAGAAAATCGTCCTGAAACGGAACCAGCTAAAGATCAACAAGAAGCTGGGTGTACACTTTATAAACAGTTTTTGTCGACATTTGCTGCAGCTCCCGATGCATGGACTTGTGAAGTGTGTTATGTTGAAAACAACGCAGCGGACTCGAAATGCATTGCGTGTAGCTCCATCAAGTCTGCTGCTGGATCTGTTGAACCTTTGTCTAAAACAGCAGAGGTTAAACCGACAACTACAAATGCTTCTGTCGTTGAATCAGTAGAACCAAACGCTTTTCAAAATTTCAAGAAGGACTCAATTCCAGCCACTTCAATTTTCCAATCACCCAAAGTAAAAAGATTTGGCAGCTCACAACTATTTACCATTGGACGAGGAGAATCATGTGATGATAAACAAGATGATGAAATTTACTTGTCTCCAAGTAAGACCTCTTCTCCAAGCAGGCAGGGGACGACTCCACAGAAGCCATCAACACTTCACTCCCAGGAGTGTCTTCTGACCAATCGTCCATTTGGCACAAGTACTCCAGCCAAGTTTACATTCAGTCTGCAGGTTTCCCCAAAGTCTCCACCTCGCAAACCTAAATCGTCGTCACCACCTACGTCACCGTTGTCTCCTGAGATTCCTAGTCACGCAGAGCCTTATTTTGAGCCAATCATTCCTCTTCCAGATGAAATCCAAGTTGTCACAGGAGAAGAAGGACTGGAGGTGTTGTTTTCTGAGCGAGCTAAGCTGTACCGTTTTGATGCAGACTCGGGTCAGTGGAAGGAAAGAGGTGTTGGAGATGTTAAGCTTTTGCGTCATCCAAAATCAGGCCAAGGAAGAGTTCTCATGAGAAGGGAGCACATAAAAAAATTGTGTGCCAATCACAACATTAATGTTGGAATGGAGCTTAAACCCAATGTTGGATCAGATAGATCTTGGGTGTGGTACACTCCAGCTGACTATGCTGAGGGTGAGGCAAGACCAGAGAAGCTCGCCATCAAGTTAAAGTCGGCAGAAATTGCTGGGAAGTTCAAGGAAGTATTTGAGGACCTTCAGGAGACCTTGTCTTCCGAAATTCGTTCTGAAATGGAACCAGCTAAAGATCAACAAGGAGCACTTTATAAACAATTTATGTCGACATTTGCTGCAGCTCCCGCTGCATGGACTTGTGAAGTGTGTTGTGTTGAAAACAACGCAGGGGACTCGAAATGCATTTCGTGCAGCTCCATCAAGTCTGCTTCTGGATCTGTTGAACTTTTGTCTACAACAACAAAGGTTGCATCGACAACTACGACTGCTCCTGTCGTTGAGTCAGTAGAACAAAACGCTTTTCAGGATTTCAACAAGGACTCATCTCCAGCCACTTCAGTTTTCCAATATTTTACCATTGGACGAGGAGAATCATGTGATGATAAACAAGATGATGAAATTTACTTGTCTCCAAGTAAGATGTCCTCTCCAAGTAGGCAGGGGACGACTCCACAGAAGCCATCAACACCTCACTCCCAAGAGAGTGTTTTGACCGATCTTCCATTTGGCACAAGTACTCCAGCCAAGTTTACATTCAGTCTGCAGGTTTCGCCAAAGTCGCCACCTCCCAAACCTAAATCGCCATTGTCACCTACGTTACCTCTGTCTCCCGAGAGTCCTAGTCACGCACAGCCTTATTTTAAACCAATCATTCCTCTTCCAGATGCAATCCAAGTTGTCACAGGCGAGGAAGATCTGGAGGTGCTGTTTTCTGAGCGAGCAAAGCTGTACCGTTTTGTTGCCGATTCAGCTGAATGGAAAGAAAGAGGTGTTGGAGATGTAAGGCTTTTGCGTCATCCAAAAACCGGCCAAGGAAGAGTTCTCATGCGAAGGGAGCACATCAAAAAGTTGTGTGCCAATCACAACATTAATGCTGGAATGGAGCTTAAACCCAATGTTGGATCAGACAGATCTTGGGTGTGGTACACTCCAGCAGACTATGCTGAGGATGAGGCGAGACCAGAGAAGCTAGCCATCAGGTTTAAGTCAGCAGAAATTGCTGGAAAGTTTAAGGAGATATTTGACGATGTTACGAATTTCTTGTCTTCCCTTCCAATAGAACCCTTACAGTCATCTCAAACTCAACTTTCGCTTTCACCAAGTCAGGGGAATTTGCTGACAACCTCAACGAATCCTGTTCCAATCCATTCCACTAAAGAAAATGCTGGTGCTGCTAACCTTCCTACTCATTGCACTGGCGGACGTTTCTTGACACCCAACAGTCATCTAAAAGGTATTAAAAGGCAAGATGAAGACTGTCTCCTTGTTTATGAAGTTCGTTCCTCAATGGCCGATCGTGAGAAAGCCTCCCGCCTTTGGCTCCCCTCTAATTTCTTCAATTATGCAAAACATGAAGTTTGTCCTGGATGTCATGGTTGTCGAAGAAAAAGATGACAAGCCAAGAGATATAGTGGCATATTTTAAAGGGAATGACTGTAAGCCAGAGAAGAGTAGACGTTACACTAAAGCTGCTAAAGGGTCGTGGGAGTGTGACATTTGCATGGAGAGAAACGAGAGTGTTACGATTGAGTGTGTTGCTTGTGTAAGTCGAACGCCAGAAGCAGAACACAGTCAAGACCAAAAGAAAAAGGCGAAACCGTTGTTTTCATCAAGATCGGATACACCATCCACTCGTTAAGAGATTTCACTGGTATCGACTACACCATCTTCTGGTTCAGGGACTTCACTTACATCGACTACGCCATCTACTAGGGTTTACATTTGACTCGACTACACCATCTACTGCTTTAGGGTTTACATTTGGATCGGCTACACCATCTACTGCTTTAGGGTTTACATTTGGATCGGCTACACCATCTACTGCTTTAGGGTTTACATTTGGATCGGCTACACCATCTACTGCTTTAGGGTTTACATTTGGATCGGCTACACCATCTACTGCTTCAGGGTTTACATTTGGATCGGCTGGAACAACTGAATATGACGGGCAACCGCTTTTCGCTTTTGGTTCGTTTAATCAAGCGTCAAATTCAATCTCTGTTTCTTCACCAGATGGACGCTGGGAGTGCGATAGCTGCATGGTGAGAAACGACAGTGATAAGGTTGAGTGTGCAACTTGTGGAAGTCCAAAGCAAAGTTTAGAGGTTAGATTTCAGATATATGGATCATTGGTCGACTCGGGACGTGCATGATAGCGTTGGCACGGACTTAACATTCATCTCTAAGATGGTAGGACTGTTTAGTATGCCCGAGTTTCTTTTTGCTTAGTTCCTACGAACGGTTTCAAAAGGGAGAAGAGATATACATGTGAACTTTAGTGACAACAATTAGTTGTTCAGTATGGGAGAGGTTCTTGAACCCGCTTGTTTGGTCCACAGCGTAAAAATATTGGTCTCATTTGTTTTTTTTTTTAATCAAGTTTCGGTTCAGAAGCACACAAGAAATGAACTCATCTCGCTATATAGACTGGGCAAGCAACTTGTAGTTAAAAAACATTTTAGGGGCAGGAGTACAAACATCAGCATTATTATTCAACAATTTGTTACGATGCCCAATATGGTCAGAAAGTCATCGTTATACGTCATCTGTACATTCTGTGATACAAGTAGGTTTGTCAATATCTGTCAGAAGTCTTGCAAAGCGCTGCATAACCAGTTTTTTCAAGCTGTAACTGTAAAATGTGTTTCTTTCGCAATTTGTTGAGTAACAAATCAATTATCCTGCTCAATCTTGTGGAATATCGTCTGATTTAAGCCACTTTAGCCTACAGCTTCATTGGCTAAGTTAATCAGGTGATAGTTTTATGCGGTGTACTGTTCTTTGACAAGCCCACAGGGCAAGACAAAATACCAACATGAGTTAAACTGCACAGCATACTACCCACTTAACAGCACAATAGTAATGTGCAGTTCATACTTGAAAATAATTATTTCAACTAAGGCAAGACTCGTGATAACTGAATACCACAACGTGGATTTTATTATTCCAAGCAAATATACGACCCCCTAAAAGGTTAAGTAGTATTAGAAATAAAAAAAGCAAAAGAATATTTACAGGCGACAAAAATACTTAAATTAGCTAATGCTTAAACTGGAGTGTTCAATACAATAAGAGAATATAAAATAAATGGGCAAAATGATGACTGATGCTTATGTTTTCACAGCTATAAATTCTCTAATAATGTATGTTTCTGCTACACGTAAATGAAGAGTACTTTATCAAGGTACACTGTGTCTTCAAATGTTTGATTCCAACTCTTCCGATTGATCCAACTAGTACATGATTGTATATCACTGCACAAAAGTGATCTTTGTCTTGTTCGAGTTAATCTGCCACACATTCAGGTCTTCATACTCGCCGAGACATGCATCAAATTGATCTGGAGTAAAGCCCTTTGTCAAACAGCGCTGCTGTGCCTCTTGAAGTCTGAAGTAAAAAAAAAAAAGAAGAAGTAAGAATAGGAACCTGGAATTACTGTCTTGGCAGCAACAACATCCTCTTTATTTCCTTATCATTAAATTACAGAATTATTATATAAAAAATATATTGCTAGAGATAAGGGGTTCTGGCAACCCGAAACAACCACTAGGTTAAAAATGCCGGGTTGTCAGTTTACAAATTGAGTAGTCAAATTTTGGCCGGACACACACACGTACACACGGCCACACATACAAAATATAATATAGAATATAATATATACCAGAAAGTAAAGAAGAAAAGAAGCTGAAATTGCACGCATAATCTATTACCTTAAATAAAAAATATAAATGAACTGAACAATGAAGAATATCAGAAAATAATGGTAAGGCGTTGCAAAAACAGTGATATTATCTTAATGTGAAGAAAAAGGAAAAGTGAATTGACTAGTAGCTTTGGAGAAAGCTCTGTTTCAGTTTAATTTTGAATGATGAAATTGGCAAGTGCTTTATATCATAATCAATAGCATTCCATATCTTAGGGCCTTGAAATCGAATATGGGGTGATTACTAGTAACATTTACATGTACCAGCTCTTCTCACGTTTCTTAGCGTATTTTCAGTGATTGTTTACTTGGTTTGGTTTTGTGTTTTCAGACCTCTCTAGGTGCTTCATAAAACTCATGCAAAAACCTGTTCTAGGCGATCAGAACAAACCTGTCAATTGTGCAACCAATCAGAACTACAGAACATTAACAAAATCAATATTGGACTCGACTTTAATGCATGTTTCCCATGCGTGGCATCAGTCTCAAGTTCTAATATTGATCAATTTCATCATCTGTATTTTTGTGATTGGCAGTGCCCATAGACCATCCACAGAATGACAGCAAAATTGGTCAAAATTAAACATCATTTGGCATTCGGTTGAATTGATTGGTGATCAACGTTAGCTTAACTGCTTGGGCTTTGCTTATTAAATGTTACACTTTCAATGACTTACTTCACACTACTAGCCTCTCCAGCCATTTCCTTGATAATACCATAAATTGCATCAACTGGATTTACAGTCCTAAAGAAAACAAAGCAATACAATACATTGGTGTAAGGTAAAGTTTATGGTAATATTTGAACTCTTTTCCTACCCCCTCCCTAGAGCTCTAGGGTTATTGGGAGGTCTGACAGTTTGTCTTTTGGACCCTATGTTCCTGGGCAAAACACTCAACTCTCACAGTGCGTTAGTCCACCCAGAAGTGTAAGTTGGAACTGCCTTTTTATTGCTGGGGCCAGGGTAGTGTATTAGAACAGCATCCCACCAAGGGGATGAAGCAATACATTTCATTACTTAATCCTACATACACCAGAGCTAAGTGCCTGAGCACCAGCGAGCCAACTGGTCACTTTGATCCCTGGGATTGGAACAGATTTCGAAGTATACAGCAGCTCTAGAAGGCTTATGTCTGCATTCTGCCAATGTGCTCTATAACACTGAAGCTTATATCCCGGCTTACACAGCATCAAACGACAAGGATCATTTTTACTCCCCCTCAGCCTGTATTACCCTTTATCATTTAAATTTTTTTATTATTACTTTTGGGATTTTGCCAGTGAACCATTTGTACCTTTCAATGGAGAGAAGCACAACGAGAGTAGTGTGTCTTGTCCAAGACCACAACACAATGGCCTCGAACAGCGCTGGATTTAGAGTCCTGTATGCTAACTCTCAAGTCACTGTACCTCTCTATGCTTCCAAGCAATAACACTGAACAAATGTTTGCTTATCATAGCACACACACACACAATCCAAAGTTTCTTTACACATGGATTTCTTACCTTGTTGCATTTTCATCATCGACTAGAGAAGCCTTTGACATTTCCATTAGTCTCATAGCTTCATTCACATCTTCTTTCTCCACCGCATCAGCCAAACGAAGACGAGCCTATACAAACAAACAGGAGTTATATGCTCAGTACACTGTGCAAAAGTTTTCAGAAGGCGTTGGAACAAGCACAAACTGAGCCGAGACATTTGTTTTTTCAGGTTCTTTTGTTTTCAGTGGTCTCCCATCTCTGGAAGGCTACAGAGCAAGTAACAACAATTAGATCCTTATGGTTACAAACTGATGTGATAACTTTAAATTTAGCCATTTGTGATTGAGTTCTGTTAGTGTCCATGATTGTAACAAAATCCAAATGATTTGAGCATTGGCTCTGGATTGAGGGGTGTGAAGTATGTATGATGTGGTTTAATTTTATCCATGGTTTAAATTTTTTCAAACCAGTTTGATTTTCATTTCCCTTTGTTTCAGATTATGATAATGAACGTAAGACAATGAAAAATAAAAATCAAACTGGTTTGAAAAATTTTAAACCAAATATAAAATTGAACCACAACATGTACATACATCATTAGCCAAAAACAAAACTTGTTTTCAAAACACTAGAATGGTTCAGGAAAACTAATGAAACTGGAGTACTTCTTGCTGTCTTTTAGGCTTATTCTGAGGTTTGCTGAAAGCTTATTTTGAGTTATGTCCGTACATCCCAGGGGGGGGGGGGTACTCCGGCTTGTAAATGACGGGGATGATGGAAGGATTTTTTTGGGTTTGAAATTTTCGATTCCGGGATTTTTTGGGTTGGAAAATTTGGCAAGTATTTTCTGGGGTGACTTGATTTAACTCAGAGACTCAAAGGACAGTACAGAATGCAATATGGTCAATCAATCGACAGCATGATAATAATTTTCCAGGGTAATTTCGCTTGAGAATAAGTCAAATGAGTTCACCTTTCAGTACAGTATTGAAGCAGCAAACGTGATATTTGTGCTTTTCGTGCAAAGGTTTGTAACATGATACCTTTGTTTTTCTCTTAGACTGCTATGATGTGTTTAAATCTAATTAAATTAACGCCACGGATTCTACAAGAATAATAATATCGCATTGTCCCCTTCAGCATTTAGAAAAAGACCTAAAAAATTACAAATTTTCAGAACAGTGCACGAGCAGAGCACAAACTATCAATTACAAAGCATAAAATGTCGAAATTGCGACTTTCCCCCCGAAATTGTTGCTAAAAATTGCGGCTTTTTCCCCCGAAATTGTCGCTAAAGCATTTCATGCACCAGATCATGCTCTCGCCACGGTCTGGTGAATACGTCACACGCTCACTCAAGCATGAAGCCGAGAAGCACATAGTGTGAAGATTTCTTTCAAGAAATGTCGGAACCGTCACGAAAGCATGTTCAAACACTAAAGTGGCAGAGGTTTTACAAAATAAAACGGAGGTTAGTTCAACTGATGGAGAACAAATCAAAGGAAAGGAACTGACGGATGTAACATGATATTGTTGTTTTTCTCGCAGATCGCTGTGATGCCTTTTAAGTATAATTAAATTAACGCCACGGATTCTACAGGCATTCAACCGCATTGAAAAGCACACCACGTTAGGCTTTAATACAAAATTTCTAAACACGTCCCTGTTATTTTAATTTCCGATAGCTTGAATTTCAGTTTGATATTGAAAAAGCAAACGAGATACTTTTGTTTTTGTCGAAAACGGATGTAACATGATGATATGGTAACGTGATTTATTTTCTGCAAACAAGGCGACATTGATTACAACACAGATATTATCAATTAATTATGAGATGCTAGATCACCTTTTCTAAGAAAACAGCGTTGCCAAATCAAGAATTATTTCACATGAACTGCTATGACGCCTTAGTGTCTAATTCAATTAATTTGTGGTTTTAACTTGGGGCCACGGAGTCTACACGAATCCTTCTGCAGAAGAAAAACGCAATGTTCGTGATGTAGACTGATCTGCGCATGCGTTTAGCACAAAGTATTTTTTTCCAGAAAGAATTGTACCACAAGGAGAGCATAGTGCTTTCTGAAACAAATATATACCTTGAGTTCTTCAATTGTAAGTATCGTAATGTACTCTCCGATTTACCAAGGGCACACGGTCAGGTGCTCTCCTTCCCTTCCCTCCTTTACAGAAATAATTAATTAATTGATATTAATTAATTAATTGGTGATTAAAAGTTTACACCGCGTTAGCGGTTTAGTGATTTAGTGATTTAGTGGTTTAGTGGTTTAGGGGTTTAGCAAACGCCAACCCACCAAACCATCACAATAGTGCATTCTGCACTAAAAAGGGGATTTGTGTGTTAAAAACAAACCAAAGTGCCTTGGCGTATTTATGGTATGATGAATAAACAAACACGAGCATTCAATTTTTTATGGTTTTCTTTGTGTTATATTATTGCCCCTCCTGGCATTTTAGGAGGAATTTGACAAGGGATTTTTTGGGGGGTAATTTTTAGTCCACAGATTTTTTTGGGTAATGTCGGAAGAGACAGGGATTTTTTGGGTCCTGAGTTTTGCCTCCATTCGATAATCCCCATCATTTACAAGCCGGAGTACCCCCCTGGGCTGTACATAAAGTTGCAGTTGAACAGGGAAGCGCACAAGGTCTTAAAATAGAATGCAAATGAACAACCCCCACAAGGTTCAAAAAACGTCAGCGTGTTCTAGGAGAAATAGAAGGAATCTAGGCGAAGTTTTCCTTTTATGAAAGTGTTTTAGGAATACCAGCTCTTTATGCAAGTGTTTAAGGAAAATCGTCCGCCATATCGGTTTGTTTGTCAGAGTCTTGTCTGAGTCGTGAGGTCACTCGCGGGCTTCGCTATTAAGTACAGTACCGC